>NC_086215.1:6305000-6626250 GCF_035770615.1 Melospiza melodia melodia
TATTTTAGCCCTGTGGATGAATTTTAGCTCAAGTTCATCCTTAGACCCAGAAATCCAGGTTCAATGGGACACTCAAATGGGGAAAAGGGGGAGTGTATTAACTATGTAAGGATGAGGATAACGTGATCAAGATCTCAGACTATTTAGAGAATTAGTCATTTGGGGGGAAAATAATAATCCAAATCGTGTTTAAAGTCGAGGCAGACAGGCTGACGCAGGTCTGCTCTTGCAGCACGTACAGCTGGAGTCTCCTGGCTGGGGGAGAGAGGGGGGCGAGGGGCTGGGAACAATCCCCCCTCCCTGCCCGCAGCTCCTTTTGACTTTCTGCTGCTCTGACAGTCTCTGGGCATGTCCTTGCTCAGTTAGCTGTGCACAGAAAGCCATTTCCATTGCCCCTGCACATTTCACCCAGCCACGTCTGAAAATCGGGAGAGAGAACTCCAGCTGCTGAAGTGCACAATTTGCTTTTAGCTACAGCCCAGTAATTGAAAACTGTCATTCTGCAGGAAAATGGCAATGGGAGCAAGAGCAGGAGCAGGCTGGAGTTTGTCACACTGCATCTGGAGGTTTTGTAACTAGTTTCAGCTGAACTTTTCCCCCTCTGGGCTCTGATAGCTTGGCTGCTATTTACCAGCCCCTCGGAGAATTGCTTTAGTTATTTTGTTATTGAAATACTTTAGAGGTTGTTGTGGTTGTTTACACTTTCTCTTGTTCGAGGGCCGAGGCAGGGAAAGGGAGGGAGATGGAGCTGGGGTTGAAGACAAAGAATATTGGGCTGGTTCAGGATCCCTGGGAACTATTTATGGGTGTGAGGGGGCAGAACAAGGGGGGATGGCTTCAAATTGAGGGTGGGTTTAAATTAGGTGTTAGATATTTATTAAATATTAGGAAAAAAAATCTTCTCTGTGAGGATGGTGAGGCTCTGGCACAGGGTGCCCAGAAAAGCTGAGGCTGCCCTTGGATCCCTGGAAATGTCCAAGGCCAGGTTGGATGGGGCTTGGAGCAACCTGGGATGGTGGAAAGTGTCCCTGCCATGGCCTTGGAGGTCCCTTCCAACACAAATTGAATTCTACAATTCAATGATTCATCATTTGTTTCTAAGTACAAAGACAGAAAGACATTGGAGGGATCAACATCAGCTTGTTAAAATCCAATAAATTAAAAAAACCCCACAAATTAAAAGTACTTAATTTGAAGCGGAGATGGAACAGAGTCATTTTTATTGCTTTTAAAATTAAACTTGGGGATATGGTTTTCTTGCTTTTCTTTTTTTTTTTTTTTTCCTATTTGTCGTTTTTGTCAGGAATTTGTTCCACAGCAAAGTTTGACTTCAATAATTTTTTTTTTTTTTAAGTGAAAAGAATATGGCAAAACTTTAAAGCTGGAATATCTTTCCTGCCTTTAAAGCTAAGTAGCAACCTGCCTGGAGAGCTGCCAAGCCCTGATGGCAAATGCCAGGTGATATCTGTTCAATTCCATACAACACTCATGATAATGTCATTTCTCCATGTCGAACTGTTAATCATAATTGACATTTCTTACAACTTTTTTTTTTTATTTTTTCGTTTAAAAGCAGAAATGTATTATCTAATCCAGATTTTTATTCAGTCACTTATTTAAAAAGAAAAAAAAATACCAAAGAGGAGTGATGAAAGAGCTACAGATCTATTGGTTCTCAGTAAGTGACCCAAGACCCTGGCTGGAGGTGACTGCTGGGATGCAATAAAGGAGTTTTGGCTGAGATTTTCACCTTAAATCCCTTCATGAGGAGGGGAAGGAAGGAGGGAGCTGGAGATCTGTTCCCATTTAGGACACTGGGGTTTGATGCAAGGAAGAAGGTAAGCAAGGAACATTAGCCTGTCACAGACATTTCTTCACAGAAACCCTTTCTTTCGGATTTCTGCATCTTCTGGAGGGCAAAAGGCTTCAGAAGACAAGGTAAACAATTGTTATCAGCTGCTGTGGAATGTAATGGGATGCACCTTGATTGGCTCATTTTCTATGTTTATAATTAAGGGCCAATCACCAGTGCAAGCCAGGGACTCAGTCCTTGGGCACAACTTTGTTATAGATTCTTTCTATCTATTCTTAGCTAGCCTAGCTGCTCTGCAAACTTCTCTCTATATTCTATTTAGTATAGTCTTAATGTATTATATATCATATCTTAATAAATCAGCCTTCTGATCAAGAAACAAGATTCACCGTCTCTCTCTCACCACCAGCGACCCACTCAGGTGCAGTAATATTAGCCCTATGTACAAAAACTGCTCAAACCCTGCAATTTTCAAACCCTGACAGCTGAAGGTTCTGGCCCAGCAAGGGATCAGGCTGAGTTTGGTTAAAGGTGCTGTGGGCTGTGCAGGGTTGGGAGCCTGGGGCAGCTGTGCAGATTTTGAGTTATCAAAAAAATCCCTTCTAAGCCAGATGTGTCAAAACCTGAGCTGCTGCACTTCCCTGTGTGTTGGTTTGCTTTTTTTTTTCCTATCCCTCAACAACTGTTTTCTCCTCGCTGTAGTCAAAATAAGCTTCTCAGAGCACACTTGTGGCAGATAGGACTGGGATCAACAGGTTGCCTTCTGAAGTGTCATTCAGTGTGAAGGAGAGATGTGGCTGCTGACGTGTGATAGCTCTTCTCCTCTGAAGGGAGAAAAGGCCTCCCCAGCTTGCTGAGCAGGGATCAGGGAGAAGAGCTTTGCACAGCCTTTAGAAGTTCCCTATCTCGAGAGCTGAGGGGGCCCTGCTGCCTGCCACAGTTTTGTCATCCCCAATCCCAAATCTTGCTGCCAGGATTGAGGATTGCTTTTACTGCTGCGGTTCATGTCCCCAGGCAGGTGAGGTTTTCTCCTCTATAAACACCTCCTCTCCTCCAAATCTGAAGCGTTCTTTGCCCTCCAGTGGGACAGTCAGTGAATCCTGCAATGAGGGGACATGGGCAAGGCAAAGGGAAAGGCTGTGACAGGAGCTGGGAGGAACAGAAGGTGATGTACTGTGACAGATGCCCTTTTTGATGCTGTTTGTTAACCTTTTTTGATGCTGTTTGTGAAACACGCTGCCACTTCCTTCTGTTCAGTTCCCCAGCTTGCCTGTGTGCTCCTGACATCTGCAGGGCCTGGGGAAGGAAACTTTCCCAGAGATAGAGAGAGGGGCTTCTGATCCCCTCTGACCATCCCATCCCAACAGCTGAGATCCTGCAAACTTCCTAAACCCATCCCCTTCTCGTCGTCACCTTGTGGGGTCTGCAGTGAGAAAAATCTCTTCAAAATTTAAGTGCTGTGTCCAGTTCTGGGCCCCTCTCTGTAAGAAGGACCTGGAGGGGCTGGGGAGTGTCCAGGGAAGGGAACGGAGCTGGGGAAGGGTCTGGAGCCCCAGGAGAGGCTGAGGGAGCTGGGCAGGGGCTCAGCCTGGAGCAAAGGAGGCTCAGGGGGCCCTTGTGGCTCTGCACAGCTCCTGACAGGAGGGGACAGCCAGGGGTCGGGCTGTGCTCCAGGGAACAGGGACAGGAGCAGAGGGAACGGCCTCAGGGGGAGGCTCAGGGTGGACACCAGGAGGAATTTCTCCACTTGCAAGGATTGTCAAGCATTGGAGGGGGCTGTTCAAGGAGGAGGTATGTCACAGACATCTTTTATGGAAAATCCTTTCCTTAGGATTTTTCCCCCTGAGAAGCTGGGAGGCCTCAGGAACAAAATGTAAACAATGATTGTCTGCTGCTGTGGAATGCAACAGGTGCATCTGTGATTGGTCTTGTGTGGTTGTTTCTAATTAATGGCCAATCACAGTCAGCTGGCTCTGACTCTGTCCAAGCCACAAACCTTTGTTATCATTCTTTCTTTTTCTATTCTTAGCTAGCCTTCTGATGAAATCCTTCCTTCTATTCTTTTAGTATAGTTTTAATATAATATAAATAATATAAAATAATAAATCAAACATTCTGAAACATGGAGTCAGATCCTCATCTCTTCCCTCATCCTATGACCCATGTGAACACCATCACACAGGTGAATCCCCGTCCCTGGAGGTGTCCAAAGAATGCCAGTGGCACTCAGTGCTGGGTGACAAGGCAGGGATTGGGCACAGGTTGGATTAAATGATGGAGGTCTTTTCCAGCCTAAATGATCCTGTGATTCTGTGAAAATACACTGCAGAGTGTCACCCTGATTTTTTTAGATTTTCTAAGCCTTCTGATGTTTACATTCTTGTAACAGACTTTCTCATGCCCTTTCTGTAAATAACTTCTTGTTTTGCATTCTTTTATGGAGGAGGAGAAATTTGATGGACTGTTGGTTTGTCCAGTGTCATTGGAGAGGTGGCACTGCCATCCTCCAATCCACTGTCACTTTTGGAAATCTATAAATGTTGGGGTCAGAAATTAAACTTCCCTTTTTTGCCTTGAGAACAGCAGTGTGTGTGCATTGTGTTATTTTGTGTCCTATAGTGACAGCAGAGCCCTTGAGAGCGTCTCCTAAGGATGCTGGGCTATTTACCTCTGTATATTCAGGAGAGGTTACACTTCTCATGTAACCACCTTCCTTCCATCCATGCATCTCCTTGATCTCTGTTACCCTCACTCTGAGGATGTTCAGTGCCTCTTGCTGTCTCTGAAGGCCAGACAAACCCTCCCTTCTCCCTGTCCCCATCAGGAGAATCCCTGCCAGCTGAAGCAGAGGTGCTGGGAAAAGCCCAAGCAGCTGTCTCTGTCTGTGCTCTCCTCCTTCTCCCTGCTTGGGGGAATACAGAGGGGAAAAAAGCCATTGTGGCTGGCACCAAGGCAGATGGCAGCACTAAAACGAAGAGCATTAATTACTACTATTATTTTTAGTGCAAACATATTGGAAGCAGTGTGATTCAGAGCTGTCCAAGCCCCTGCAAGAAGCTGAGCACTCCAAGCCGAGCAGGAGGCAGCTGGCAAGAGCAGGGAGAAGGGGTTGGGTGCTCCTCCAAAGCTTTGAGACACCCAGCATTTATTTAAGGTGCATCCTCAAACAATTTCAAGAAGCAGGTGTGCACTGGATCTGAGTTCAGAATTTGATTCCCAGCGTTAGGAATTACAGCTGGGTGGGATGACAGTGTTGCTTTCACTGGCACGGTTCTGTGGGCATCAGTGACGCACAGCTTTGGTGCTGGAAGTGGGAGACAAATCAGTCCATGGATTTCAATTTCTAGCATTTTATTGGCCTCATAAAACATGGAATGAGGTGCTGTGTGAACAGGAAGTGAGCAACAGTCCTGGCTTAAAGAATTTACAAGCAGAAAGACCAAACAATGGTTGGAAAGAAAGGGAGTACTTTTAGAGCTTGTGAGCTGGGGATGGCTCAGAGACACTTGTGCAGACCCTGATTCCAGAAAACTTGGAAATAATTTGCAATTTTTGCTCCTAATATACATGAAAAGGTTATAAAGAGGTAACAGCACAACTGGTGACTGCAAGAAAACCATCACTGCAATGATTTAAGCACAAGGTTCACCTTACTGCTAAATTCTGTGCTCCAGCAAGGTGTCTCAGGTAGGATCTAAAGGTGTCCTTAAAGAAAACACTTATTCAGGTGTCTTTCTAAATAAAAAATAAATTTGTGTGAAGTTGTTGTCAAAGTTAAGTGTGTTCTTCATGAGTCTGTTAAACTGAGACCCACCCTTGTTATTGGAGTCAAATAAAGGACTGAAAGCAAATACTTGTCAAATATATTATTATGAGAATTCTGTGCTCCCTCATTAAATCATTTATTAATGACTCCTGGAGAAAAAAAAAAAAAAGAAAGAAAAATATCACCAGATGAGTTATTTAACAGAACCCTACAAATTCAGCATGTAACACATTCATCAGAATCTCTTCAAGCAGCTTCAATGCTTGGATAAACCACTGTTTTTTAATCTAATTTCCCAGGCAGGAAGACTGCCAAAAAGTGCAAATGATGCTGTAAGAATGAAGGGAAGCTTTTTGTGGCCAAATACCTCAATGATGTTTACACAGACACTCAGAATCTCACTCCCTAAAAGTCACATTTCTATGCGTCCTTTGGACACAGGATTTATTTTTTAAATGCTTATTTCAGAGTGGGGGGGAATTAAGGGCGTATTTGTCCACAGGACTGAGCATATCACAGTGGATTCATTACAGAGGGATGGATTGGAGGCAGCAATTCCTCTGTGCTGAGCTATTGAAAGTGAAATGGGATAATTGCCACAGTTACAACGAGACTGATCAAGCTGAGAGAAACAAGTTTCAAATTGTACCAATCAGGCCTAATCCGAAGGAGTTATTAACAGAGCTCTACCCTGGTGAGCCTGCATCTGCTAACTTGAGATAATGATTTGTATAACCCTTTATGAAAGTTCCAATTTATTCTAATTCAATAAGGGAAAGGCAGCGAGCACGGAGGGAGCTGGGGACAGGGATTCAGTGGGAGCCCCTTGGCCACCCTGCTCCTCCCAGGCAGGGCCAGCAGCTCCTGGTGCCATCCTCTGGAGGGCAAAAGGAGAAAAAAAAAATCCAGCTTGGAGGATTTTTATATATTTTTAATATGTGACAGAACTGCGAGGTGCTTACGAAGATCGGAACGATGGTTTAGCCTTCAAACCCCTTGAGTAAGACCAGCAGTGAGGATGTGGTACAGGAAGGACAAGGGGAAATGGCTTCAGGCTGAAAGGGGATAAATTTAAAACAAAAATGTAAATAAAAACCAAAAATATAAAAATAAAAATATGGATAAAAATTAAATATAAAATAAAAATAAAAATCCAGCTTGGAGTATTTTTTTTTTTAAATATGTGACATAGAACTGCAAGGTGCTTACAAAGATCAGAGTGCTGGGCTCATCTGGCATCAACACCCACATTTTTGTGGACACAAGGCTGGTTTGACCATAGTGGAGATGCCATTGGGGCCAGAAGAGTGAAGTAGTTCAAGGACACCTGCCAGGCACCCATGAGAAGTCATTCCCTTGAAATAATAAATGGCATTTATTATTGGTTTTTAATGGATGGTGACACCATAGCTCTACCTATCCCAAAACACACCTCAATAATCCATGGCTTGCTGGAGAAATCCTTATCACAGCCCAACCCAGAGCTGCCATGAGAGCTCATACAAGACAAATGTCCTCACTGCCTCCCCCCTGTCCCTCCCAGGTGCACACACAGCCAAAAATGATTCCCTCAGGAATTTAAAGGGGTTTAACAGCAGGACACAGCCATTCCCACTCTCTGCTGGGCCCTGCACTGAGTGAACAAAAGCATCAAGGTTTCTGCATGTTGTTCTTCTCCTGAGGGGAAGCTTTATGTCATTTGCTGTGTTTGCACAGTTCCAGTACCTGAGATGTTTGCTTGGCTTTCTTTTATTCAAACACATTTGTTCCAGTTGCATTTCTGACCTATTTTACTGTTACTCTGTGAACACTCACTGAGTGATGGTTTTTGCCTTTGTTTCAAGTAAATGCCAAGAAATTAAAAGTACCACAAGCACTTCAGTGACTGCTCCTGCAAAGTTTCATGGACTAAAGGGCTTTTCTCCAATTTCTGTCCTTTTAATTATGCCTTAATATTTGACAGACTTCTAATTGTAAAATATTTGGTTATCTGCTCAGAGTAGGAACACCACCTGAGGATTGAGATGGTCGCTGGTACTTTTTTTTGGGAGTAACAGAGCTGGATACAGAGATGATCACAGGCAGGTTGGAACATGAGATTTATTTGCTGATTTAGGAGTTACTATTCAGCCTCATGCTCCTAAAATGCTCAATGAAAACATTTCAATGGGAGACATTTCTTATACCCATTTGTAGGCCAATCCCAAAGAGTTCCTGCTCCCTTCTCTTTCAGAAAACACCATATTAGTCATAATTTCATATATAAGCGCCAGATTTTCTAGGTTTTACTGCTTTATACTTATATATATTTTGAGGTTTATATTATATATAGTATGAGGTTTATTTGTTGACCTAGGAGTTACTATTCAGTCTTATTCTCCTAAAATGCTCAATGAAAAACGTTTCAATGGGACACCTTGCTGATACCCATTTGTAGGCCAATCCCAAAGAGTTCCTGCTCCCTTCTCTTTCAGAAAATACAATATTAGTCACAATTTCATATATAAACTCCAGATTTTCTAGATTTTACTGCTTTATACTTCATATATATATATATATATATATATATATATATATATATATTGTGGCTACAGCATCTGCCTTGCACCTCCCTGAGGTTACTGCCTTGACACCAGGGGAGTTCATTAGCTGCTGAGCTGCTGAGCAGGGAATGTGCTGCCTTTCAGGAGCAATGCAGGTTTTCAGTGTGTCTTCTGAGCAACCTGTTAAAATATTGACAGAAGTTAATTTGAAGTTAAAACCATCAGTCTTCCTTTTCTCTCCATTTTTTTTTCCTTGTTGAGGACTCCAAACAATATCTGAGTGAGTCCTCAGCTGCCACCGTGGCTTTACCCTGTTTGTGTCAGGCTGTGTGGGAGCATGATATGCTACCCCAAAGCTGGCACCTCTTAAATTCACACACAGAGTCAGTCCTGAATTCCAGCTGAGCCTGGTTTTCTGACAGCTTCCACATTGTGTAGCCTGAAAAATAGGGTAGCAAAGTTTCAATAAAAGGGAAAAAAAAAACATTTGAATGTAGCAATGGAGAGGGAAAAGAGTCACTGTCAAACGTTAATGACACGTTCCTTGCAGTGTGAATGAGACAAGAATTGGATTGGGTCAGGGGGAGGAGGGAGGCATGCACAGCTCTGAGTGTGCCTGAGTGGTCAGAGGCACAGGTTGAAAGGGAAAAAAAAGTGAACTAAATTCATGTTTCTGCACAAAGAATATACAGAAGTTATTTAAGACCAGTTTCTACTCAGGATAGAAGTAGCATCCTGGAGTGTGGTGGTGCTCACAGAGGTCCCAGGATGAGGGAATGGTGACTCCATGTTTCAGAAGGCTTGATTTATTATATTATGATGTATATTATAATAAAACTACACTAAAAGAGTAGAAGAAAGGATTTAATCAGAAGGCTGGCTAAGAACAGAATAGCAAAGAATGATAACAAAGGTTTGTGGCTCGGCTCTCTGTCCAATCCAGCTGACTCTGACTGGCCATTAATTAGAAACAACCACATGAGACCAATCCCAGATGCACCTGTTGCATTCCACAGCAGCAGATAACCATTGTTTACATTTTGTTCCTGAGGTCTCTCATCTTCTCAGGAGGAAAAATCCTAAGGAAAGGATTTTTCACAAAAGATGTCTGCAACAATCCTGCTGTGCATTCCCCTGCTTTTCTCCTGTTTTCCACACTGTAGTAAGGGTCTCCTGTGTAAGCACCCTCCTTCTCCCACCCTCGCCCCACAAAAACTTCCAAAATGGGGATGGACTTCTTCACCTCCATATTCAAGATGAAAATAGAGAGGAGATGGCCAGGAAGAGGAAAAAAGAGATTTCAATTGACCCTCGGTTTCTGTTTGACCGTCACAGCTAATTGAATTGCCTTCAGTCAGTGCCAGGATTTGATGGCTGCCGTAAGAATAGGGCTGGCAGAGTAACAGGGGATGACAGCTGCTTTCTGCAGCTGGTTCCAAACCAAGGAGCAGGTCAATGAGCATGGATGAACTGGGGCTTGAAAGCAAAGAAGTACATGCGCACTCTCCTCCCAGCACAGGCTGAGAGATGGGAGGAGTTGCCATTTCTCTCCTTTTTCCCAATTCAGCACAAAATATCTGGACAAATGTCACTGTGTTGTGGAAGCTGTCGAATTTTTGAGCTTTTTTTTTTTTTTTACCCCTCTTTCCTGTCTATAATTTTCCTAAGCCCATTTTTCTGCCCAGTGACTAGGATGGAATCAGTAATCGAAAAGCAGCGCTGCTGAAATCAATTGAAAAAGTCATTAAGCAGCTGTGGTGTAAAAAAAAACCTCCCCTGCCCTGAACTCTGGAGCTGGTCCCATTCAACCAGTTCTGCTCCTCAGCCTGGTGCAGATGCCCAGCTGGGACAGCATGTCCTGCAGATCCACCAGCTGCAGCCAGGAACAGGGGGAGCAGTGGCCTGGTAAATTTAGATTTCTTGAATCTGCCACCAGGCTGACACATTGATAAACAGCCCTGATTTTAGCAAAGGTTTGGAACCCTCGCTGCCTGCTGTTAATTGCTCCGTGGTGCTGAACCAGGAATCATGCTGTGACTCAACCTGAGCCACCTCCCTGTGATGAGGTGTCACTATAAAACACAAAATAACACGACACAGACATGCTGCTGTTCTCAAGGTAAAAAGGGAAGTTTATGTTTTGACTCCAACATTTATAGATTACCAAAAGTGACAGTGGATTGGAGGGTGAAGGGTTGCAGACATCTTTTAAGGAAAATCCTTTCCTTAGGAGTTTTCCTCCTGAGAAGCTGGGAGGCCTCAGGAACAAAATGTAAACAATGGTTATCTGCTGCTGTGGAATGCAACAGGTGCATCTGTGATTGGCCCATGTTGGATGTTTGTAATTAATGGCCAATCACAGCCCAGCTGGCTCGGACAGAGATCCGAGCCACAAACCTTTGTTATCATTCTTTCCTATTCTATTCTTAGCTAGCCTTCTGATGAAACCTTTTCTTCTATTCTTTTAGTACAGTTTTAATGTAATATATACGATTAAATAATAAATCAAACTTTCTGAAACATGGAGTCAAATCCTCGTCTCTTCCCCAATCCAAAAACCCCTGTGAACACGGTCACAGTGAAGGTGCCACCTCTCCAATGCCACTGGACAGACCAACAATCCATCAAAATTCTCCTCCTCCATAAAAGAATGCAAAGCAATGAGTTATTTACAGAAAGCGTGTGAGAAAGTTTGCTGCAGGAATGTAAACATCAGAAGGCTTAGAAAATCTTAAAAAATCAGGGTGGTGAGCAGCCCTGGGGACATCAAAGTCCCTCCATCCCACTTCAGCCCCTCCTTGATGGTTCTCAGCACAAATCCCACCTGGATTTATGGCTGGCCAAGCTGTTTTGTCAATAGGAGCAGCAGCTGGGGCCACCAGGCTGTCCCTGACAGCCAGCCCTCCCTCCAGAGGCCACCAAGCTGTGAAGGATTCAGTGTGTTGGGTCCTTGGAGGTGCCCTGAGTGTGGGACATGTGTGCTCAGGTGATGGAACAGGAGAGCAGAGCACTCTGGATGTACTCTCTATGTCCAGAACTCCTCACGCAGGCATCTCAAAATGCGCCTTTGCTCTGAGCTCAGGGAGGGAGTGAAGGAAATGCAGTAAACTTAGTGGTTGGGTTTCTGAAAACGAATAATAAAAAGAAAAATCTTGTCCTTGCCCGGCTCTGAACTCTGGCCCTGAATGCTGAAAATGTTGGGCTGTTTTTTTTTAATCTGGCCACGGATATTTTGATATGTTATGTGAGGACTATAAAACATCTCACTATGACAGGTAGTTCCTCTCTAAGCTGATGCTCAAATACTTTATGGAAAACAAAGGCATAAAACACAGGGAACAGATATCTAAAGAAAGAGAATGACCTAAGTTGTCAGTGAAAGTTATCATGGCTTTTTTCAACAATGAGTATTTTTTCCTAGCTTTCATTAAAAATGGAACAAGAGCAAACCCACTCTTAAAGGAGACTGCTTCCTTTTTTGCCTTTTTCCTTTTTTTAACATGGGGTATACCACACATTATTTCTGATGGAGCCAATCTAATTCTCAAATGGAAAAAAATTAGCATGACAACAAGTGACTTCTCTATAAATAGAGCAATTATCAGGAGAAAAATAAGGTCAAAATGTATTTACTACTAATTCAAAATCTTAGTGAGCCACTGAACAAGTGATTTGCTATAACATGGAAATGTCCTGGGGGGATGAGTTGAGAAGCAGAGCTGTACATGTGGCTGCCTGCAATTTTATGAAGTTAAAGTATTTGAAAATGCTGTTTTTCAAGGCTGTGGGCACAGGGCCAGCTGTCTTTCTGCCATGTAAATCATATCTATCACTTTAAACTTTACAACCCAAAGGTACCCCTTTCATCAGGGGTAATTAATTAATGAGAGGACAGAGACTGGGCAGCAGAAGATACTGATATAAACTGAAGAATGCCTCAGCCTCCTGTTTAAGCACTCATTACTTTTATTGTCACAAGAAGTGCAACAGCCTGCCTGGATTTTTGGACAGCACTAACACATCTCTCTCTAACAAATTTCCACCTGGTCCAATGGGGTAAAAGGACAAATCCAAGGAACCACATTTCACTCATACTTATCATAACCTACTCTTGTATTTATGGGCTCAAGCACTGTGGTTACTCATTCTGTTGGTATTTGTACAATTATTTGTATAATAATTTGGATAATGGAGATTGATCCCAATACAGGGCAGATTTCTGTCATGACAGTCACTGGGAAGGGTTAAGCTGTACTTGGATTTACGTCCATGTACATACCAGTTAAAAGTTAAGGAGATGAGCAAGAACAGTCCAAAGTCAGCCAGAACACTTGCTCTGCTTCCCTCTGAGAGTGAAAAGTGCTTTTACACCCGACACTGAGTTTTTGGAGGTGCCCTGAAATTTTCTAGAGCGTGTTTAGCAACAAGTGATGTCTGGGAAAGATTTAAGATGTGAACAGTGGGTATAGAATGTCCCTTCTGCTGAATAAGAGCATGAATTGTCCATTTTTTTCCCTGCTGGTAACAGTGGTGAGAGAAAACCAACCCTGAGCGTCTCGTGGGGCTCAGCAAAGGCTCTCCCTGGTCCATAGTGTGTGTGTCCATGCCTCCTGTGAGTCCCTGGGATCAGAGGGCCCCCAAACCTTCAGCAGCACTGCTGGGCTGTGAGCAGGGCCTGATTTTGTGCTCAGGATGCTCAGGAGGATGCAGTTCCACCCCAGTGTTCACGTTGGGGAGGGAACTTTTCCCTCTCTCTGTCCTCCCTGTCACCGTGCCAGGTCACAGCCTGTGCATAGCCCCAGTAATTAAGCCAGATAAATAAAATCACATTGCTCATAATTACTGTGGACAATTTTGTGTAATTAGATGTTAAGTGTGGTAGCCACTCTCCTTTATGGCCCTAGATAAGTACCTGCACCTTGACTTAGAAGAAGCCTGGTAGGAAATATAACTGCTTTGTTGCTCTCTGTGTAATTAACTACCATTAAAGCCGCTAATTAGATCATAAGTTTTAAATAAGATGCCCTAATAATCTTTGGTACACAGTGAACTGATTTGCCAGGGCAAAGCCTTCCAAAAGTAAGAAAGGAAAACAGATCTTTTGGCAGCTCTCAGGGTTATTTTTCTCTATCTCTGAATCTGCATGTTCCAGGTGCAGAAGGTAAATTTGGTGGTTCTTATTGCCCTGGAAAACTCAGACTTGGGGAAGAAGGGCAAAGCAGTGAGTAGGAGCCCCAAAACACACAGCAGGTGATCTACAAATAGGTGCAAGTGTGTGCACATGCAGGGACATTCTTTCTTCCAGAAAGGAATTAATTTTGTAGTGGTGATCATGTTCTTCATCTGTATATTTTGTTTTTCCTTGGTGACACTGCACGACAGAGGAAATTTGGAGGATGGCAGTGAAGTAAAATTTCTCTTAATTCTGATGTGTTTTAGGCACTCTCTGAATTGCTCAGCCAGCAAACTTTCTGATCTGCCTGCCCTAGGAACAGAGACCAGTGTGCACAGCAAAGAGAGCATAATCCAGCAAAAACCTGCATCTGAACCCTGATTATATAAAAGTTTTGCCTGGTTGAAGAACAAATATTCCATGTGGCTTAGCATTCAAAGCTCTCTGACTTTGCATTTCATGAGTTTCTGCTGTTTGAGCAAAGGTGAGGCAAAGCCAAAGCAATTCGTGGGGTGAGCACCTGCACAGAGATTTCCTGGTGTAAATTCCAGCCATACAGTCCCTCTAAATATTCCCCCTAAGCTTTTCATCCATTCTAATTGGGAGAGAAATGTATGCCAGCCTGGCACTCCACTGTTAGCTCAAGGTTTAAGTTCAATCCCATCTTGGATTTTGAAGAATGACAACTGTGAAAGCCAGAGAAAGTTAAGCAGGAGGCTGAGGAGGCAAGTGAGGGCAGAACAGAGCAGCAGGAATGAGGGGAGGCTCAGAAAGAGCAACCACATCAAGCCTGCAGCCCATTTGCTGTTTGCCAGGGTCGGGTGAAGACGGAAAATCCTCAGGGTGGGACTGAGCCAGGGCAGGGTCGGACTGCTCTGAAAAACTAAAACCCTGTGTGCAGTAGAGAAACTGAGATACAGAGACAACTCTAAATTGTTCCATCATTTTGTGCTCGTAGGACCAACCCTCTGCCTGGCCAGGGGTGAGAAGAAAAGCTGAGTTTGACACCAGCAGATTCCCCACGGCACGCACAGAGAGCTGCTCAGCCTTTGTCCCGGCCGCTCGCAAGCTGGGCTCTTCCAAAATCCTTAAATGAGCCAAAATGTTGCAGACCTCAGGCTCCTGACCCTTTCCCCAGGCAAGCGCCCTCTCCTACCCCCTCTCAGTGAGTGTCAAAT
Source organism: Melospiza melodia melodia (assembly GCF_035770615.1). Taxonomy (NCBI): domain Eukaryota; kingdom Metazoa; phylum Chordata; class Aves; order Passeriformes; family Passerellidae; genus Melospiza; species Melospiza melodia. Next base: position 6,319,474 of record NC_086215.1, read on the forward strand.
GAGAGGAGCTCCTCTGCTCTCAGAAAATCGTGGAAATCACTTTCCCCTCCCACCGCATCCAAGCAGAGCTGAAGTCCATTCTTCACAGGAGCTTTCACTCCTGCCACAACCCAAAGTTTCTCTGAATGAGGGAAATATGAGGAAAATTTTTTGATCCCTTTGCAGATATAACTCTGCCAATGCATGAACCTTCAGGTTTTGAAAGAGGCAAACAACTGAAGATAAATCAATCTTTCTTTTCCTTCCAGGTTTGCCCATGGTGCTGGGCTGGCTTGGACCTCATGTGTTTATACTGAATTAAAAGAAGTATTTCAGCTTTTAGAAGGTCTGAAGTTGCATTTCTGAGAATCCTGAGTATTATTTGCCTTTGCTTCCTGCATCTGCCAGTCCCTTTTAGGGGTCTGAGCCATGGTTGTAATTTAATGTTTCTTTCCTGTGCACACCTTTGGCTCCCAGGAACACTTAAAAGGGTCAAAGGAAATTTTAAGCAGTCCCTCACCTCTGTTGCTGCACCCAAAATAAAAATATGTATAGAAATACAAAAATAGTGCCTAAATAACAATATTTGGTCCCATTCCTCCAAGGACCCAACAGATTATGGCATTTCCATTATGGCATTTCCTCTGGGGTGGGGAAGGCTTCCCTTGTCCCCTTGATTGGATGTGTACAATTGTCTGAGATGGTGCTGTTCTTTTATTCTTAAGGCAGCTCCAATAAAAGTCAAATAAAAATGAATCTTGCCTACTCCAGAGTGGAACAATCTTCCTTGCCACTCCTAATTCTGCTTAGAAATCTTTGAGTGTTGGAAAAAAAAAAAAAAAAAAAAAAGACCCAAACTCATCTGACTGTTCTGTTTTTCTTTTTGCTTGCCCTGCTCCTTTTCTCTCCTACCTTTCCTCCTACAATTTTATCCTGCCAACATCTCTCCTTTGCTTTCTCCCTGAGCACAGGGAGAGCAGAACCAAGCAGAAAGTTGTGCACATAGGTAGCAAAAAACCCAAAAAAACCACAAAAACATACGCAAAGCCAAACAAACAAACAAAAAATCACAAAAATATCACCAAAAAAAAAAAAAAAATCAATCACTTTAGATACAACCCCAAGTCTCACAAGTTATTTGCTACACCTTTAATTCCGTAAATGAATCAAGGGAAAAAATAATCTTGTGTTTTTATCCTCTGGTACTGCCCAGCCAATCAAGCCCAGAAGTTTCATATCTTTCATAGAGAGCTAAAATAATGCAAGGGATGATGTTGGTTTTGTGAATAACCAACAGGTGCCTGTGCCAAGCACACAGAGAAGTAACAACAGCAACTCCAGCCCCTCCTGCAGGACCCTGAATTGCTGCTACGAAAGCTTTTGACACTCTCTCTCCAGGCTGTCACCTCCTAGAACTTCAATATAAAATTAAATTTGAAAAGTGCAATTAGTTGGCTTTAAAAAAAATCCCATTCTCTACAATTAACACCAATCAGTTGAGGCTTTTCTGAACTGCTGCAGCTCCTCTTTATTTGGGGATAGGTTTTAGGACCTTTTGAATAGATACTTTTCCAATATCCCCATGTGCTAATAATAGGCATCACATTATTAGCAGAGTGTATGGATGGGATATTCAGTGAAAGGAGCTTTTACAGGGATAGAAGTCAGGAAGAAGCCTCGGAAATAATATTAACTTTTGGAAAACTACCTAATAAAGCATTTTCTTAGAATAGATAGGGCAGAGCTTTTCTGGAAACTTGACTTGTAACACAGAAGCTGAACCCCCGTCTCTCTTTTGAATAAAGCTTGATATTTAACAAAAATGTGCCACTTTGCAGAATTCCTGTACGAAACCTAGTGTTTAAATTTGGCAATGAATGAGATGAAAATCAGAATTTAAAAAGTCACGGTGCTGAGGTTTTTTGTTTGGATGGGTTTTTTGTTTGGAGGGGTTTTTTGTGGAATTTTTTTTGCTTTGGTTTGGGGGTTTTCTTTGTCTGGTTTTGGTTTTGAAGGTTTTTGTGGGGGGTGTCGTTTTGGTTTGGTTTGTTAGGGGTTTTTGGGTTTTTTTGTTTCTTTTTGGTTTTTTTTTGTTTCTTTTTTTTAGGTATTTGGCTTTTATTTTGAGGTTTTAGGGGGATTGTTTTGTTTTATTTTGGGGGGAGATTGGTGTTTTTTTGGTTTTGTTTGGGTTATTTTTGTTTTGTGTTGTGGATGTTTTGTTTGTTTGGTTTGGTTTCTCATTTTGGGTATTTGATTTGTTTTCTGGAAACTACACAACTCAAAATGGAATTGAAAGCAGATTCATCCCTGGCCCCAGAGCAGTTTTCCCCTCTACATGTCATCCTCAGCCGCCCAACCAGACCACCAATTTCTGTCCCCTCTTCCCTTCCTACCCATCTCACATCAGAGCTGGTTGCACTCTTTGGGGACCAAACTGATCCCTTTGAAATTTTCTTAAAAGACTCCCTAGAGCTCAAATATGTGGCAGCAGCTCTCTGGCCACAGAGAGAAACAACTTTCCCAAGCATTGTCCTGGGAAAAGTCTGTGAGAAGATCAGAGGAAAGAATGAGAAACAATTCTTATCTTAACCTGCTGTACCTGTGGTTGTGAACATGTAGAATGTGTTATGGAGATTTGTTTACCAAAGGGTGGTTTCTTAATCAGCCAATGGTGATGGTGTTTGGATTGGAAGATTAATTAAGTCCAGGTGTATCATAACTGTCTATAAAAGCAACAGGTTTCTTAATAATAATAGATATAATAAAGAAATGAATCAACCTTCTGTGAATCATAAAATCAATACTAATTATTGATTAATTATCAATAATTATTAATAATCAAGAGTTATTGATCCAGGGGCCCAGAGTGACGACACAAATACGTGTGGGACCAAGCTCCATTGCCTGCTGCTGTCTGCAAGGCAATCACTCACCGGGAATGGAGGGAGGTGATCTCTGCACCTCTGGTTTATAACTCTTGCAGAACAGGCAGAGCAATTACACAGAGCTCATCCCACTGAAAGGCTGGGCACTGAACCCTCTACAGAGCACTGGAGGCTGAATATCCTCCAACAATTCCTCCCGTGCTATTAAACCTCCACTCTGCCCAGTGCCCAGGCAAGATAAGGATGGGGATTTGTCAGAACCCAGGGAATTCCTCTGGCTGCCCTGGAGGGCTCGAGCCTCTGCCCAGGGGGCTCAGAGACCTTGGCACAGAGCCCCAGACCCCTGTGCCTTTGATTTAGCCCTTAGAAAAAACAATTACCAACCTTATACGAAGGATTACAAGCCACAACAGTTTAAGTAGAATGATAGTGAATTCATTACAGGGTGAAAAATAGATTTTTGGGGTTTTTAGAATAGGGGTTCAGGGGGCAAGATGGAGGGATCTGGGCATGTCCTGCCTTTCTCCTTCTTCTTCTTCTTGGCCTCCATCTTCTGCTGTGATGGTGGCACTTTTGGACTGGTTTAGAGTAGAAGCTCACTGTCTAACACAGGTGATAGGTATTGGGAAGTAATTGTAAACATTGTACATGTAGTTTTTAGTATAAAAAGATAACACTGCCCCAGGGGCAGGCAGAGTGCCTCTGACTGTCTTGCTAAGGGGACTTCAGCTGGACAGGAGAAAGAATTTTATAGATAAAAAACCATAAACAACCTTGAGAGTAAGAACTGAAGAGTTCTGACTCCTTCTTTGAGTGCTGGGCTGGGGAAAGAGACTTTCTAACACATCTCGGGGTCACTCTGAGCAGCTAAAGCCCCGAGATGGATTGCACAGGCAAGATGAGATATTGCATGGGCAGGACAAGGATGGGGATTGTGTCACAGACATCTTCTATGAAAAAGCCTTTCCTTAGGATTTTTCCTCCTGAGAAGCTGGGAGGCCTCAGGAACAAAATGTAAACAATGATTATCTGCTGCTGGGGAATGCAACAGGTGCATCTGGGATTGGCTCATGTTAGTTTGTTTGTAATTAATGGCCAGTCACAGTCAGCTGGCTCGTACTCTGTCCGAGACAGAAGCTTTTGTTGTCATTCTTTCCTATTCTATTCTTAGCCAGCCTTCTGATGAAACCTTTTCTTCTATTCTTTTAGTATAGTTTTAATATAGTATATATAATAAAATAATAAATCAGCCTCCTGAAACATGGAGTCAGATCCTCATCTCTTCCCTCATCCTCGGACCCCTGTGAACACCATCACAGGGACTGCATGAGCAGGGCAAGATGAGGACAAGACGAGGATGGGAATTGCACAGGCAGGACAAGGATGTGGATTTCACTGGCAGGATGAGGATGTGGATGGCACGGGCAGGACAAGGATGGGGATTGCAGGGGCAGGACAAGGATGGGGATTGCAGGGGCAGCCCACCCTGCTGCTAGCCAGGCTGTCAGCTCCACAGCGCTCTGCTCTGCTTGCCCGAGCAGCCCCAGTAATTACAGAGGAAGGGTAATTGAAATAAGGGGAAAGTAACACTTGAAAAGGAAGCAAATGATTCAGAACATGCAGAGCCATCCACCCACATCAGCGGGGTCGGGAGGTCTGTCAAGCTTGGAAGCAGAAATGCTTTTGTCTGGAAGGAAAGAAAAAGAAACCCTAATAGGATGCATTTATAATCTGGAACTTTTTTTTTTTTTTTTCCTTAAAGCAGCCCCTCTCACTTTGTAAAATGAGAAGCAAGGGATGTATTTGAGAGAGAAAAAGCCTCAACCAGCAGTTACAGGCAATGGTGGACAACAAGGAAGGGACCAGGAGAGGGGTCTGGTGCAGAGCCCCTCCAAAGGATTTGTTTCTGCCCAGTCCTCCTGCCTTTCAAACAGACACTTAATCCTTCTCTTTCTCCCTCCAACCAAATAAAACTCAGGAAAATATCTTTCCTTCTGCCTGTACCGTAACAAGCAAGATCTTCCTCTGAAATCCATTCCTTCAGGATTTGCAGTCCAGGTGCTGCAGCTGCTGTGCCCCAGGTCTGCAGACTAAGCAGGAGCCTCAGCAGCTGTAAATTGACATTGCTCCACTGATCTCAACAGAGCCAGACCCATTTGCACTTGCAGATGATCTGGACCACTGTTTTATAGAGCCATTTTCCCCTCTACTGCTTTATAATCACACCCATGCCAGAAGTGTTGTAGACTCCTTGTCTCTCTTGGAAAGATTTCAGAGCACCAAGACCCTTCCATTGATGTGATACCAAAAATGGGGAGAGAAACTGGAAAGTTCCAGGTTAACCAGATGAATTTTGCAAAGCTAGAGAGCAGCACAAACCTTCCAGGCCATAGCATGGCATGTGCTTCAAAATGCTGGAATATTCTCAAATTTATCTAAAATAATTCAAACATTATATTTACATTTTCTGGAAATTCAAATAATGCTCTGTTATCAGCTATAGATTGAATCAGAAGAATCAGCTCTCAGTCTGATTTGCTGCATTTTGAATCCAGTATTCCCATCCATCCCATCAGAGAACAGAGGGAAGCCTCTCAGAAAGTGAGAGTTCAAATGTTAAAGCCTCTGAAATCAAAAACTGTTATGAGACAAATCCACAACACATAAACTGTGGATTGGAAATCTGCTTCTCCATGATTTTGACCAGCTTAGTTCAGACATTTCCTCCTGAACCCAGGTTTCCCAGGCAAGCTGGGATGGATTAAATCAGTGTCCATGCTTGGACAGGATTACCTCCCTATCAATGAGACCCCACATTTGAAAGTTCCCTATCACACAGAAATGCAGAAAATTTCCTTCTCAGGTAACACTTGTAAAAAAGCACTGATGTAAGTTTGGGTCAACCAGCTCATTTAGTGCCTTGTGAAGTATTTTATGTACAGCAGAAAACTTCTGGCTTTCCAATCACACCCTTTTCATAGTCTGATAGTTTTTGTTTTTAGAAAGAACAGATATTCTGGTAACATTTTTTTTCTTTTTCTCACTTCAGCAATTTTAAATACATCTTGTCACAGGCCAAATATTTTTCCCATCATTCCACTTTAATAATTTGACAGATCTGTGGGGAATGTTGCCCTCAAGTTAGATTATTTGTCCCAGGAGTTAGAAATAAAACTAGAAAGTACCTTCAAATTGTTGATTTTTTTCTGCCCAATTGTTTTCCCAGCTAGCACCACTTCTGCTCATCAGCCCTTTAAATCCAGGAGGGATGGGCAGCAGTGCTTTAGAGAAGCAGGGAGTAGAAGGTTTTGGGGTTTTTTTTTCCACCTGGTCTTTTTGTTTTAGTGGTTTTTAGCATTTATTTTCTTTAGGGGTCAATTTTCTATAAGCAATGAATTTTAAGACTTTTTTGCCATTCTTTCTGTATCTTTTAAGGAGAGTTAGATTGCCTATTATTCAGTTTATTTCTCTAATATGAAAATTTATTTTTTCTATCAGGTTTTAGCCTGGAACTAGGAAGTGTTTTATGTAGGCTTTGTTTTGTGGAGACCTGAAAAATACAGGATTTGCTGGAAGAGGGTGCTAGGGAGCAGGGAAAAGCAGGTCATGCTTGTTCATATTTGGTTCATTTTAGGGGATGTATTAAGATGAGCAGTGAGGTGCCTGAACAGATCACTACTATTAATTGCAGACGAGGGACTTCCAGTCCAAATTCTGAGCCCATCACTAGCCAGGCTGCTGATTTCCTGATATTTAGGATATTTTCAGTAGCTGTTCCAAATTCTGGGGGTATTAAGTTGTGGAATACAAGCCTTTCCCAAAGAGCAGCTCCTCTTCCTCAGGAGGGATCCCTCACTCTCTCCCTTGAATGGAGAGGAGGTGAAGGGTGCCAGGGATGTACCCAGGGCTGGGTTTATTCCCCTTCAAGTGAGGTCAGGGCAGTTCTGAGATGGGTGGTGGCACCAAGAGCTGATGTCTAAGAAAACTCTCTCCAAGCTGCGAATGAAGAGAGGAGGCGGCTGTGGCACAATCCAGCCAAATTATATTGATAATATGTAGTAATTATGGAGCACTTCACACGAGCAGAGCACTTTACAAACATTAACTAATTTACAGCATTTACAGAAAACAGATGTGCTTCTTTTTTTTTTTCTGGGAAAACAGAGGGAAGCACTGGCTGTGCTGGCAGAGGGGAGCAGTGGCCAGGCTGAAGGCTCCGGTTTGTGGAGGAGATGGGTGGTGGTGCAGGGATCATGGAGCACCTTTGTGTCTGCCTGGACCAGGAAAGGGAAAATGCCTTCCTTTTCTGTACTTACTGAGAATGAAGGGTGGTTTCATCCTGCTGGGTGATGTTTTAATGACCAAGGAGAACACAGGCTGCAGCTGAAGGCAAGGAAACTGCTCTGCTGTGGTGACCCTCAGCCTGTGATAACCATGGAGCAAGGCAGCTGAAGGAGCACACCTGTCTGTCCCCTGGGGAGCTGCACACAGGTAGGATTGCTTTGCTGAGCCTAAGGCTGCCTTCTGATCTTTGAGTCTTGATTTTTGTCCTCGTTCTTGGTTTTGTTTTACACCCTGTGTGTACCTGCCCAGCCTTCTCTGCTCGGAACACCAGCAGCTCCTCTGACATGGTGCCTTTTATTAAACCACTATTAATGCAGCTATAAATGACACCATGCCAGGTGTCCTGGAGAGGCACAATAAGGATGTGACTTTGTCCCTTCACCTTGGGTAGCTACAAGGTGACAGGTATCTATAGGGAATCATCTTAGAAGGTGCTGGAAGAAAAATCCTACCAGCCATGGGTATGAGTGCACAAATAGCTGAAGTTCCTGTGATAATTTGATCTTTGAGTCTTGGTTTTTGTCCTCATTCTTGGCTTTGTTAAACACCCTGTGTGTACCTGCCCAGTCTTCTGTGCTTGGAACACCAGCAGCTCCTCTGACATGGTGCCTTTTATTAAACCACTATTAATGCAGCTATAAATGACACCATGCCAGGTGTCCTGGAGAGGCACAATAAGGATGTGACTTTGTCCTTGTGTAGCCTGTTTGGTCACCAAGATGAGAGACATCTATAAGGAATTATCTTAGAAGGTGCTGGAAGAAAAATCCTACCAGCCATGGGTGTGAGTGCACAAACAGCTGAAGTTTCTGTGGTAATTTCCTTTTCCTGTTCTTGTGATCAGCCACTGCTAGCTTTTCCTCCTACTTTCTTTGCAGAGTAATTAAAAGAAAGATGTTTACATGGATAAGTGTTTTGCTATCAATGCCATCCATATTAACCTTATAAATTAGCCTTTTATGTGGTACTGTATCAAAGGGCTCTTGAAGTCTGATTGAATTATGCTTTATTTCCTTGCCCAGTCCCTTGTCATTGTCACCTCCTCAAAGAAATTAATCAAGTTTGTTAGGCATGACCTCCTGTTAGTAAATCCAGGACAACTCTCTAAAGTCTGTGCTTGCCAAGGGTGCTCTGATGTCCCTGAGCAGGGAATGTGGACTTGTGCACAAATACAGAGATTTTTAAGCTGTGCTTAAGGGGTGGAGAGAGGGGTAAAGCTCGTGGGACTGGAGGGTAGGATCTGGCTAAAGTATGAGGGGTGTCTTGAGGCAGAAGGGGAATCCTTGCAGCACCATGGGTGTGGGTTAAAGAGCATCAAAGATGGTCAAAAAAAACCTCTGGGATTCTCCAGTCTGGCGTTGAGCAGAAGGAAAACGGGAGCTGTGATGTCCCAGGGCTGGGCTGTGCCATGGAGCACGGGAGGGAGGTGGCAGAGCCAGGGAATTTGGGGGATGCTAGGGTGGAAAACTGAACCCTGGGGCTGAGAGGAGGGAGATGGAGGGGATGGGAATGGAGCAGGGCAGGCTGGAAGGCACCAGGGTAGTGCAGAGCGGGGAAAAATGGCTTGGAGTGCTGGGTTTGGCAGTGCTGCAGTGAGGAAGGGCAGGCTGGAAGGCTCCAGGGTAGCACAGAGATGGATGTGCTGGCTTCTGGCAGTGGAGCAGGGCAACCTAGAAGGCTCCAGGGTGGCACAGAGCAGGGAAAATGGCTTGGAGTGCTGGGTTTGACAGTGCTGCAGGGCAGGCTGGAAGGCTCCAGGGTGGCACAGGGCTGGGTGTGCTGGGTTCTGGCAGTGTAGCAGAATAGGCTGGAAGGCTCCAGGGTAGGAGACAGCAGGGAAAATAGCTTGGGGTGCTGGGTTTTGCAGTGCTGCAGTCGAGCAGGGCAGGCTGGAAAGCCCCAGGGTGGCACAGAGCTGGGTTTGGTAGTGCTGGAAAGCTCCAGGATGGCACAGAGCTGGATGTGCTGGGTTTGATAGTGCTGGAAAGCTCCAGGGCAGCACAGAGCTGGGTTTGGTAGTGCTGGAAAGCTCCAGGGTGGCACAGAGCTGGATGTGCTGGGTTTGGTAGTGCTGGAAAGCTCCAGGATGGCACAGAGCTGGGTTTGGCAGTGCTGGAGGGCTCGAAGGTGGCACAGAGCTGGATGTGCTGGGTTTGGCAGTGGAGCAGGACAGGCAGGAAAGCTCCAGGGCAGCACAGAGCAGGGATAAGGGCTGGATTGCTGGGTTTGGCACTGCTGCAGTGGAGCAGGGCAGGCTGTAGAGCTCTAGGATAACACTGTGCTGGGTTTGGCAGTGGAGCAGGGCAGGCTGTAAAGCTCCAGGGCAGCACAGGGCTGGGATAAGGGCTCGATGTGCTGGGTTTGGCAGTGCTGCAGTGCAGAGGAGCTGCACAGAGCCGGGGGAGGGAGTGCAGGGAGGCAGCCTCATGCAATGATGCAGTGCAGAGCAAGGAAGAGGGAAAGCTGTGCTGCAGATCCTAGAGCTCAGGTAGGATTTGGGGAAAGAGCAAGGAGTGGATGGATGCTGAAAGGCTGGAGCACAACAGCTCTGGGTGTTCTCTTGCCTCTACCAAGCACAGCAGCAGGGAGACAATGTTTTTTTTAGGGACGCTCAAAAATAATTTATTTCATAAAATAGCATTTGTATTTTATTTTTAAAAATAATTGGGGTTTTTCCAAGCCTTTTTTTTCCTTCCCTGTGAGGGTGAAATTTGATTTGACAGTGCCTCTTGTGTCATCAAATGACTCCAGGATCTGGGGATTTAGGAGAAAGATGAATGATGGGATCTGCAGGTGTGATCTTAGGAGGCACAGCCACAGTGACAGCAGGAGCAGAGCTGTGTTCCTTTGATACTTGAATGACTGCTTCCTTTCATTTCAGTTTTCACTTTCATTTTGTGTTTTGCTCCAGAAACTACTTTTTTTTTTTTTTTTTTTTTTTTTTTTTTTTTTTTTTTTTTAAAAAAAAACTGCTTTCACCCAGTCTTGCATAGGATTCTTCCATCTTGGTGTGGTGTGATAATGGCTTTACTGGACAAGAAAATGGTCAGTGTTGCTGCAGAAATACAGGAGATCCTCATCAAGCAGATTCTTTTCCAATTACATATGTATTTATTTTGCTTGTTGTGTGTTCTGTTGGTGTTGATGCTTGGGTAAAATTTCAGCAGAACTTGAAGTCAACCTACTTGAAGTCAGGAGAATGTAATTATTCTTTTGTTTACTTGATTTCTGTTCCCTTTCAAATATCTACAGGGTTTTTCTGCTTTGAAGAGTTCAGGGTTACAAATTCCAGCTTAGGAGAAAAGCTCTACTTGAGGGACAGGAGCAGATTTTGAAGCACAAAGTGTGTTGCTTCCTCCTATAGCACTTGTCACAAATTAAGACATTCACTGAACAAAAAAATGCTGAGCCTTGGAAGTTACTTAGATTTTAAACTTAGAAGAGAGATGTGTTTAAAAATATCCTATGAGATCTGTGTGAGGATATCTGGTTGTGTGGTGGGCAGGAGCTCTGCTGAGGGTGCAGAAAGACAAGAGCTGCTGATGGGGCTGGGACTGTGGGCATCAGTGCCAGGGTGGCACCCAAGCACTCAAAGGGCTGTTACCTTTCCCGTGTGCCCCGATTCATGCCAACCCATCTCAGAAATCTCAGTTTGCACCTGAAATTCTGCTCTAAATTTTGCCTGGAAGTGCCTAGCCTCCCTCACTATGTTCCTGGATAGGAAATGGCATTTTTCCTAATTAATTCCAATGTTTTTTAAAGTCTAGTTGCTGCTGGCTGAGACAGTTTCAGGAATCAACACAGGAAATCAGCACTATTGAAGCAACACCCTTAGAATCAAAGCCAGTGCTGCCTGAGAGCAGGTCTGCACAACCAGCTGGGAAAAGTGCTGTTATCTGCTGTCACCTCCCAGAAATTACAGCTGGAGAGCTGGAGCTGTTATTACTGCCTGGCACAACATCCCAGATTGTCAGAGGGACCCCTCTCCTGCAGCCCCAGGGCAAGGAGCTATCCTGGACTCTTCCAACAGGTTGGAATGGGAATCACTGCCATCTCACTCAACCCCTCCTGGAGGAGGAGCAGGAAATGCTCAGGTCTTGATTGGGAAAAAAAAAAAAAAGAAGGTTGATCCCTGTCACAGACATCTTTTATGGAAAATCCTTTCCTTAGGATTTTTCCTCCTGAGAAGCTGGGAGGCCTCAGGAACAAAATGTAAACAATGATTATCTGCTGCTGTGGAATGCAACAGGTGCATCTGGGATTGGTCTTGTGTGGTTGTTTCTAATTAATGGCCAATCACAGTCAGCTGGCTCTGGACAGAGAGTCCGAGCCACAAACCTTTGTTATTCATTCCTTCTTTTTCTATTCTTAGCCAGCCTTCTGATGAAACCTTTTCTTCTATTCTTTTAGTATAGTTTTAATATAATATAGATCATAAAATAATAAATCAGCCTTCTGAAACATGGAGTCAGATCCTGATCCCAAGACCCCTGTGAACACCATCACAGATCGCTCAGCTGATTATTCCCCAGTTTAACCATCACCCATGTCTTCCCTCTGTTCTGCTGCCTGATTTCCCTCTTCTCTCCTCACCAGGAGCAGCCGATGAGAAGATGGAGTGCTCAGTGAAAACTGAGAGGTTTTGTTGGTAGATCTGTTCATCTATCAAAGTCCAGGCTGCAGCCTTTTTTTTAAATTGACTCTGCTGCTTTTCTTCTTTAGTAAATTACTCTAAAAAAATAGAGACAAAAGGCTGCCAACTGTGTTAGTTCCCGGAAAAATCCTTCTTCTGTTTAATATACAGCTCTTGAGAGACATTTAAAAGTGAGATGCAGCCATGTGTGAATGCCTGCCTATATAGAGCCATATCACACCAAAGAATTTCAGCTGCTCACATGCTGACTTTGCTGCAGATTCCAGGTTTTTGTGGTTTTTTGGTCGTGTTTTTTTTTTTTTGTTGTTGTTGTTTTTTCCCCTCAAAGATGCTTCTTTCAGTTTGGGCAGGTTTTTGTGGTCAGCCCTTCAGAGACAAGGCTCTTCACTCACCCTCACTGACTGCATCACCCAGGGGGGTGTTGGTACCCAAATCTACCCCCTCTTCCCAGTTCTTTCAGCTTGCCTGGGCACAGGAGGTTTGCAGACATGTTGTTGCCACGTCTGCAGCCTTGTGGTTTGGGAATGTTGCTATAATGACCAAAATTCTGAATTTCTTGTTATATTTATCTATTGCCATTTCCTAGGAGCTTTTCCTAGGTCTTGGGAGCTCTGCAGATGAAGGGAGGTTTCTGCTGGTTCTACCCATGTGCACACATCTTTAAAGCCTTGTTACAATGGAAATTTCATTAAACACTCATGGTCATGGCACTGGAAATGTGGGATTGTTGCTGTGCTTCAGGTCCTTTTCCAAATGTGGTGGCAGGAATTCAGCTGGTAGCTCATAGGGAAAACCCAGAGGCACCTGTTAAAGAAAGAGCAGTCTGGAGGTTCATTGATAAAAAAAAAACTTACATCTTCTGAACATTTAGGAAACACTCTGACCTCCAAAATATCACCCAAACTGGTGATGCCATGCCACAGAATTGTGTTTTCTTGCCTTTCTCTTTGTATTTCCCCACTATTAAGTCACTGCTGCTGTCAAACATCCACAGGGAGATGGGAGCACTGAATAACTCATCCCGCTGCTGGAACAGGTGGTGATTCACATGTTCTTCAAAACTTGAAGTCACTATTTCTGTTTTGCCTTTCTCGGTCAGGGGAATTTTTTATACCTGGCATATTCCTATTAATAATCTTCATTCACTGTCATGGCACCACCTCTTAATCTTTTGCTTTAACACATTAAGTGCCTTTACTCTGAAAACAGATCTTTAAGTGAGTACTTTGACCTCTCTGTGCCTTCATTTGGGCTCTAATGTGGGGCAGAATGTCAGTGGCAAAGCACCAGGAATCCATGATGTGATCCTGAGAACCCCAATGAGGTGAACAGGAAAAAAAAGGCTAAGCCAAAGTATTTTAAATTCTTGGTTTCTAATGGAGTATATACTCAAATGGAAATGATAATGGGAGGGAAGCAGAAACAAGAATTTCTAGTGCAAAAACCACACTAAAATACTTGCAGAAACTGGCAGAACTGGTCCTAGGACATGGTTTGGTTGGCACTGAGCTGTGCATGAGAGCAGCACCTTCAGCTGAGATAAATTAACTTAGAAATTATTGAAAATCAGAGGGATGGGAGCAGAGCCTGAACCAAAACTTTCCAACTGGAACAGTTGCTTCTAATGGTCACCAGCTTTGTGCCAGCACTTCAACACCCCCTTTCCCAAGCAGCAGTGAGAGGACTTTGCCAAGTTTGCTTTTATTTTGTCACCTGGGGGAGGCACGACCCTGCTCAGCTCCCCCATTGCAGTGGGAAACAGCAATGTTTGAGCTCCTTCAAGAACACTTGACTTTGTTCTGATTTGAGAGTACAGAGCAAATAGAATAAAATAGGCGAAAGGACATCAAATATCCAAGATGTCCAAAGGAGTGGGGAGTGGTCATTACAGAGCAAGAGATGAGTAAGTCCATTCATCTTTTGCCTTTAAGGACTAAATGAGAGAGTTGAGTGTTTGTTGCCTCAAATTTGCTTCCATTAAACCGCACTGTTTGAGGGAACAAGACAGATTTAACCTGCAGCAGACACACAAGGACAGACTGGCATGGAGAGTTGGTGCCTGACTCTGAATTCCTGGGGACTCTCATTGTGAGCTGTCCATAAACAGGCTGAGATTTTCCTCTTCCCAAAGGAGTTTAATCTCTCAGAGCTGCTCTGTGCCCTGGGGGCAGCAGCCCAGGCTCCTGGCTGCCACCCTGTGCCCATGTCACAGGACTGGTCCCCTCCATCACACGGTGCCACCTCAGCCCTGCCCCACCACCACTGGGGAGTGATGCCTGCGTGCCATGGATTTTGTCACAAATCTTGATTGTATTTTATGCTCCAGTGCATTCAGTTTACAAGGGCAAAGCCCCTTTCTCTTGGCACTTTGCGCCAGGCAGCCTTCCCTTACCAAAATGGATTTTCCAACAGGAACAAACAGATGCAAAGCCAAAGCTGTTTTCTGTTACCTACACTGCAAGAAGATTTATTTATTTTCCTTTCTTTTTGCCCAGTCCAAGGTGACAGACCAGCAGAACTGAAAATATTTATCAGGCAGTTTTTCAGAATATTTCCTTTCACTAAACACTGAAAAAATTGTAAAGATGAGCATCAGAGTGGGGAACTCATCTGTGTTACCAATGAGGAAGACTCATCCTTTTTAGCTGTCAGGAAGTTTCCAAAGTTGCTTATGTCGGCTTTGGTTTCATTGTCAGACGACTTAGTTCCAGTTGAGCTCTTCCATTTAAGCTGTTAAACAAATGAAAAGTAAAATTGTCACTTTTAAATAGAGTCCGCACATAATCACATTTTGAAACGCTCCTCCGTGGTAGGAGCAGGAGTTGTGTGCATTATGATATTGAATTTTAAATAATATATTACACAAAATAGCTTCCAATTTGATTTGGGAGGGATATATTTTCATGAATTATTGAGTATTTGATTATTGTAGAAAGCCTTTGCTGTTATGCACTGAAACTGTCACTCTCCCAGGCCTATGATAGATGAGTTTGGTTATCAATATTTAAAGTTCCGGTCAGCCCGTGTGCCTGGCTGCTGATACTGGTGACACAGACTAATCAGTAGTAATGTATATGTGCCTCCTGTCTCTTGTTTGCCAGGCTGAGCTGCAGCAAATTGAGTGCAGAAGATTCCCAAGTGATTTGTGGACGGGTTTGTCATTCTGAGCAGAAGCCCCTTTGACACCAGTGCATGGAAATGAGGTGGAGAGAAGTTTGCTGGGCTCTGGGAGTGGAGGTGAGCAGAGCCCAGCAGGCAGCAGATAGGAGCCTTTCTTTGCTGGGGTGATAAGAGCTGAGCAGCATTTACAGATAGGAGCGTTTAATGTGAAAAAGAGAAACTGGCAAGCATCAAGGGACTAGAATTTTACTGTCATCTACCAAAATATTCTGAGTTGCTGAATATGAGCGCAAATTTCCTGGAGGGTTGTTAACCCCAGAGACACCTTAGAGACTTGTGCAAGTAGGGCTGGGACTTTTTAAGGTCTTTGAAAACCTCATGGCTTTCTGTGGAGAAGCAGCCTGCATGCACAGGACCTTTATTTTTATTGCTGTGTCCACTCAGAGTATTTTGTGAAGGGGATTGCTGGCACAAATACTCCTGCTGCACCTTTAAAGTATTGTGCAAACCAAATATTCCACAGGAACGAAGAGATTCATTGAAAAGCAAAGCCTGGTACTGAGTGACCTCTGTCCCTTGCTCTAGATGGTGTGGAGATGACAATGACTCCAAACAGGTTAATTAAATCCAAATTGCCTGGCTCCAGTGGGAATGCTGCAGGAGAAATCCGCACGCAGAGGTTTGCAGTGTCGGGCTGTGGTTGCAGGCAGGAGAGAACCAAAATAAAAGAAGCACTGTTGCAGTTAATGTGCTGACTTGTACTTGTCTAATTAAGGCTGGATGTGCCAGTGGGTAACAACAAAGCAGATGACAAATATTGTGGTAACTGTCACTCTGTGCAGTCCCTGTAAGAATTGAAGAGCACTGTGGTTTGGATACCTGCTTTGCAAAAGGGGTATTTAGCTTTAATTCAGTGATTTAGCTGAGATCAGAGGCCAGAGGAAAACACAACAGTTTAATTTCTGTGGCTCTTATGAAAGAAAGGCTGACAGTTCTGTTTTCAAAAGGAAAGAAAGAAGTAGGAGAAAGGAGAAGTTGCTGCTACACAAGTGTTTAAAAAGGTGAAAAGAGCAATACAAGTTTCTTTCTTAGAGCGGGGTGCAAGGCTTATATTAAGGGCCAGAGGAAGCCAAAAGAGACCCCAGGCTTGTCCTTGTGTTACTCCTGTTTTGAGTAGGTGTTTTTAATCACAATGAACAGCAAACTGCAGCACACAAACCCACCCAGGCCGAGCCCTTGGGGTTAAATAGAGCCTGGTCATCATTGCACCACTGAAAGGCAGCAAAGATGTCACAAACCACACCAAAATCACCAAGGCCACTTCAGTTCCCAGGAGCATCTTTAAGTGATCTCTTTCATTCTCCAGTTCCATGCAGGGGCAGGAGGCAGGGAAGGTTTCAGAGCAGGCTGTACTCTCTCATTTGTGTGTGAGCAGAGAGCTGGGGCAGCAAGGCAGAGGCAGGATGGTCTAGAGGAGAGGAATGGCTCAGGAGGGTGAAGATTAATCTTGTTATGACCCCATTTCCCCCCTCTTTCTTCTCATTTCCTTTTCAAGAGTCTCATCTTCTCTCCTGGAGAAGGGAATATCTTTGGGTAGAGCTGTAAAACCTTTTATCATTTCTGCTGTCTCGCTCCAGAGATGTTTTCCCTCTCACCATTGATTGCAGTGACATTCACAAAAGTTAAACATGTTTCAGGTTAGGAGATTTAATGAATCAGGAAGGCTTGGTGTGGTTAGAGAGGAGAGGATTCTCAGGGCATGCTGTACCACAGATGTTTCTCTATAAATGCACACCTCCCGAGTCCAGATCCTCCCCTTACCTCCCCCTCCTTCCTTGCTGCTGTTAGATGGATTTATTCTGTGTCTGGGGTCAGTTCTGGCTGTGTTTGGTCCATTTACATAAGGCTGCAGTAAGGGAAGGAGCTGACAGGGAGGTGTTCCTTTCCTTGCTCTCAGTCTCATAATTTAGCTCAGAGTTGTGCTTGGCCTTTGGGGATGGCAGGTTTCCAGCTGATGGGCTGTAATAACATGCACACAGGTTTCATATTTAAAAATTCACAGAGGCTGAATAATTACAGTGTCCTGCCCAGCTGTGGGGTTGGTGACATGTCCTGAAGAGCCTTGCTGACCTGAGATGTTTTAGTGAACAGGGAAGGGCAAAGATGCCGTGAGCTTTTGTTTCCTATTAACTTTGTGCACTCAACAGAGGCCAGGTTGTGCCCCCAGGTGACTTGCAGGGGCACAATAAAATCTAGAATTTCTCAGTTTCCCTGCTCATATCTCTTATCTTCAGGATGGTTTTAAATAAGACCAACCTGCATTTATAACCTGCTGTGGTTCCTGCCTGCCTTCATCAATAATGTATTTCTCACCTGGTCTCCTGACTTTGGGGAAATGTGAGATTTGCCTCTTGAATGCTTGAGATTGGACTCATCTCTGGTTCCTAGACAAGTTCCAGAACAGCTTTTATCTTTACTTCATTACAAGGGTTGTCATTCATGCCTGAGGAATGACAAAGCCGTCCCTTTCCCTTCAGCAATGCCTGGCCTCTGCTGTCAGAGTTTGCCCTGAGCAAATCAGCAGCTTCTGGGAGGGGACACTTTTCTCCTATGTTGCTCTAAGTATTTTTAAGAAATTTTTCCTTTCCTGGATGTACTGGGACTACTGGGTTGAAAGTTTACTTGAAAGTTTCAAGAACATCTGAGGAGAATCTTAGTTCTGAAGTCGGGTGCAAGGACAAGTTAGAGCTCCCAGAGCAACTGGGGACACTCTTGGCCCTCCTAATTACCAACAGCCAGGTTAAAAGGGCATCCCTTGATGTACTTTGGAAGAAGAATTCCTCAAGTCCTGTCAGGAACATAAATCCAGCAAGAACTTGAATCCTTACACCTACTGTCCTGCAAAATGCTGATGCTGCTTTGTCTTGGAGTATGGGAGGACTTGGGCAGTAACTGTGCAAATAACGTTGTCTGGTATTGTTCTAATCGCTCATGTGCACTCAGCTCAGTGCTGTAGCTATAAATATTTCAGCCCTGTTCCTCTCACCTGGGTTCATTAAGCACTTAAAGGCTCAGAAGTGAGGCAGCAGGGAGGGAAGCAGACCCCAATCACGCTCTGCAGAGCACCACAACTTCTGCGCTGCTCCAGAGCCTCCATCAAGCCCTGCCTGGCTGTGGGGATGGCAGGGGCTGAGCAGTGCTCAGGACACCTCAACTCCACTTCTGTGCTTTAATAGATCTTGTTTTAGTGCACAATTTCTCACTGCATTAAGAGGCATTTTTGCCGTTCTTTCTGTCTTGACTTTGCACAGCCTTAACCAAAATTTAAACCAGGGATTTTGGGCTGCCTGGCTGGGTACCCAGCTCTGTGCCCACATGATAACTCCAGAGACTGAAACACAGAAATACCAGCTGTGTTTTAATGCTCAAGGGCCATTTTCTAGCAATTAAGGGAGAGAACTGAAGGCATGAGGCTTTTCCTGGAGGATATTAACCCCAGCTGCCCTTTGGCTGTTTGAGAGGCAGGCTGCTTCCCACACAGCTGCAAAGGATAGGTATGGTAAAAACTTAGAAGAAATATCTCCTAAAACATGGGGTTTTCCCTCTTCATTTGTGGATGTTTGCAGTGATGTTCCCTTATGCAGGTTGCAGCCTAGGTGTTGTTATGGACCCATTCTGGTGGAGGAATTTCCTCAGGTGGTCTGGAGGGTGAGGCTGTTGCTGGATGAGTCATTCTGGTTATGATGATGGTGGTTGCAATGAAGGAAAAACCTCTCTGTGGATAAATCCCAGCCATAAATCCTGTTTGTGCTGCAGGGATCACATGGGATCCTCTGAAGAACCTCCTCTGAGAGATCAGGAGCAGCCCTGATTTCTCTGTTTTGGGACAGTCTACTGATGGCACAAAGTGAGGAGAGCTTTATTTGCTGGGAAAGTGCTGACTGGGCCATCAATCAGCCCTCATACAAGCCTGGAGTTATTAATAAAAAACCTGGTAAT
The DNA here is from genome assembly GCF_035770615.1 of Melospiza melodia melodia. NCBI lineage: Eukaryota > Metazoa > Chordata > Aves > Passeriformes > Passerellidae > Melospiza > Melospiza melodia. The sequence continues at coordinate 6,338,458 of NC_086215.1, forward strand.
CTAACACCTGCTCTCAATCTTCTTTTCGGAGGGCATAAAAAGCCACAAGATCAGCCTCAGCAGTTTTGTGCATCTCCTGGACTTGTTAAATCTCTCTCACTTCCTTTAACTCACTTCCTGAAATCTTAAGCATCAATGCTTTATGCTCTGCCTTGTAAATGAAGCCTGTTATTATCATTGAGGTAGTGTTTTTATGGCATAAATAATGAGCTGAAACAGGGGAAGAGGCGTTGTGTGGAATTACTGCCTGAACTGAGATGGAAATAATCAATATGTCCTCACTTACAAATCTCATCTGCATGTCGGCTCCATCTCCCTGCCTGTCTGGCTCCCAATTCATTGCACAGGAGGCCACATAAAACATGATGGTGTCATTGATCTGCTTTATTCATAGCTGGAGATAGAAATGCATCATTCAATATAAATGGAAGGCCTTCTCCTTGCTGCCCCATCCTGGTGGGAGCATCCTACAGCCCAGCATGGGTGAAGGTCCCAACATCTCTGCTGTTTGGAACCTGAGTCACCGTGTTTAGTCCTATCACATGTGGTAGAGCAAAAGCAAAAATACTCTTTTTTTGAAGTTACTTTATCATTACCAACACTTCTTTTTATTGGGAAGCTTGCAATGGGACCTGGGTCTGCAGTTTGAGTAGTTTGGTCTGAAGACGTTTGAGAATTAACACAGGGCAGGACAATAATGGCTTAAATTGGGTATTTGTAGCATCCACAGAGAAAATTTGACTCGTGATATATTGAACATATTAAAAAACCCTGCAGGGTAGAGGTGAGGTTGAAGGTTCAGGGTTCATCTCTACTGTCTGGAACCTGGGTCACCATGTTTGGTCCTGTCACATGTGGTAGAGCAAAAGCAAAAAGGCTTTTCTTTATATTACTTAATCTTATCCATCGCTTCATTTTATTGAGAAGCTTCAAGTGTGACATGGGTCTGCAGTTTGAGTAGTTTGAGAATTAACATTTGAGAATTAACACAGGGCAGGACAATAATGGCTTAAATTGGGTATTTGTAGCATCCACAGAGAAAATTGGACTCATGATATGTTGAACATATTAAAAAACCCCATGGACAGTGTGGTGGCAGAGGAAGTGTTAATCAAATAGCAGGTTTGGACACAGACAAGTGGAAGAAAAGCCAGCACTGAATATATTCCACTGAGAGGGATAAACTCTTGTGTCTCGCCACACTTGCAGCTCCCTCTCTCTGTGACAGAAGGCTCTGGTTCTATTTCTATAGGATCACCTAATTCTCTTGAAGAAATGTGTCTGATTTGAAGTTCTGCTGGATTAAAATAATTATTTGGGACTTGCCTCTAATGGATTTAGGGACAAGTGTAATTAAAAGGTGAGCACCTGAGCTGGTCTTCCATTTCTTCTGCAGTCAAAATGACTGATCCCCCTGCAGCACTGCTTCTTGTCTCCATAGGTTCTTTGGCAAAGAAATTGCCAATTATTTGCTGAGGAGAAAATATTCCTTAGAAAGCAGGTTTCTTTTTTTGGGTATCTCATCTGTGACCTAGTTAAAGCCTGCCTATTGATCTGGGAGGTGGAGAGCAAAGAAAATCATCTATTGGACCTTTTGCCTCCGAGGGGAAGGAAATTTGGTTAGTAAGCACAGCTCTGGAAGAGTTTCCACTCTTGTTTGCTTTGTCATCCCTTTTCCTGCCCTCAGCTCTAGTCACTACAACTGCTGAATCCCAGAGAGTCTTTTTCCTCTGATAATCCAATATTTATCCAGAGGAAAACATGGTCTTGCAGTGTATGAGATCTTCAGTCACTATTTTGCCCTTTGCAGCCAGTTTTGAGATGCTGCAAAACCAGAATCTGTCCAGCCATAACAGCTTTACAGATGGAGTAAAGGGAAAAGGAGATCAAGGGAAAAAGAGCTGAGGAAAAGCCGGTTATCTCTTAATGATAGAGGGGCTGGAAATGGTTCAAGTTGCTCCTCCCTCTGAGAGGGAACAAGACCTGAAAACAGTACAGGGAGCTGAAGACTTGAGTCAGATTTACAGGGCTGAGCTGGCTGATAACAGGCTCTCACAGGCAAAGCCTAATTCTTAATTCCCCTGGCAAACAGCACCACCAGGACCTGGATTCTTCCCACCCTCACCAAATCCCACCCTGGCCTGCCCCACAGAGCTGTTCCAGGCTCAGAGTCCCTGGGTCACTGCAGAGAAGCAAGCCAGGCCCTCTGGCGTATTGGAAAACAGCTCTCAAACACAAATAGAGTTCAATAATTGCTCAGCCAATTGTTATTTTCTTCAATTTACTGTGCCCAGTACTTATAGAGAGCATTTTAAGAGCTTCTCTCTAAATATCTGCCTTATTGGGAGGCAAAACCTCAGCCTCTATGGTAGATCTTAAGCTGGAATAAAGCAAGGGATACAGTAGAGCTTCTTTCATGGAGAGCATGGCATGAGAGGCTGATAAAACATTTTGGTACCCACACAAGCTCTTGTTTCTTGGATCTCAAAATATTTTCTAGTTTAATCTCATCTCCTTCAAGCTCCGCTGACTTTGATTTCTACTGAACTTTAAAATTAAGTGGAAAACTGAGGGTGAGGACTGAGAATTTCCCCGTCTCTGTTGTGTGAGAGCTTGAATACAGCAAGGCAGGAGGAAGATGAAGGGGAGGGAATAACTGTGAATGACAAAGTTTGTTCTTTCCCTGTTTTTGTTAGTGCTTGTCAGGGTAAATCAGTGCCCTTGCTAGGTCTGCTGGAAGGCAGCCCCCTTGGCTGGAGCCTTCCCCTGCTCCCTGCAGAGTGCTCAGGATCCATTAAGGAGCTGAAGGACATGTTTGGAGGGAAGTTTCATCCTTTAACATGTTTAAAATTGTTGAGAGTCTTAGAGGAAAGCCAGGTTGGGAATCTTGCTACTTAGTGGAGCTTTCTGAGCAATTTTCTCCCTTATTCCCTAATTTAGATTAAATTAACCTGTCATCCAGAAGGGGCCCACTGCCAGCTGGGACTTCAGCACAGATCAGGTGTGTGTGCACTTCTGACGAGTTTTAGCAGAGGTGAGCTGTGCTTAGGCACCAGCTTGAGTCTACCTAAGACTGGCTTTGCATTCCAGCCTGGCACTGTGCCCTAAACCTGGCAGGGTGTGTTGCAATCCAAGACTGCTCCATAGGAATGATTAAACCATTAATTTCAAATGGTTTTGATGTTATAAGCAACAAAACATATTTTTTTAATTGGGATCCTGTACTGAGGGGGGGTTTTGGGTTGGTTTTTTTTTCTTTTTTTTTATTTGTTTGTTTTTTTGGTTTTTTTTTTTTTGTTTTTTTGGTTTTTTTTTACAATTTCTTAGAAAAATTTAGAATCACAGAATTCTGGAATGGTTTGGGTTGGAAGTGACCTTAATGATAATTTTGTTCCATGGGCAGAGACACCTTCCACCATCCCAGGTTGCTCTGAGCCCCATCCAACCTGCCTTCAACACTGCCAGGGATGGGGCAGCCACAGCTTTTCTTGATAAACTGTGCCAGGAAAGAATTTCTTCCCTGTATATTTGGAGAAATGAATGCTGGCAGAGACACTGTTAGATACCAGAGTGAATAGGACAATTAATCCTGTGGATTTTAGCCTTTCTTTTATGAACCAGTCTGAGGAAATAACTTTGAAAACAAATCTTTTTGAATCATTTCCCCATTTCCCTGAGTTAATTTTTGGTATTAAGAGAACTGCCTTTTATAAGTGTTTGAGCACTAGAAAACATCAGGTGGGCTTGTAGAGATATTTTAAGGATAATCCTTTGGGTTATACTTTGCTTTCATGAAGCTATCATAACCCCTGTAAATGTCAGTGGAAATTAGGTATTTATATTAATGGAGGCTCTCTCCTCCCTTCTTCGTTCTTAAAGGTGGGATTTTTACATCAGTGATTCAAAAGCAAGATTGAATTTCATCAACATTTCCTCTGAAGGAGCTTGCGCTTGTCTGAGATCTGCTGGCAAGCAGCAATTATTTAGAGGGGCTCCTTAGAATCTAATTTACAATGAAACAAACTCAAATAATATGCAAAAATAAAACTAAAAAGTGCATCAATTAACATACAAAAGTAGAACTACAACACATTCAGCTTTAACAACTCCTCAGAGGGTACAGCAGCCCATGGAAGGGAAACAGCGTCGAGCATGCAAAGTGTGCAGGGGAAATCAGTGGGAAAATAAACAGCCAAAACCAAAGATTTTAGAGTGAACTTTGAAGGTGAGGTGCAAAACCAGGCAAATAGTGTTTGGAAAATAGGCTGTGCCTTAAAAATAGCTTGGCTTGGCTGGACAGAATGTTGTATGGAAGGTCTGGTGTAGCAGGACACAGTATGGATAATGTAGAATGTAATCTTATCCCCCAACGAGTTGCAGCTGGACTCTATTACTAAAGATTAGGAGCAGGCTGGATGATAACAGGCAACACCTGGAGCCAATAAGAACTAGTGGCATAAAAGAGTGGATTGGTGGGAACTGGAATTTAGGTGGCTGCTGCAAGGGCCAAGAACAGTCAGTGCTTAGAGGAGCTGGCTGCAAGAAACATTGAGGAGGTATGAAACTCTGAGGATACAGAATCCTTGCACAATAATGATAAAAGAACTCTTGATATATAAGACAGTAGAACTTTTGGATCTATAAGACAACGTATAATGATAATAGAGCTGTTGTAATATATAAGACAACAGTCTGGGGCTGTCCCTGGGGATCAGTCTGATGTTGGTAGCTGAAGTCACAGCTGAGTGTTGATCCTGCTGTGCTGTGCACCTTCAAAGGTGTCATCACTGCACTGAGCAAACCAAGGACTGGAGTTTTTGTAGATTTTCTAAAAGCCAACATGAGGAACACAGGCATTACTATTGCCCCATTGCCCAGAGCATAGACAGAATGACAGAGTGGCTCAGGCTGGAGGGGACCCCAGTGGGGTGATCTGCTCCAGCCCTTCAGCTCCAACAGGGCCATCCCAGAGCTCCTGGCACCTGTGTCCAGGTGAGTCTGCAATATCTCCAGTGGGGAGACTCCACACCCTCTCTGGGATCCATCCAGGGCTCGGTCACTGCACAGGGAAGAAGTTCTGCCTCCTGTTCTGGTGGAGCTGAAGGACATGTTTGGAGGGAAGTTTCATCCTTTAACATGTTCAATATTGTATAAGTTGGGAATCTTGTTGCTTTGTGGAGATTTCTGAGCAGTTTTCTCCCTTATTCCCTAATTTAGATTAAATTAACCTGCCATCCAGAAGGGGCCCACTGCCAGCTGGGACTTGCTGGGTATCAATCCCTGCCTGTTCCTCTTGACCAGTTCCTGGGCCCCATGGAGCTGAGCCTGGTCCCTGCTCTGAGCCCTCCCTGCAGACATGGGTGAAATCTCCTCTCAGCCACCTCTTCTTGAGGCTGAACAAGCCTATCTCTCTCAGCCTCAACTAGAAGATATCACTCATCTCAGCCTGTGCCTTACCAGGGATATTGTGTTCCCTTGCAACCTTAGAAAAGCAAAAAAAATCTCGGGTTTTGGGTGCATCCCCTCAGAAAAGCTGGCAAAAGGTGGTGTTGGCCATGAGTGTAAAGCACAGCGATGACATTGATCTCTGGATGTTGGGTAAATGTGGGATACTGTGGATTTGGATGAAATCCTCTCTCAGCCATCTCTTTTGGAGGCTGAACAAGCCCATCTCTCTCAGCCTCGACTAGAAGCTGTCACTCACCTCAGCCTGTGCCTTGCCAGGGACATTGTGTTCTCCTGCAACCTTAGAAAAGCAAAAACATCTCAGGTTTGGGGTGTATCCCCTCAGAAAAGATGGCAATAGGTGGTGTTGGGGTGACATTGATCTCTGGATGTTGTACAAATGTGGGATGCCTATGGAGCTGCTGCCATCCTCACGTGAACACAGCTGTCTGCACCACCTTATTCCAAAGTGAGCTGAGCCCACCTCTGGGTGGATCAGCCAATTAGTTCAAAATCCTCTGCTGGATTCAGGAGGATTACAAGCATGGCAGCACGGGAGGGTTGGCTTTGCAAAGTCTGGGGGGGAAGGATTTCTCCAATGTGTAGCCAAGCCCCAAAGGAAGTGCATTGGTGCTTGTCTGAATGTTAAGTGCTTGATTAAGCACTTTGCTGAATCAAAGCTTTAGATCATTCCTGTAGGCAAGGATTGGGATGTATTTTTATCTCTTGCACAATGCATTAATACATTCATGTGTTTTTCAAATTGCAGCAGTTTTTTTTTTATCGGGTGTTTTGGTATTAAAACATAGCTTCAGGGATCCTGAAAAGTTTTGGATGGCAGTGATAATGTCACTGTGCAGGGCATACAACTCATAAGGAAGTGATAATTAAGGTTTATGCCACATTTATATTTTCTGTGGACTTCACTGACCACTTTGGACAATTAACGACCCAGTACACCTTTTTTAAGTCTCTGGGAGCATTTACTCAATGTCAGATCTCATCTTGGTTCATTTGTTTTATTCATTTCTCTTCCTTCTATTAGTATTTCAACCCAAATTCCTCTTTGCTTTTCCTTTTTGCTGTATGGAAAGTACTGAAATGGGGTTCCTCCTTTACCCACAGGTGCCAGCAATTCAATGAATGACTGAATGGTCTTTATAGGAAAGGTTTGCAGTAGGCTTTAGGATCTGTCTGCTTGAGAAGCACTGTGTATTATGTGCTGTTATTAATATTGCTCATCATGCTGAAATAGTTACCTTTTCCAGATGAATCACCACTGGCATAGCATTATTCAGGATATTGAAACTACCAGAAAATAGTGTTTTTCTAGGAGTAATATTCCCTCAGCACATTAGTTAGTAAATGTCACACACAAATTGCTCATGATTTCCCTTAGATCAAAGGAATATTTCATAACAGGTGCAATATGCTTTTTTGCCTTCAAAAGAGAATGTGAGAGTCAGCATGTGATACATCCTATGGAAAAGCTGTCTGGGATAAATCAGATTATTATGAGGGATGTGTAAAAGGAAGGACAGTTTCTATTTGAGATCAGGCATGTTGTCCATGGTATTGAAAGATGAAATATTCTGCTCTGCTGAAGGGCAGCTGAATGCAGTGACTGCAGACGTTCTTGCTGGCAAGTCAGGAAAATGACTTTCCATCCTCTTCACACCCAGTCACACAACAACACAGAACTGATGATGCTGTCGTGTCATTCATTCCCTTTTCTTTCCTTCCACCCCATCAGCAGGCAATGCTAAATTGCTCACCCCACTGCATTGTGGGGTGCAACTGAAATGGGAGAATAAACAAGGGTTTTGTGGGTTTCATAGTGGGACTGGAGGTGTGCACTGCTGCGTTATGGGTCTTTAAAGCTGAGGATTCATGGGGTAGTTCTAGCACCCATGTTTCCATGTGAAACCCTGGGAGGCTTCAACACAAGGGCAGGAAAGGAAGCAGATGGTGCTTGGGTCAAGCTGTGGGATGGCTGGGCTTGGAGCAAGGCTGGATATTCCTATGAATAAAGGGAAGGTTCAGGAGTGAATTTCACCAGCTGAAGAGCAAGATGTTAAATTCCTGCATGTGATACAACCTGGTCTGGGAGCCAGCAGCACATCCACCCTGAGCACACGTTTGCTCTGGATGAGATTTTTTGTGATGGTGTTGGCAAGCGTCTTAAGATGAGGGAAGAGATGAGAATGTTGACTCCATGTTTCAGAAGGCTTGATTTATTATTTTATGATATATATTGCATTAAAACTATACTAAAAGAATAGAAGAAAGGATTTCATCAGAAGGCTAGCTAAGAATAGAAAAAGAATGAATAACAAAGGCTTGTGACTGACCAAGACAGTCTGGACAGCTGGACTGTGATTGGCCATTAATTAGAAACAATGACATGAGACCAATCACAGATGCACCTGTTGCATTCCACAGCAGCAGATAATAATTGTTTACATTTTGTTCCTGAGGCCTCACAGCTTCTCAGGAGGAAAAATCCTAAGGAAAGGATTTTTCAGAAAATGTCATGGCTACAATTCTTGGTGTTTCATAGGTTTGGGTGTTATTGCTGCCAAAAAAGTGTGAATCCAGAGTGAATGGTAGTGTCTGCAGTCCAGGGGCAGTTTGTGGGCAGATGATGAGTGAAGGGCAGTGAAAAAGCAGCAAATCTGATCATTCTCTGGGCTGCACATGTGCTGAAACCTCAGCGCTCAAACTGAGAGTGGCTCAAAGCTGCCTAGTGAAGGCATGGCAGGGTGGGATGGAGCCAGCAGCTCCTGAGACCCAAATCAGCTCCTTCCCCCCACAGCAAAAATCTTCTTCCCACCCCAGTCCTGCAGTTATTAACAGCTGTTTCCAAACTGAAAGCGGCTTTCTGAAATTGGAGCACAAAAATAATCTTTCTCCTTCTACTCAAGCTGAATGCAAACCCCTGTGGATGAAGGGTAACGGGGAATTAGGGAAAGCAGAATATTTCTTTCTATTTAATCCTAGCAAAAATACATCCTTCTTAAAACCTTCCAACAAACAGAAAACCTGTGCTGCCATAGATCTTGTTGCTAAGAAGGAGTCTATCCCAGCAATCTGTCCGCCTGCCTTTCTTGCTGTGCTGGTACTTTTCTGAAAGTGTTGAGTCTGCATTTTTTATTCCTCCTCACACTCTGTACCCAGAGTAAATGATGCCAGACTCTATCAGCTCTCTGGACATCTTTCCTATAGAATTTGCAATCTTGGCTGGGGGGAGAGGGGTGGGTAGTTATCTCCTTCAGTTTAAACACCACAAAACAAAACAATTCTCTAGAAGAAGGCCGTAGAGATCATCTGAATTTACATAGCTTAGGTGGGAAAAAAAAAAAAAACTTTACTGTCATTGAGATTGCCTATTCTCCCTTCACACTTACGTTTGTTGTCAAGGGATCATTTACCAGCCAAAAATGCAGGTGGAGCAGAGAAACATCATCTGAAAGGCTGGCAGGGAGGAAATGAGCATCACTGCTTGTGTCTTACCCACCCCCTTCCTTATAGCTTAGCTTTGATGGAGAGATCCTGACAATGGGGCTGTTTATAGGGACAGGTTTAGTATTTTTAAAGGTTTCAATCCTGAGCAGGACCTGGGAGGTGGGTTTATTCTAAGTTGTAAAAAGGCACCAATTAGGCAGGTCACAGATAACAAAATTTGCCTTTTCTTTCCTCAGTTTCCTACAGCTGCGAAAAACAGCAAATAGGAGGTCCTAAAAATAAAGATTAAGTTGATTTCTCAGCAGACAGAAGTAGAAGTTCTGTGCTCCATGTGAAATATTCCTGAGTGTTTTGGTGTAAATAGTGATTTATGTTTTCCCAGTGTCATGGCACCACTGAAACTCCTGAACTTGGTCAGCTGTGGATCCCTGAACCCCTGGCATGGCAGAAATCCCCAATGTTGCCTCATTCTAAATCAAAACATAAGACCCTGATATTTTCCTAAAAGGAGAAAAGAGACTGTCCTTTATTTAATGGTAGCTTCAGACAAAGCTGCTTTCCTTGAAGAGCAAATGTTCTTGAGCACATCATTGTCAGAGCACAGTGTGCTTTTATAGCAGGCACAGCCTGTTTGTCCTCTGCATTTAGCTCTCATTTGGCTGATACCAGTTAAGGAGGAAATTCATAAAGGTCAGTTTACAGAATCCCAGGCTGGTTTGGGTTGGAAAAGACCTTGAAGATCACTTTATTCCAACTCCCTGCTGTGGGCAGTGACACCTTTCACTCTACCAGGTTGCTCAGAGCCTATTACAACCTGGCCAATAGGACAGGTAGTGACTTATTATTCACACAGCCCCAAAATTGTGAAATTATGAGTAATTTTCAGCTAGGAAAACTTGTGTCTTACCTCACTGTAATTGTTGGGGCTTTTATTTTAGCCTAGGGTAGGTTCTGTCTCATCTTCACATGCAAGACCTTCACGACTCCCGTCTGGAAATTAGCCCATATTCCCGTCCCCTTCATTCTGGGAAAAGTTCCCCATGCCGCCTTGAGTCTTTTATCAACTTATCTGTAAATCCAAATAAAATAGAAATATCCAAATAATATTTTCCTGCCTGCCAGTGGGCAGGTGGCACAATCTTAAAGCGATTAAAGGCTTTCCCTCCTCTTTAGAAATAGTAATTTTCTTCTATTTTTAGAGGTGGAGACTGTCTCTGTGTGCCTCTACCCGGAGAGTTGTCCTTTACCCAACGTACGCAAATAACAGCCAGCATTAACAGGAAAATAAAACCAAACCTCTTAAGTCCTGAACAACTGGGACACCTGCACAGCAGTGACCAAGCCCTGTGGTGAAATGTTGTCCCCTCGTGGCAGAAGGGATGTGACTGTGATGGTGTTCACAGGGGTCTCATGGTGAAGGAAGAGACGGAGATTTGACTCTGTATTTCAGAAGGCTTGGTTTATTATTTTATGATATATATTACATTAAAACTATACTGAAAGAATAGAAGAAAAGGTTCTCCTCAGAAGGCTGGCTAAGAATAGAAAGGAAAAGAATGATAACAAAGGCAGCTGTCTCAGACTCTCTGTCTAGGCCAGCTGACTATGATTGGCCATTAATTACAAGCATCCAATATGGACCAATCCCAGATGCACCTGTTGCATTCCACAGCAGCAGATAATCAATGTTTACATTTTGTTCCTGAGGCCTCCCAGCTTCTCTGGAGGAAAAAATCCTAAGAAAAAGATTTTCATGAAAAGATGTCTGCGACAGTGTGGCAGCAGATCTCTGACCACAGAGAGCAACAGGCACAACTTTCCCAGGCATTGTACTGGGGAAAGCTGTGAGAAGATCAGAAAGAAGAATTATTAAAAATTCTTACCTTCACTTGCTGCACCTGTTGTTGTGAACATCTGGAATGTGCTATGGAGATTTGTTTACCAAAGGGTGGTTTCTTAATTAGCCAATAGTGATGGTGTTTTAATTAAAGGACCAATTAGGTTAAAACTGCATCAGACTGTCTGTAAGGGCAATGGGTTTCTTAATAAGTATAATATAATAAAGTGATGGATCAGCCTTCTGGAATCATGGAGTTAATGCTAATTATTACCCCTTTGGGGACAGATGCTATGACAAAGGGGATCTTGGGGATGTGCAGGGCACCTGGACCATCCCTGGAGTCCCAGGAAACAGGCAGCCCTCGTAGTCATTCAGCTCACACCACATCCCTGTCTGGGAGTCCCTCATTTAGCGATTTATGGGCCATGTCAGCGTAATTTAGTGTCTTAATACTGCTGGTCAAGGACCATCAGCGTCTTCAAAACCCCCGTTGTCCTTGGTAGGGAATGGAAGCAGAACTGGCCCTGGAGTCAGCTGAGGGACAGCTGAAGGCAGAGCTGATATACACCCTTGGAGATAAAATGATTTCCCTGCTGGGAAAAAAACGGCTTTAAAAGCAACATTAAAACCCGTAGTGAGAGAGAGAACGGGCTCTGAAAGATGCAGTTCATGGGGCTGTGCTCTGCCCTGAGGGCAGCAGGGCCGGGGGTGTTGCAGGGCAGGCACAGGAGCAGGGGGCTGTCCCCAAGCCCTGCTCCCTGCCCAGCCATCCCTGCTGGACAATCACTGCATGCCCAAGGACGGGAGGTGAGTGCTGGAGTGTTTCACACCTGCACTTTGGGGTAAAATATTCATGGTTTTATGCTTTCCATGAACCCTCCTTTCAAGGCAAAGAGGTGATGGCTGATTTCTCAATCATCTGTGTTCAAGACTTTCACCACTAGCTCTAAGTGTAGCAGAGATATTCAGAGGTTCACTCACCAGGAAGAATGCTAGAGGTGACTTTCTATTGGTGAAAAGGGACAGTACAAAAAAGAACTGCTTAAAAATCCATATTAAAAAAGAATAGTAGCTCAAATGAGATATTTGTAAGCATAAAGTAAGGACACAGTGGACTGGATCTGCCTGAGTGTATGGCTTCAGTGGAGTATTGCAGGGAAAATGATTTGATTCTCTTTTTGAGGGTTTTGTGGGAAGGATTCATCCATTTTGTCTCACACAGAGTGTGCACAGCCTGAAGTCTCTGCTGGTACAGTCAGGTCCTTCAGTCCCTCCTGCTAAGTTCCCAAGGATATTTATTTTTTTAAGAGGGCGTTTTTCTGTTCAGATGCTGAGTAAGTTCTTCACAGGATGTAGCAGAGTGGAGATTCACATGTGATTGTTCTTTCTGACTTCTAATGAAGAAAATACAATTATTGTCATTATTTACAGCAGTAACATCCTATGATGAAACCTCTCCCTGTCTGATCCCACTTCCAGCTCCTCTGCTCCTGTGCCCTTGCTGCTCTTCACAGAAGGTCCCAGAAGGAATCACTTTGCAGGTTTTTAGAGATGTTTTTCTCCTGTTGAAGCTTGCTGCTCTTCTCTTGTTGTTTTGCAGGGAGTCCAGGCCAAGGACATGCAGTGAAACTGTTTTCCAACCAAGCTTCTTAAGTGGGGGGACAGGGAAAAAATAAACAACTCCGGCTTTGAAATTCCTCATGCAGTGAGAAGTGAGAGCAAGGCCTTTTTTTTTTTTTTTTTTTAGTTTTTTTCAATAAGAAATTTTCAAGGAAAGGAGTGAGGAGCATTTTATCTTGCTGATAGGAGAATATTAAAAACACAGGAGGATGCCGTGAGAATGTGAAACCTTCATTGCTCTGAACCCAAAGAGAGGCAAGAGATAAAGTGCCAGTGCCTTTGTCCTATTAGCTGCTCCTGTTTACTCCGCTGTGCCAGTCTGCTGAGGTGTTTAATGACTTTTCACATCACCATGGGGGCACTGAGACAAGAGAAGCATTCATTTCCAGTCTTCTCTCTTTCTCCTCCTTTTCTTCCACTCCTTTGCCTCAGCCTCTGGTGTGACACATTCTTCCAGTGTGTCCCAGTTCCTGTGTCACCCTTCTATTTGCAGTTTATTTGTTGCAGGCAGCACCTCTGGGGCAAGGAATAAGTGTGATGGTGTTCACAGGGGTCTTAGGATGAGGGAAGAGACGAGGATCTGACTCCATGTTTCAGAAGGATGATTTATTATTTTATTATATGTATTACATTAAAACTATATTAAAAGAATAGAAGAAAGGATTTCATCAGAAGGCTAGCTAAGAATAGAAAAGGAAAGAATGATAACAAAGGTTTGTGGCTTGGGCTCTGTGTCTGAGCCAGCTGACTGTGATTAATTAGGAACAACCACATGAGACCAATCCCAGATGCACCTGTTGCATTCCACAGCAGCAGATAACCATTGTTTACATTTTGAGGTCTCTCATCTTCTCAGGAGGGAAAATCCTAAGGAAAGGATTTTCCATAAAAGTTGTCTGCGACAAATAAGCAAGACAAGGAATTGGCTTTGGAAGCCAATTTGGAAGCAAAGGAAAAGGTGCAGGTAGGAGTAGCAAGCAGAAGGAATTTCACGGTGAGAGAAAGGAAAGCATCAGCTGGTGTTACTGCAGCAGAGACATCCTGGCTGTGCATCCCCAGCTCCTGGGGGTTTCTCCAGTCCCTGCTCCTGGTGAGCTGCCTGGATTTGCTGGTGAGAGCCCCAGGCTGGCTGAGCTGCTCTGCAGTTTACAAACAGCTCTGCGTTGCAAAGTTCAGCAGGATTTATAACGCGTGAGTCACCAGAGCTGGGGACTGACCTCGCACACCTCACCCTCTAAATCCAGGAGCTGCCACAGGCTGAGGCAAAAGGCCACGTCTCTGAGATGAAGGAGAGCCATGAAATACCCCTTGATCTCTCTCTTTGGTGTGGAGGACAGTGCTGGCTGTCCCCTCAGAGCAGTGGGACATGTTGGGGCTCCATGCCCTGCAGAAAAATAACAGAGGTGTGTGGATGTTCTTCTGCTTTTGGATTTTGTCAGTGTCCCTGCACTTAATGGAGAGACTGAGGATGGGAGGGGATGGGCAGTGAATAACCCCTCTGGTTTTGCCCTCTGGGGAAAAAAGCTTTCTGTTGTCTCTCTCTATAACCAAAATATAAAGGTTTGAACCTTGGTTTTCATTCTATTGATGTGGGAAGATGGAGAATTGCTTTTTTGGCTGAGCTTTGCCCTTTTATTGCCCAAGGATGAGCCATCTCCAGAGCTTTGAACCTCTCTGCATTCCTGATGGCATCAGACAGGTCACAGATTAGTGATCAGTCTACCAGCTTTAGGATTGTAGAAGTCCCATGCTGAATTTAATGGAACAGAATTTCCCAATGGGAAAATCAATAAGGTCTGCAAGAATTAAGAATTAAGGGGAATTTCCCCAAGGATGCCCATCCCAGGGCACAGAATCTCACAGAGGTGTGGATATTCCCAGCCTGCATCAGAGCACTCTCACTGTAACCAGAGCTAACAAAACTATCAATTTGACTCCATTTTCTTTTAATCAGATCTCAGATCATAGCCAATATCAAAGATATTTTTCGTGTCTTCCACTCTGGATCTTGAGAAAATAATATGTGGTCCAAAAATTTTTTTGTTTTGTCAAAACCAAAATGTTTTGCTGGAAGGAGTCTGTTTCAATGATAGTTCCAGCTGGGAATAGTTGAAACAAATAATTTAGATTTTGTTTTGATGCCACTCCACTATTTTGATGAAATAAATGTCAACTGCATTTATTATGACAGTTCACACTGTAATAAATATAAATGTCTATGGCCAGTGTTCTGTAATATATTATGCTGCTTCAATGTAACCAAAATGGACCATTTCCCTATTAAAATGTAATGTTGCAACACAATTGAAATAAAACATTTTAAGCAGCAAATCATCTCTAAAAATTTTATTCAATAAGAAATATAAAAATTTCAGCTTCTTTCCCTGAGTCAGATACAAAAAGACAGACAATTTTCTGTATAATTTGTTCTCCCACCCAAGTAATTTTGATTTGGAGAAAGAGGTGAGAAATAACCTACTTGACAATTCTGAAATAATTTATTCAACAGATTAGGAACTGATGGAACTTGTGCTTCTGTAAAATTAAGTGGTGGGGTGAGGCCACAAATGTTTGTGTGAAGATGGGAGTGGATATATATATATATATATATATATATATATATATATGTATAATCACTTATAATTAGTGACATTTGCTGAACCATTTCTGTGCTACATGTCCCATGGTTCCAGTGTTTAGAATCTCAGGAGATGAGGCAAAGGAAAGCTGGAACTGCCCAGCCAGGTGCAGGTGTGTTTGTGACAGGCTTTAGGACACCTAAAGGCTTAGCCAACATATTGAAAAATAAATTTATTTCAGGTGCTAGGGATGAGTTTGCTCGACCCTTCTAGGTGCCAGCTGTGTGTGGAGCACTGGTGTCCCATCAGCTTTGCAGCAGGTCAAAAGTTGTCCTCACATCATCCAAGTTCTCGTGGTGTATCTTGGCCTGGACATCTCTGCTGCATGTGTGGTTAGAGGCTGCTCTCTTAAATGGAACACGGTTTGGGGGTTGATTTCAAAAGCTGCTTTTAAATATTCTGAATTTGTACTGCAGGATGGCAACAAAGGTGGAAGCCCTTTTAATTGAACAACCTCAGCACACTGTGGAATATAGAGGTTTATAAGAATTATGGAGTGGTTTGGGTTGGAAGGGATCTTAAAAATCATCTTTTTATCACCCCACTGCCATGGGCAGGGACACCTTCCACTATCCCAGGTCGTACTAAGCCCTGTCCAAAGTAGCCTTGAACATTTTCAGGAACATTTCCACAGTCTTTTTTAGGTGGGAGAGGAAATAAAAAGGACAATAATCCTCCCACGGCTGCGTGAAAGCACAAGTTCTGTGTGAGTGTGCTGGCTGAGCCAGTGGTATTCAAACACAAGTGTATTTTGTCAAGTACATTGCTTCAAGGCCCTGAGTCAAAACAGGAGTTATTTATGCACACATAAAATTAATCCTCAAATGATTAGCTTGGGAATGCATGTCCTGCAAGTAATCGCTGGTAGTATTTTAATAATGAGAAGCTAAGTCAGGAGAAATTCTGCTTAGTTATTCTGCTAGAGAATGTGGCTGCTGGTAATGAAATAATTCAGTGAGTTATACATTTTGCTTTATTTATGGATGTACTCTTTACTTATACATATTTTTATTACTTAATATTTAAAATGCACTAAGGGCATGGAAGATGCAGCAGCAGAACCCTGGTGATGCTTCAGTCCTGTGCCAGGATTCTGTGGAGAAACAGCAGCAGGAGGGCTCAGATCCCCCCAGTTGTTGTGCCTGCTCTGTGGTCACCTCGGGGATGCCTGGGTGGGAAAGATGGTGAAGTTTCAGATCCCACAGGAGGCAGGAAAGGAGCAGAACAAACAAAGCCCAAAAGCAAAGCTGCTTGTCTGGGCTGACAGCGGCACATCCCTGCTGCAACACTGCCAGCCCTGAGCACACAGAGTCATGGTGTAAAACATCACAATCATGAAATGTACCAAAAAAAAAATAAAAATATAACAGCATATGGAAGATTGCTTTTATTTGGCACAACACGCCTTGGTAAATGTAGGAGCTGCATTTTTAAACCTTTCTCCTTCCTCTCACTGAAACGGGGAGGGTTAGAATTGTGCTGTTATTTTTGCAAAAGAGACAACGAGAAAATCCTTTAATGCTTTGGTTTAAAAATACCAGGTTATTACCCAACATGTGGCACATGGAGAACTTTTTGCTCACATTTGCACCTCCATGTCCCCAAGTCTGTTTGTACAAGTAAAGGGTTGGCCCAAGCAGAATTTTTTTTTCCTTTTGAGGTACAAGGAGGTATAATCTATCTTCAAGAATTGAGAGGAAAACAGATGATTTCTCTTTTTCCTTTTATCATTACCCCAAGAGGTTTGCAGTCTGGTCTCTGTGTGAAAATAAATGGGTGAGGCCAATAGTCTGAAAGCACCAGTGAATGATGCAATGATGTGTCTTCAAGCAGCAATATTTCATGGTAAATCATCTTGCTTTAAAACAGAGACAAGATGCTTCTGTTTTTCTCCAAACTACATCTGTTTTCTTTTGGGTTTTTTACCCTTCTCTTGCAGAAACCTGGTTCAAATCCAACCCATGGCTTGAGCTCATTCTGGAAAGTGATTTTAGCCTTGGTAGCGTGAGTTGGGAGGTTGCAGTTCCCTTGCTTGATGGAAAGTCATTTCGGGCAGAGAAAGCAAAAACTTGTGGTTTTGGATCCCAAACATCCTCTTGGTGGTGGATTCAGCCCCAAGAGCTGATGTTTGAAGGCAGAGCTGAGCTCTCTGGTGCACAGGACATCAGGTCTGGCTGCTGTGAGAGGAGCCAAGCAGTTGGATGGCATGGCATGGACACACTCCAATATTTTCCAACTAAGATCCTGAGAACATTTGGGATGGGCATGGAAACCACAAATAAAATTGCTGGGTTTCCTTCCTTTCCTTAGTCCTCCTTTTTTCAAATATGAAATACAAAAGAGTTGTTTCAGCAGCTTCAGAAAACACCTACAGGTTTGTTTTTGTTTTTGTTTTTATTTCTCTTCAATAAATCATTTGATTTTGAGATAATTGAATTGGAAAATTATCAAACTGAAGAATTGGAAGCATAAAAATCAGCAATAATATTTTCTTCTGTATTTTTTAAATAAATGAAAAAACTTAAAAAAAATAAAAAACTATTTTTAGAAAAAGTTGCTTAAATAATTTTTAGTAGGGAAATAAGAGGTCAAACTCTTCCAAATTCTGCTGATGGGCTCCTCAGTGACTTGTGCAGGTGGATGATGCTGTATTTTGATGTGTGGACTCAGAAATGTGGCAGTGGGTGCCTTTACTGAGGTTTGCTTTCCTCCAGCTGCAGTTCTGGGGTGAAACCAGGGACAAATCTCCCAGTTTGAGCCCAGCTGACTGAAGTGCACTGCAGGTTTATTTGCCATTCCCCTGTCAGGGTCAGGTGTTGGGCACTGCCCGTGGCACAAACCCACCCTGAGAACCTGTGGCTGTTCCCTGGCTCAGGATGGGATTGGATTGTTCCAAACCTTTTCCTTTATTGTTATTGGTTTTGGATGGACAGAGGGAGGTGAGTTAGGAGTGGGCCATAAATCTGTGGCTGAAGTTGGGGAAGGGGGGACAGGCAGGGGGAGACACAGCCCCTTCACAGAGCTGTTGGCTGTGGGGGGATTTAGCCCTGCAGTGAAGTGCCATTCATGTGCATGTGGATGCAATAATGAATAAATATGACTGGCAAGCTCCTCCCTCAGAAATATTGGTGGATTTTATTGTTCTTTTCCTCCCTTTCCTGGGTGTTTGCTCCATTGATTGCTCTGTTCCAGGGGTCCTCCACCATCCTGCCCATGCCCAGAAAATTACCATGGCACCTTTCAGTGCCTCCCTGTGGCTGCTTGTTATCATCATCCAAGGGATGATGTGAGGGGAATGAAGGAAATGAAGGGAAGGGAGTGAAGGAAACCAACCCAGCCCTGCTCTGCACGAGCACTGGGGGCTTTATTGTCTCCTGCCTCACCTAACTCTGCTCATTAACCTGAATTTCTGCAGCGTGTTTGGCAGCCTGGGCAGAGGGCATTGATCTTTCTGCTGCCCTCTGGCAAAGCCAGACACCAACATCCTTACCTGCAGCCACAAATCATACACACGTGGGGTGAAAGAAGCTCATGGCTCACAAGGAGAGCTGGGACTAAGCTGGGATGGCACCTCTCTGCAAGGAGATGGGGTTTGGGTGCTCTTCAGACACTCAATAAGCCAGGATCCCAGGGACACTTGTCTCCACAGCACCAATTATGCATCCAACCCAAGGCTGATGAGCCACTGGCCAGTCACAGAAAATCACCATGGCACCTTTCAGTGCCTCCCTGTGGCTGCTTGCTTGTCATCATCCAACTTGTGAAGGGAATGAAGGAAACCAACCCAGCTCTGCTCTGCATGAGCACTGGGGGCTTTATTGTCTCCTGCCTCACCTAACTCTGCTCATTAACCTGAATTTCTGCAGCGTGTTTGGCAGCCTGGGCAGAGGGCATTGATCTTTCTGCTGCCAGGCAGTGGAAAAGGGGGAGAAGCAGAGAGGCAAGGACTGGCCTGCAGTAGTGACTCAGCTGGAACTGCTTGGCAGGGCTGCTTGTGAGCTCAGGAGAGGTGATTGCAAGGCACGTTTCCCAATGAAATTTGCAGGAGGGCTTCCTTTCAGCCTGGGAGACCTGTGGCTGTTGCTGATTGTTGTGGGTTTTGGGTCAGAGCTTTTGCAAATCTGTCTCGTCTCTAAATAGTCCAAAGGGTTTATTTTGCCTCCCTGCTCCAGCCAGAAGGGGTCTGGATATTTGTGTGTGTGTGTGTGTGTGGTTTTATCTCCAGCCCCGCAGTGGTTTTCAAAGCTGAGAGAATGGTAAACACAAGAGCTTAAAAGGTGTTGGGATTTTTAATGCCCCTCTGGTTAAAAGAGAAAGAAGCAAATGGGAACAAAAACAGAATAGGAGAAAATGCTCTGTGTACAAGGGAACGAGGAAATGTAAAGAAAATGGATGTTTAAAATGAAGTGCCCCAAAAGAGTACTCTGCAGACAGGAAAGGGTCTCCACCACCAGCCTCTCTTCTTCCTTTCTTTTTGTCTTTACAGAGATGTTCCATTTGTAGCTGATGGGCGGATGGTCCATTATCCTTATTTACACTCTGGCAGAAACAAGCCAGGGTCGCTCACAATGTTCCCCCCATCAAAGGCCCTTAGCGCAACCACAGCAGCACAAAATGGATGTGGGGGTACAGAAGGCTGGCTGGAGAAGTGGCACTGCCCCATAACACACCCCAGAGTGTCTGGAAGGGCTCTTCAGTGGCTCCTTCCTGTGGCTCAGTGCTGCTGCCTCCAACAGCCCCTGCAGCCCTTGGGATTTTTGGATTTGAACAAGCCTGAGGTCCCCATGCCCTCGAGTGGGGATGGAAGGGCCATCCTCCTCTTCCTCACAGATCCTCACTTTGTTCCCCTCACCCCACGGCTCTATATAGTTTATTCTGCTCCAAGCAGGCTCAAAGGCAGTGATTTGGCCAGGATCTCATCCCATCCTTCCCTTCCTTTGGCTTTATCTGATGAGCCAAGCCAGGGGAGAGGGCCTCCAGCAATGGTGTCATTTCTGTCTGGGTTAGTGTCTCCTACAAGGACTACAGAGCTCCTTTGCCACCAAAAGACTTTTCACCACAGGGAAATGTAGAGGGATACAGTATGAAGGTGGTAGAGAATGTGATCTTATCCCCCAACGAGCTGCAGCTGAACCAATTACTAAAATTAGGAGCAGGCCTAATGCTAACAGGCCACACCTGTAGCCAATAAGAACAGCGGTATAAAAGAGTGGATTGGTGTGCTTTGGAGTCAGATGATTAATGCAAAGAACAGTCAGTGTTTAGAGAAGATACCTACGAGAAACATCAAGAGGTATGAAGCTCTGGTGACATGGAATCCTTGCACTGTATAAGACAATAGAACTCTTGCTATATAAGACAACAGGGAAATCCCTCTGAGACCACTTTGGATGGGGTTGTCTACTCAGCACTGCCAAGTGACCAGATGGCACTGGAGAATCAGGCCACCAAGTATTAGTCCAAAAGCCCATCTCCTCCTCCCCTTCAATTCCTTATTTGGCTGCTGGCACAGGGAAGGCTCTGTGTGCCCAGAGTTGGAGGTTTGTCAGCATCCTCCCTGCTCAGCCATCCACCCCCATCCACCCCAAACTAGCTGCTCACACTGCAGATGTGATGTGTCTCCAGCCACAGAGTCCCCATTACTGAGGGATTTGTATTCAAGCAGGGTTATACGTTTATTTTCCCCCCTTTTCTTCAGCACACCTCGTATTTAATTTGGCAGAAAGCTCTGTTGAAGCTGCTTTACCTTTCCTCCATTATTATTCAATTGTATTTCCCCTGATGAAAAGCCTGGCAGTCTGCTGCTCAGTGACAGATGTGCTAGCTTTGGTTGAATCACCACCACCAGGCTTATTATGGGTTTTACTAATGTTTGCTGTTTTACACTGTAACAGGTAGGGTGATTCACTCACTCAAGGCAAACACACAGACACACATATGCACACACAATTTAGAGACGCCCACGCACACACAGAGAGGTGAATCAGCCCAAAATGTTCCTTCCTTTTTGCATCCCTTTGACAAAATGTTCCTGAATCCCCTGCCTGTGTGCTGGTTCCTCACTGAGCAGCCACCCACCAGGAGTTATCACTGCCCAGAGGGGCTGGGCTGCAGGGGCTCTGAATTTTAGTTACCAGCACAAAAAATTATCCTGACTAATCACAGGCAGCTGTGACTGGTGGCTAGGTCACCTGTGTGGAAGATTAATGGAATGCTTCCTCAGTTAATACAGGCTGCAGGAATTCATATTATTCAACCCAGAAGTCCTGAGGCTGGTTTTAGCAAAGGGCTTATCCAGCAGTCCCAGTGCCTGGCGTGGGCAGCAGGGATTTGTGGCTGCTGAGGTTAATTGTGTGGGGTTAGAGGGGTGTGAGCCTGAGCCTGCTCGAACAGAGCAGATCCCTGTCCCTTGCAGTGTAAACCCCAAAGTCTCAGCAAATGTCAGTGTGTCAGCAGCCCAGAAATGCCCCCTGCCCCTGTGCCCAGGTGAGACCCCACCTGCAGAGCTGCCCCAGCCCTGGCCCAGCACAGGGAGGAGCTGCAGCTGCTGCAGAGATCCAGAGGAGGCTCCAGGGGGATCAGGGGATGGAGCAGCTCTGCTGGGAGGAGAGGCTGGGACAGCTGAGATTGTGCACCTGGAGAGGAGAAGCTTTGGGGTGACAAAATTGCAGCTTTCCAGTACCAAAGGGAGCCAAGAGGAAAAATGGAGAGACTGGTTACAAGGGCCTGGAGTGCCAGGACCCAGGGAATGGCTCCCACTGCCAGAGGGCAGGGATGGATGGGATATTGGGAATTGGGAATTGTTCCCTGTGAGGGTGGGCAGGCCCTGGCACAGGGTGCCCAGAGCAGCTGTGGCTGCCCCTGGATCCCTGGCAGTGCCCAAGGCCAGGCTGGACACTGGGGCTGGAGCAGCCTGGGACAGTGGGAGGTGTCACTGCCATGGCAGGGGTGGGATGGGATGGGATTTAAGGTTCTTCCAACCCATCCCATTCTGTGATATGCCAAGGCCTCTGGGGAAAGTGATGCTGTCTCAAGATAGAGCCCCAGCATCACTCCAAGCTTTCCAATCCAGGCATGTGATGTTACAACCCAGCTCAGTGCTCCAGAGAACTGCCTTTTCTATAGTGAGTTTCTCTGCCTTTTCTATGGTGATTTTCTCTGCCTTTTTTATAGTGATTTTCTCAACTTGCAATGCCAGGAAGCCTGAAGTGTTTGCAGATTTAATTCTACACGTCCATACACTGAAATCTCCAGAGTTCTCCTGAATTATGTAAATCTCCAGAGGCTGCAAAACTGGGCCAGGAATCTCCCAAGAATAGTTTTTTCTTGAGGCCCTGCACCCTCCAAACTGCTTTGTGTCTCAGCTTTCAGGGTGGAATTAGCCATGCACTGTGCAGCAATAGGAAAAAAAAAATGTTTAAACTAGGAAAACTTTGGATTCATATTTAGTGAGATATTAGGGTACAGTATGAGGCAGTTTATATACAAACTGCCTGGTCTCTTTAATTAAAACTCACAGGGATTAGTTGTAAAATAATGAATGTCCCACTCTGCAGTACTGAAACTTTCTCTAATGAATTCTTTGCCTTGTGAGCCTCTGTTCCCACCTGACATCCTGTATTCATTCACAGGGTGTTCCTCTTAATGAAAACAAGGTCACTCTTTCAGCATTTGATGGCCAAGAAAGGAAAAGGTGATGGAGCTGCAGCCTTACAGAGAGTGTTATGTTTTTTCCCTCCTGCCATAATTGCAAAAAGCTCCCATTGATGTCGACAGGACTTAGGCTTGAATAGGAAGAGGAGAATAGTTGCCAGATTGGACACCAGGACAAATTGGGGTTTAGTCCAGATATTCAGCTCCTCACATCGATTTTCCACTTTTGTCTGTCAGTGCCTTATGGGACAATAATCCCAGTTTGTATGAAGGAAGCATTTGTTCTTCCCTGCTTACAGGCTGGTGTCTAATGCTTATTAGGTGGTAATATTGATGTCACATTCACAGACTAAATTTGAGTCCTGCGCCTGGCAGGGCTGCTCTCTGTACAGAAACTCGATGGCAGAAGTTGTGGGTCCTGGCAAGTAGGACAGCAAAAGGAGAGGAAGGAAAGTTTTATAAACTCCTCTCACAGGCAGGGAGCTGGGCAAGGAAGGCAAAGTACTTTTTTCATGCTTTTCATGTGGCAGTCACAGAGCCTAAATCCCTGTCCCCCTGTGCCTGAGGGTACAGCCAGGAGAAAGAGGGGTATAATTAACCCAGCAGTTCCCTGCCACCTCCTTCCTCAGGGTCACTTCTTGGTGCAGAGCCATGCTTTGAAGCAGCGCTGCGCAAACTCTTCACAAACTGTGGGGTTTCCTGATCTCCTGCCTGCCTCTGGCCCCTGTGAAGCATCCTGAGCATCCCCCAGGCTGCTGCTCTGCTGGCTGTGTGTTCCCTTTCCCAGCTCCCCAAAATGTAAAAGGCCATTCTCACCTTCCCACCACAAGGCACCACCCCCAGAGTGGCTCTCCAGTCAAACAGGAAAGGATGGAACCTGAAAGGAGCCCACAGGAAAGGTGGAGAGGCATGATCTACACGGGGATGGAGTGCCAGGACAAGGGGGATTTGTCACAGACATTATTTTATGAAAAATCCTTTTGTCAGGATCTTTTCTCCTGGGAAGCTTCAGCTTCTCCATGTTTTGCTGCTTTGGAATGTGATTTGGAGAATTGTTTACCCAGCATGTGAAATTGTTTTTACTTGATGACCAGTGACAGTCAGCTGTGTCGAGGCTGTGAGCAGTCACAAGGTTTTGTTATCATTCTTTTCCTATTCCTTTCAAGCCTTCTGATGAAATCCTTTCTTCTATTCTTTTAGTATAGTTTAAGTATATATTATTAGTATATATATAATTTATATTTATTCATTTATATTTTATTATTTATATATATTAATTATTTATATTTATATTATATTTATTAATTATTATATACCTTATTATTTAGTATATATGATTAGTATATAATTTTCTTTTAATATAATATATATAATAAAATAATAAATCAGCCTCCTGAAACATGGAGTCAAGATTCTCATCTCTTCCCTCGTCCTGGGACCCCTGCAAACACCACCACAAGGAATGGCTTCAAACTGAAAGAGAGTGGATATTAGGAAAAATATCTTTATAAATATATATTTAGAGTGGATATTAGGAAAAATATCTTCCCTGTGAGGGTGGGGAGGCTTTCACAGAGAAGATGTGGATGCCTGGGAGTGCCCAAAGCTGGGCTGGACAGGGCCTGGGATGGTTGGAGGTGTCCCTGGCCATGGCAAGGGGTGGGATGAGATGGGCTTTAGGGCTGTTCCAACCCAACCAGTGCATAGTGAGAGCCCTATGGATCTTTGTTCCAGATCCCATCTAGTAAACTGTGTGGCAGAGAGCTCCCACTCTGCCACCCCACCTTGTGTGTGCCCCACTGAGCACTAAGGAGTTCAAGCAGAAGGAGTTTCCTGTTTGTCAGAGTCAAGGAAAGTTGGTTTTTTTCCTACTTCCTTGGAAACCTGTGCTTGGAACAGATTATTTTTTAGCATAAATCCACAGAGCTCCCTGTATGACCATGTTCACAGGGGTCTTATGTTGAGGGAAGAGACGGAGATCTGACTCCATGTTTCAGAAAGCTGATTTATTATTTTATTATATATATTACACTAAAACTATGCTAAAAGACTAGAAGAAAGGATTTCATCAGAAGGCTGGCTATGGATAGAAAAGAATGATCACAAAGGTTTGTGGCTCGGCTCTCTGTCTGAGCCAGCTGACTGTGATTGGCCATTAATTCCAAACAACCACATGAGACCAATCACAGATGCACCTGTTGCATTCCACAGCAGCAGATAATCAATGTTTACATTTTGTTCCTGAGGTCTCCCAGCTTCTCAGGAGGAAAAATCCTAAGGAAAGGATTTTTCATAAAAGTTGTCTGCGACAGCTCCCTGATCTGTTTCTAAGAAAAATAAACATCCCAGCACACATGGCAGCTGCAGGAAGAGCTGGCCTGCACTGCTTTCCCCAGAAACACCCTGGAAAATAACTTTGAGCAGCACATGGTATTGAAGATTGGAGGGGGAAGAGGGAAATCACAGTCTGCTCACTGATAGCTGGCAAAAAAAACGGGGAAAAATTAATAAAAAAATATCATTACAAATTATTTCTTGACCTCAATGGGATGAATACAAACACTGGCACCTCTGGGAAGCCCCAACATGTAACCCCTGCCCACTGTAACAAATCTGGGAGCTAATCTGTCCAGGAGGTGAATGTCACTGCCAGGGGGACACATCAGACTGCAGCTCTCAGTGACATCCACCTTCTGGGGACACTAAGCCAATTTACCTAATTCCAAAGAAATTTCAGTAATAAAAGTAAAGGTGGCGAGCGGAGCAGAGGCTGGGGAAGGATTAAAGGCATTTGCATTAATAAATAGAGATGTTATCATGGAGAATTAATGTTCTTTGATCTGGATCTTGGCAGCATTAGGAGATGCCAGGTACAGTGCCTCATTATCTCTCAGGGGTTATGGGGTCAGCCTGGGACAAGGGGAAGTGATTTATGCAGTGTCTCTGTCAGAGGGATGAGAATATGTATGAAATAATCAGCCTTGCAGAGACCATTAGTGAAAACCTCCCTGGATCCCAAGGTCTCACATTGCACTGGATTCCCTCTGTGCGTCCTTCAAGCACTTTCCTCCTCAGCTGTGTCCCCTCTTTCTCTCTCTCTTACCATTTTTATGTCTCAAATTAGGAATGTTCCTTCCCCTTCCAGACTCTGATGGGCAGATGTCATTTTCAATGGGTGGTTAATCCAGAAGAAAAAGCAGGATTCCTTAATTTGAAAATTCTCCTCCTTCTTCTCACCCCTTAGGAGAGACTGGTTTGGGAGGTGACATTTGAATGAAAAGGACAAGTGAAGAGGTGAGCGTTGAATGGTTCAGGTGCTAATGAAACCATCAAGGACAAACGAATGGGTGTGTGGGAATTGAGAATCCTGCAGGTGGGCATGGCAGGGAGAGTCCAACCTGCCACACCTTGGCTTTTACTAACAGGGTAATCTAAACTCCTCACTGAAAAGAGCTTTTGGGCAGGATGAGCAAAAATCTACAGACTTCAGTTCCTATCTTGCAGGGAAAAAAAAATAATAAAGTATGACTTTTAAAAGCTTGTTTCTCAAAGGAAATGAAACTTACTTGAAAGCATTGTTTGGCCATGTTCTTCTCCTGATTATTGTTTGAAAGAGTCCCATTTAAAACAAAAAAAGACAGGAAGATGGAATCCTAAGAGCTATTGATTTCTTTATTCATTTTTTACAAAGAAACAAGTGAGAAGAAGAGAGATCTCTCTAAATAAATAAATTTACTGACGGAGAAGCAGAGACTGAGCTCAGACCCAGAGAAGCCATAGGAAGGAGAGAAAAAATTCTCTTTTCAAGGGAGTTCTTGTGTGCCACATGTTTCCCTGGAGTGCTCAGAGCTAAGGGTACTCATTAAACACTGCAATAATCTGCATTTTTGGGCTCCAGAGACCCCAGTGAGCCCAGGCCACCCCAACCCTACCTCCTCTGCCCTACAGCAAGAACCACAATGGATTTCAAGCACCACCATCAGGAATTAAGCAGTTCATTCTCATTTATATTCCAAGGGAACTGGGCTCTGGACTGCTCCAGCTGCTTTGGAGCCTTCTCATCTTCCCTGCTCTCTCCTCTACAACATGAAATTTATCAATAACTTTTCCTATGCAGGATCAGGGTAACAGGTAAAGTCAAAATTAAATTGGTGTGTGAGAGAAATGGACCAAAGAATCTGGATCAAATCAGATGAAATCCTCTCTTTGCACCTTATCATATTTTGTTCTATTTTTCCTTTCCACCTTTTCCCTACCTTTCAGGAGAAATGCAATGCTTTTGACCAAAACCACCTGAACTTTTCATTTTTAAAAATACCTTTCTCTGTGCTCCCATCCCATTCACTGGCATTTGCCTGTCAAAATGTGTCATTGAAAAGTTGCTGTCCTGCCTCATAAAAGTTACCATTTCTGTTAGCAACTATATTTGGGGCTGTCTTGAGCCTTATTTATGGACTCCTTGATTTTCCAAATGGAATGCTGTCAAATTGAATGGTATTTTTAAAGCCAGGGAAGAAAAGAAATCATAAAGGAAAATAAGAATGGAGGCTATTATAAAGTTAAAAAGGCGGAAGCCAAGCATGGGGCTGCATAGGAGGCAGGGAAAAAATGCAGCAGAAGATTTTGTTATAATATAATGAATGTCCAATGCCATTTTTTGTGTGGGTGAGTGTGTGGAGCTTGGGACTACCTAGGTTTGTGCACCACTCTGGTTCAGAGATAGAAACACAGTGCCAGAGTGAGGGAAATGAAACTTTTTGTACCTGTTTTCAGCACAGCTTTGTGCAGGAATGCACAAAGATCAATACAAATGTGTGTAACGAGCAGCCTCTCTCACAGGAGGAGAACAACTGTGTTACCCCAAAAAGGATAAATTGGGTGACTTTTAATCCTCCTGAGGCTGAAGGGGAGGGAGTTTCCCCAGTGGTTCATGCTCCTGTGTGTGCTGGGTGATGGAGCACAGCCTCCCATGTGGGGAAACACCACCCTGGCCATTGCTGCTTCTCTGCAGAGCCCCGAGGAGGCAAATGGACCTACAAAGAGCTGCAGGGCTGCTTTCAGACATCCTTTCAACACCTGGCATCTTCAGGAGTTAAGAACTTCTCACAACACCCAGGATTTTCTGTCTGCCATGTTTATGCATGATGAGCTTGTGCCAAGGACCCGATTATGATTTTCTTATCTGTCTCCCCTCTTTCTTCTCCACTTCTTCCCCCACCCATTATCAGGGACACCTGGAAACAATAAAGAGCTGTTTGTTTGGTTCCTCCTGCTCCCCCTTATTTTCTGGTGTATTTGATGTTGTGAAAGCAGGGCTGTTAGAGATCCATTAAGCAGTGTTTGTAGCAGAAGGGAAGAGTTCTCTCTGGTTTGAGGAAGATAAGGCACATAAATCGAACTCCCCCTACATCTAAACATTTTTGTAAATAGCTGAGAAGGACTACAAACATGGAGCAGCTTTTCCTGTGTGCTGCACGTCCCATCTTGTCACCACTGGAAGCCAGGAGAGCTGAAGAATTGGGATCAGAAGCTTCAGACAAGACTGATGAACCATTTTCCAGGCTGGAATCAGGCATTTACAATGAGATAATTAATTTGTTTGCCAAGGTTTTGTTTATTCAAGGAGCATCCAGCATGTTCACCCGGGCAGTGAGGTCGTTCTTCTGTAATGATCCATTTGGGAATTGCCTCCTCTGGGGTCAGGAAAGGCCTGTGAGTGCCAACCACCTCAGTCATGGAGTGCAAAAACCTCAGAGATCTGTCTGTGTTCAGTGAGATTCTGCACTGCAGGGCCAGAGTCTCCTGCTTTAAACAATCCTCTACTTTGTGTTTTTATTTGTCCTGCAGCAAGTAGGAAACCAGTCAGATCCTATGCATCTCTGTGGGATGTCCATGCCATTTTCCCCTTCCATATATTCAAGATTTTTCTCCCAAGAGGCACTCCAGAACGTTTGTTAATGATGCAGTTCACAGCTCATAGGTGAAGGAACACAGAGTCTTTTGTTTTAGAGCTGTTTCATCCTGGATCCCTTGGTTTAAATGATACTCTTTCCTTTCAGCAAGCTTAATATGGATTGGAAAGTCTCCCAGACATAAAATCTGTAAATTAAAACTCCCCCTAGAATGATAAGGAAGGAGAGTATTTATTCTCTCTCCTTACCTAGCATCTCAAAAACCTGGGTCAAGAAGATTAACCCGGGTTTTTGAGACACTGGGACAAGAGTGAGAACATTCTTCATTCTGGAGGAATGAAGAAATGTGGGCAATAGCCCTTGACAGACAAAACCTTCAGGATCTGAGCTCAGAGCTGAGGGCCCAAGTGGATAAATGAGTCCCCTGATAAAGGATGAAGAGTCCTTGGATTTAATCTGTCCTGGAAGGGTTTTGTGGGCAGTTAACAGGTCAAAGGCTCTCACTGACAACTCCAGAAATCTTTCTTTTGGGCCTTCTGGTGGCATTGTTTAAGGAAAACATTGCTGTTGGGTGGACAATCAGGTTTAACCCTGATTAATTAGGGATGACACACCTAACCATTGTGGTGAAAAGCTGGAGGGGAAGGGGCCAGAGCAGAATGAAGCCACACTAAAAGAGTCCTGTGGTTTTTCTGCAGCTCCCACTCCATGGCATTGAGGATGATGGTTTTGCACTTCCTTCTACAAATCATTTTGTGTTTTTCTCTCCAAATACAGGCCCCAGTGGATTTTTGTGGCCCTCCCTGAGTGAAAAGCAGAGGCCACAACATCTGAGACTCCACGTTGCAAACTCCTCTGTTTTATTAATAGGTGGGAAAAGATTTTGGAAGGGAGGAGGGAGTTTGAATGATTCTAAAGAAATATTTCAGCAAAAGAAGAAAGAGCTTGAAAGGCCAAACCAGTTCATTAATCCATTGCCAGAGACAGTTTAATACCCATTAGGAGGCAGACACAGGGTGTGTTTCCCTCCATGGGGACACAGATTTGGCTCTGGAGTTAGAGACACTAACTTAGCATTTCAGGGACTGGCACAGAACTGAGGAGTCCATTCCCCTTTGGAGTGTAATTTCTTAATATATTAAAAACAAAAGACACATAATGTTAAAGATGACTTTAAAAATGTTGCTAATAACTCCCTGGGGTCAAGAGATCTTGAAGCACTCAGTTATTTCTGACTTTGAGCCAGAACTAGCAGGGTTTTCCACTTTAATATCTCTGGTGTTTGTGGCTGCAATGTGCTGCCTCTATTTTAACAAGAGATTTTGACAATTTTGCCCTCTGAGTCTTACAGAAATCTACTGTCCCCAGGGAGTGTGGCCTTGCAGGCAGTTTATACTTAATTTGTTTTTCTCTTTAAACAGAAACACTTTCTCAGAGACATTTGCTAGGCAACCACAGCGTAACTGTTCTTTTCTCCAGAACATTTCATCTAGGCCTGCTAGAAAAGCTTTAAAATCCTGTGAAGAGCCACATTATGCTTCTGTTCTGTAATTTACATGGTGTAGGTATGTGAAAAATCAAAATTAAATGTTACATAACAATTTGCAAAGGGAACCAAGGGAAGTTCCAAACATCATGTTCCTGGGATGTTTTCCCTAGTTTTGAGATCATTGAATTGATCTTGTGCTTTTATTTTTCGAGAGTTACATGAATCATGATTTTTTTTAGGTTTCTACCAAAATTGGGGATGCAATCTGTGTATTTCTTTTCCACTGCCCTCCAGCTTCTGATATCAGCCCCAAATTCTCACCCTATTTGCTTCCAAATCCATATCAGATGGAGATGATCCATTTTCATTTCACAAGAATTTTGCCTGCTGTTTTAGCATCCATCTCACCAAACATCTCCTTCACTTGTCCAGCACTGCTGAGCTCAAGCCTGGGTGGAACAGCACAATTTTAAACCAGATCTGTCATTTCGATGCAGCTTGTTCCATTTAATGGTCACAAATTATATTCTTTGAAAGTAAAGATTGGTCACATCCACCAAAAAAAAATATTTCCCAACAGATTATGGGTTGGAGAGAAAAATTGTGATAAAAAACTATAGGGGATTTATGTCACCGACATCTTTTCATAAAAATCCTTTCTTTGGGATTTTTCCCCGTTCTGAGAAGCTGTGGCCTCAGCAACAAAATGTAAACAATGGTTATCTGCTGCTGTGGAATGCAACAGGTGCATCTGTGATTGGTCTCGGGTGGATGTATGGATTTACTGACCACTCACGGCACAGCTGGGTCTCACTCTCTGCTGGGACACAGACCTTTGTTTTCATTCCTTTTGTGTTCTTAGCTTAGCTAGCCGTCTCAGAACTTTCCTTCCATTTCGTTTTAGTATAGTTGTAATGTAGTACATATATCATAAAATAACGAATCAAGCCTTCTGAACATGAAGTCAACATTCTCATCTCTCTCTTCATCCTGCAACCCTTGCAAGCCCTGTGACGGATTTATGCTTCTTGGTTAATTTATATGTTAAGGAAAGACGATTTTTAGACAACTCTGCAGATTTTTTTTTCCTTTTGACACCTGGTTGTGGACTTCCTGTATCCTGAAAACATGGATGCATGTTATTAGTGGGTGCTAAAGATGTGGAAATTATAAAAGTTATACCAGACTCCAGGATCAAAGACTTGGTTTCTGATGTTGTTCAGGGGCTGGTCCAGCTGTGAAGATTCCTATGGGAATCCTTGGTCAGCAAGAGCAGGGAGGATCATTTTTTTTCTCTAACTTCTGCCTCCAATAGGGACTGAGCAGAGCAAATTCAGATCATCATCCTCCCTGCTTCACGTCTGCATTTTCCAGACTGCCCTTGCTAAAGGTCAGGGTTACACCATGCACCAAGGTCCTGTCAATGCCAGCAGATGCTCTTCCAACATGAAGGTTATTAATGGGCATAATCCATCAAGCAGGAGACTTGAGGAAATGAGGCTGCAGAAATGCACCTTTATGACTTGTGGAAGCTCAGCTGGCTGTTGACAGGGCTGAGGAGACTTAATAAGAGGGGTAGGAAGGAAAAAAAAAGAGCCCTTTATGAGGAATTAATTTCCTGTCTCCATTATGAAGCGCTGGGATGTTCATTTAGCATGCAGAAGGTGGGTGTTAAGATTAGAGCTGGGAAGGAAATGGATATCCAAACGTGCTAAATCTTCCTCAGTGCCACAGCAAGAAGCTCTGAGAACATGCTGATGATCCTTCTTCATTTGATGCAACCCAACAATATCTTCCTGGAAGCAGGAGGCCACTGCTTCCCATTAAATCTGTTCTTCCTGTGCTTCAAGCCCTCAAAAGAGATGTAAAATATGTCAAGACCCAGAAGAAGAGACATGCAAATGTTACTGATGAGAAAACTTTCAAGAAGTCTTTACAAATTTGTCCTCAGAATTTTGGGATTCAGAATTTGTGAGATTTCTCTTTATAACTTCTCTCGATGTGATAACATATTATATTATATTATATTATATTATATTATATTATATTATATTATATTATATTATATTATATTATATTATATTATATTATATTATATTATATTATATTATATTATATTATATTATATTATATTATATTATATTAATATATTATATTACATCACATTACATTACATTACATCATATCATATCATATCATATCATATCATATCATATCATATCATATCATATTATAATATGATGCATTTAATCCTAAGTAAGAAAATTGACGGTCTGCAACCCTCGGAGACTTAAATAGAGCTCTACTGATCTGGTCAGCAGACCCAAACTCACCTGATCTAGCAGCCTTGGTTCCTTTAAGAAATCTTACTCCAAATCTGATTTCAAATATAAAAAGTGCCCTTGTTTTCCTCAGGCAAAAAAGAAAACAAGTTTAGGTCATGTCATGGAATGCCATAGGATGTTTAGCACTTTCATTTCTTTCTGAGTGCTGGAAGAAAGACTTATCCAGGTGATATGTGAAACCAGAAAAAGACAGCAGAGTTGCCCATGAAGTTGATTTTTATGAAGATTTCCAGCACCTAGCTTTTCCCAGCACTTCAGTCACACTCTCTTTTCTGAATACAGCAGTACTCAGGGCTCAATTTTCTGTGAAGAAATACCACCTTCAGTGGGTGTGGAGAGAGCATTTTCAGGGACTTTGAGAGCACTCTCAGTTCTCAGTGTGTGGTGTCGTGAGGTCCCCAGGATGAGGTGAAAGATGAGAATTTGACTCCATGTTCTCAGAAGACTGATTTATTATTTTATTATATTATATTATATTACATTAAAAGAAATTATATACTAAAACTATACTAAAGAAAGAGAAAGGATACATCAGAAGGCTAAACAAGAGTACGATAATGAAAGACAAGATAATGAAAGATGACAAGACAAGTCAGTCGTGACTGACTCCTCAGAGTCTGACACAACTGGCTGTGATTGGCCATTAATTAAAAACAATTCACATGTTTGGATGAACAACCTCCAGACCACATTTTAGAGCAGCAAAACATGGAGAAGTTGAGGCTTCTCATCTTGCCTGGAGAAGAAATCCTGGTGAAGGGATTTTTCAGAAATTATTGTGGTGATACTCAGTGGGCTGGATGTTTGCTCTTTGTGAAACGCTCCCCCCCTCCTTAGTCTGTCATAGTTTCTGCTTTGACTTTTACATGAAGAATTGGATATCCAACAACTCTAGTATCATCACGCTCCTCCTTGGTCTGTCTTGTCTGTCGATGGTATTCACCCACTGGGAGATTTGAGATATTTAGGGTGAAAGCTCTCTAGAGAAGGCCACGTTTATTCCAAACTGCCCTTCTCCAGTTCCTGGCAGAGTCCCAGCTCTGAGCCACCATCCTGCTGGAGATGATAACCAAGGACATCCCCCCTTGCAGCTGCTGTAACATCTTGTCACCATCAAAGCCCTGTCCTTCACATCTCATGCAGTACACCTGCTCTGCCTTGTTCCCCTCCTGCACTCACAGACACTGTTTGGTGTGATAATGCAACTTAAGGTCGTATTTTGCCTTCAGCCATCAGCATGTGCAAACGCTGTATGACTAATGAGGCAGTCCCTGATGACTCCCTGTGCTGTTTGCCTACAAGATGCTTTGTTGTGTTTGCAGTCCCTCCTGACTGCTGCTGAAGAGCTGTCTTTTCCCTGGGCTTCTGACTTGAGCTGGAAATCCAATGGCAGTGCAAGGTTTCTGCCCATAAGGGATTTCCTTCCCCTCTTCTTCCAGAAATGTGCTGAAAGGAAAATCTGCTTTTTGAGTTGTCTGTCTTGCTTTCAATTTGTTTTCAGTCTCTTTTCTCAGGGGACTCTTCTGCTGGCTTGGGGAGGTTTTGTTCTCTCTAGGATGTCAGATGGTGGCTTGGCCAATGCACATGCTGGGGATGAGTGGGACAGATGTGGAGATATTGGGGCAGCAGCAGGGTTGGTGCATAGCCACAATGATGGGAGATGAAATAAGGTTCTCCTCCCTTCTTCCCTGTTTCATGGGCAGAAATGACTCAGCTCGACGCCACAGAAAGCCCTTGGACAAGAGAGATTTAAAAGTGATGGATTATAGGATGCAACTCACCAGTGACTCAGCTTGTCAGCGTTCATCACTGGAACTCTGACCCTCCCTCTTCTCCTCTGGGATTTTCTAGCCCTGGATCATTGATAGGGATTAAAGGGGCAAATGGACAATATTTTCAGACACTGAACACTTTTGGAGAGTGCACTCCCAGCGTGTACTTGAGCATGGACACTTTTAGAAAGGACCTGCTTTTCATGAAGCACTGAGTGTCATCTTGTCTGAAAAGTCAGGTCTCATTAAGGATGCCCATACTGGACATTGTTGAAATACAAAAGAGAGGGGGGAAAAAACGGTGGTGAGGTCCTGGCTCAGAGTGCCCAGAGGAGTTCTGGCTACCTCAACCCTAGAATGTCCAAGGCCAGGTTGGACAGGGCAACCTGGGATAGTGGAAGGTGTCCCTGACCATGGCAGAGGGTGGCATGGCATGAGCTTTAAGGTCCCTTCCAACACAAGTCAGTTTATTATTCTCTGATTCTACAAAAAAAAACTAACTCCTGATTCCATTTGGAAAAACACTCTAAGGAGCTGCAAGGGACTTTTCAGGATTCTTAGAGAAGTCTCTGCTGGGTCAGACTGGTGTGTCTGGTACACATTGACCCAAATAGGCAAGCAAAATTTCCCTTTCTCCTTTCAAATGTAGTTTGCAAAACTTTCTCATTCCACCCTACATTTCCACAATTTATTTCTCTCCCTGACATCTAAATCCACACTCCTGCTTTGCTCTGAACTAGAGAAAAAAAGCACATATACAATTTTGTTTTGATCGGATGCCTGACCCTCTCTCCTCATCTCTTTTTTTTTTTTACCCATTGAAGGGGATCCATCAAGATAATTTCCTGTTATTAGGCCTGAAGTGTTTTGAATTTGGAATGGCTTCTCACTTAGAAAGAATTGATGCCTATAAGGTGTAATGTGCTCGCAGTTGCGTGCAGTGCCTGACAGCCCAAACTCCATTGCAGGGAGCTAATCCCAGTGGCTGAACTCCATTAAAGCCTAGATGGTATCTGTTAATACAGCCCTGCAGTTTGGGTCATTGTGCTGATGTAAGGAGCACAGCTGCCTGGAGACAGATTATGATGTGAAAGGACATCTTTATTCTATTTTAAACTGAAAAAAAATGGATGGGAGACACACTAGTCATGATTGATTAAAGATACGAAAAGGACTTTATGAGCTTTTCTGAGTGCTCTGTGTTTCTCATTCTGTTTGTCATTCCTCTGTGTTTGGTAAATAATAAATACATAAACCCAAACCTTGAGGATAATAGCAAAGAGAGAGACTCCTCGTGTTCAGTGGGTTTTGTTATAATGGGCTGAGAACTGTGAGTCTCAGGAATCAATTCCCAGCTCTGGCACTGATCTGTTATGTAGTCCTGGGACACCTTTTCCCCTTATATCTTCTCCAACTCTTATTTCAACCAATCTCTTTGAAATTATAAATACAACATGGCAGTGTCTTTGTTCTCCTGGGTGTGTGTGCAGACCCAACCACGCTGGCAATCCAGTTCCTGCTGGCTTCTCTGGGTGTCATCCAAGCAATGCCTCATTCCCTGTCCACTGAGTTTCAGAGCCATGTGCCATTTTGCCAAATAAATATTGATCCCTCATTTCCCAGCACTGGCTATTCCAGGGGCACTCTCTGAAGCCTTCAACCTCCTTATCTTCCTTCTCACTGCATTATCTGTAATATCCAGGGTTGGAGAATGGAATAGAACTTTTGTTCTTCATCTCTCTGGATGTGGAGTGGTTCCTGTGTGTTGTGCTCACCCTTATCTAGGAGAGACATAAACTGGCTTTGCTCTGCCTCTGGATCCATCTCACCACTCCTGCCACAGCTGCTCATGTCTGAGGTTGTACTCTGACAGCTCCATGTACTCCTTGGCAAGCTTGGAAAGGAAAGAGTTTTATGAAAAAAAAAAAAAATCACATTAAGCATAGCGTGTGTTTCATGCTCCTTTAGCATCTTATCCTGCTCCAGAGCATTGTAATTCCCCTGGCTGCTTTTGAATTTCGTGTCACACTTTGAAATGTGGTTTGGTACATTCTCTACATGCTCTGTCAGTAGAGTTCTGCCAATAACCTCAGCACATGAGCACTGGGAAAGCAGCTCCTGGCTCTGCTTCCCTGTGTGCTGGAGTGTGGGGTGTCACAAATGGGGATATTTGTGACATGGGAAGTAACTCTTCCTCCTGCTGGAGCCACACAGGAGCCTCTTTGAGCAAGGCAGGGTTTTATTAATTGGGTCAGCCATCTGAAATTGTGTCCTGAGCAAGAAGCATCCACAGGACAAGGATACAAAGGGATGCCTGAGCATGTTGGTTTGAATTAACTTCTAAAGCAAACAAGTCAAAACTTCTTGTAATGGTCTTAAACATTCTTGCATGAATTATATAGACTTGTCTTAAACTTGAATAAGGTTTGGCAAATCCACTTTGAACCTTCATTCAAAGAAATGTTCAGGAGTGTTTTCCATGGAGACACAGAAGCCCTGGCTGTCCTTACACTAAGCCAAATCAACAACTGCATTTTGCTGGGAAACAAGAGAACGAAGGACTGTGGAAAGGAACCTTTGAAAACCCTGAATTATTGGTGGGGTTGGAGTCCAATGAGAGACAATATCAAGACACAGAGACAACAAGAATCTTTGGGAAAAGATGAGAAGCAAGGGGAAAAACTCTGCTTATTATTAGTGAAAATTGAGAGTAACACAGATCTTGTATGAGAGTAATAATGTCTATTGACTTCAGCTCCTCTTGAATCAAGGGTGGTATTTCTGCTTGTTGTCTCACAGCAGCCTCATTTATCCTGTTTTTCCTTGCTCCTCTTGAAATTTATTCATCATTTATAGATGTGCCCAGTGTACCAACATGTTGCCTTTAAATTGATCATATGGGTTTAAAGGAGCTAAAATCTACTTTTCCCTGAAACTTCAGTTTATGTTTGATTTGAGGGCAATGCAAAGGTGAGATTTCAGACCAGACTTTCTGATGATGTGCATTGATTCTTTAAGCCAAAAAACAGCAATCAGAAATTTCAGTTTTGCCAAGAAAGGCAGCAGACACTCTTCCAAAGAGGGAGCGAATGGATTTTTAAACTGTGAGGTTTTAGTTTAGCCACAGCCATTCTTCAGGGCAACATCACAGCTGCAGATGCAGTTTAGATACTTTGAGGTGTTTGCAAAGATTAATTAGCTGCCTAAATGGGAACTGAGTTCTGATGAAAATCTGGCCCTTGTGGGCACTGAGCCTCGGGCTCGGTGTGCTTTTGAAAAATCTCACCCCAGAGGACTCAGTGGATGCACTTTCCTGACCTGAGCTCATGCATAGAGAAGAACCTCAGAGTTATTTCAGTGCTTCCAGGAGTTCAGATTCATTCTTTAAAGTGAACAACCAAACACTTCCCAAGTTTGCTGGGAAGTGGTGAAAATCCCCGGAGGGCTCCCTTTTTGGAGAGAGTTCATCCGAGGTAACACCTCTGGGTAGGCAGCAGACTGTGTGGGTGGAGATGTGGATTTCAATAACTGCAGAGCAGGATCTGAGCTGCACCCAGCACATCCCTTTTAGTGCCACCCTCCTTCCCCTGCCCACCTCATCCCTCCACAGCCACCCAACCCTCTCCTCTCCTCTCTTCATGCAGTGGTGGGATCCAGGTCCCCTCCCTGCCCATCTCCCACCTTGCTGCTGTTCCCTTCCCTTTGCTGGAGCTGCTTTGCTGCTGCTGCTGACTGAGTGTGTTTTGCAAACTTGCAATTTCACGCTGCATTTGTTGCCACGGCAACATAAGGGGGAGTTCAAAGTAGGGAAAGAGAGTCAAAAAAACTCTCCAAAAAACTCTTGGATCAGCCCCTTATTCTGTGCCTTGCCCATATAAATTTGGCCATGCAAAGAGTCAAAAAAACTCCCCAAAAAACTCTTGGATCAGCCCCTTATTCTGTGCCTTGCCCATAAAAATTTGGCCATGCAGCTACATCAGTAGTGGGGTCTGCCAGGAACCTTTTTACCCCTGGGGACCTCAGAGAGTGGAAATCCAAATCTCTTTTCCTTATTTTGTGCCTTGCCCATATAAATTTGGCCATGCAAAGAGTCAAAAAACTCCCCAAAAAACTCTTGGATCAGCCCCTTATTCTGTGCCTTGCCCATATAAATTTGGCCATGCAGCTACATCAGCAGTGGGGTCTGCCAGGAATTTTTTTTTGGCCCTGGGGATCTCAGAGGGTGGAAATCCAAATCTCTTTTCCTTATTTTGTGCCTTGCCCATATATATTTGGCCATGCAGCTACATCAGCAGTGGGGTCTGCCAGGAATTTTTTTTTGGCCCTGGGGATCTCAGAGGGTGGGAATCCAAATTTCTTGTGCTCCTCTTCCTCTCTTAGATCTTCCTTCTCCCATCTCTCTTTTCCTGGGTAGCCAAGAGTCTGGAGCCTCCAGCAGCATCCCTGGACATTCCTGCTCTCAGTGGCAGCTTTTCCAGTGATCCCTGCTGTCTTTGCAGGGAATGGTCAGGAATTTGGGAAACTGGCACAAGGCTCCAAGAGCACGATGGCAACGCTCAGTGGCAGCACAATTTCACCTTTATCTTCCATCCCAGCAGCAGATCTGTCAGCACAGATGATGGAGTGCTAGTTTCAGCTGCCTCCCATCCCTCCACCCCCTCCTCTTCCTCTTCCTACAGCCCTTAAATGAAAACTTCATGGCTAAGAGCTGCTGACACTTCTTCATGGAGAAGATACATGGGGTGGCTGGTGGCTAATGAGTGTCAGTACTCCAAAGGATAATCTCTGCTTCTCTCTGATACCATTTAACATCGTATTTCCCTAATTTGAGGCTGATTTAGTCGCTGGGGTATTTGGATGCCTCTTCTATGGTGCCGATAGTTAATTAAACAGATGTTGCAGAGGGAATCATTAATTTTAGTGCTGCAGATGGGAGCAGAATGACTTTGTGAAGTTAATGTTTCAGCAAAACAATAGGCTTCTGTCATCAGTTGCTATAAACCGAGTAAATTAAGAGAACAAGTAGAGTAAAGGAGATAGCTTTGAAGGAATATCAATTATTCATTTTAGAGTTGTACTTTCCCCCCCATAAATCATCACAGGAAGAGAGGAGGGACAAAATCTGCAAAAAAAGCTGGGAAATGGGGAAGAGAGGAATCCCCAAGTCAGCAGCCTGAGAGTTTAACCCTGCTCCCATGGGAGCTCTGCAGGAGCACAGAGAGCCAAGGCTGGGGCTGCAGCACTGGGACAGCACCTGGTCCTGACCCCTCCTTCTGAAGAAAGTCATGGCAGCGAGGACAGGTGTCCATCCCTGTGTCTAAAAAGCAGGTGAGCACAAACACCTTCCCTTTTTTTTGAAGGCTGTGACACTTTTTGCACTCCAGGCTGGCTGTCCCATACCTGTGGATGAGGTTTG
Source organism: Melospiza melodia melodia (assembly GCF_035770615.1). Lineage (NCBI taxonomy): Eukaryota > Metazoa > Chordata > Aves > Passeriformes > Passerellidae > Melospiza > Melospiza melodia. The sequence continues at coordinate 6,378,054 of NC_086215.1, forward strand.
CTGGAACAGCTGGCTGGATTTTTGGGGTGTGGTGAGAGTTTCTAATGGCAAGCTGACATTGTTTTATACCTTTCAATAACCTCAGGGCCAGTGTAAAAATCCCCTAAAACTCGTAAAAAACTTGTAGGGCTGCACCTGTGTATCAAGTGTGGCTGCTCTGACCCAGAAGTGGAAAAATTTTAAAACCTCAAGGTTTTTACAAGTTTCATACTGGAATTAAATGTCAGTAATTTCTGCTGAACACAGGTTCCTATTTTTGTACTAAAAGGAACAGAGGTAAAATCCAGCAACCTTTGCTCCATAAAAGGGCAGTGGCAGAAGAGGATCAGGGAAACAAATGAAGTCCATCCATCGTGCTGGAGTGAAAGCACTACTGACTGCTTGAGTGCCTCATAATATGAAAATTATGTTTCTTTTTTCAGACAAATGAGTCATTTGACCACTCAAACTTCTCCATGAACACAACTCTGGACATTTATATTATCTTTCTCTTTCTCATATGTGCAAGTTTCCTTCCTTATTACCAGCTATTCCTTTCTCCAAAAACAATAATCACTGGTTACTCTCATTTATTTGGTAAGGCCAAAAAATTTCAGTGCCCAGAAGGTAATTATGAACTTGGCAGTTCTGATTAATAAATCTTTCAGGAAGCACACTGCATTTTGTCCATAAACAGCACCTTCCAATCACTCTTTCAATGAATAATTTTTTTCCTGATGTCTAACCTAAACTTCTCCTGGTGCAGCTTGAGACTGGGTCCTCTCATTCTGTCAGTTGTTGCCTGGAAGAAGAGCCTGACTCCCAGCTGACTACAAGCACCTTCCAGGGAGCTGTAGAGAGTGATGAGGGATGGTCAAGTTTCCCCAGGCACAAGTTGGGGTGGTTCAGCAGCATTTCCCCCTGGTCTTGTCCTTGTGGGTGCTGTCACAGTGCCACTCCTGTGACTCCTGAGTCCCACAGTGACTCCTGTGCCACAGGGCTCCCCAAGGATCACCGTGGTGTAGGAGTGTCAGGGGGTAGGATGGTGGGGATGGACAGAGATGAGAAATCTCTGGAGCCAGGGCTGGAACTTGGGGTTTATTGCAAAGGGCCTGGGTGCAGGGCCCTGCTGGGAGCTGCCAGCCACAGCTCAGAGCAGGCCCCAAAGAGGGAGGGAGAGGTAAGGAGAGAGAAGGCAAGAGCGTGTTAAAGAGGATGAGAGACTAAAAGAGAGGATCAGAGCACAAGGTTCCTGTTACAATACAATAAATCTTCTTCTGGTCCTGGAACTTGGGGTTTGTTGCAAAGGGCCTGGGTGCAGGGCCCTGCTGGGAGCTGCCAGCCACAGCTCAGAGCAGGACTGAGAGAAGAGAGGGGGAGAGAGGGTGAGAGGGACAAGAGCGTAAGAGATCAAGGTTCCCATTACAATACAATAAATCTTCTTCTGTGTTGAATATTCTGATTCTCACTAACCAATCTAGTACAAGATAAAAATCCTACAGCATTTACATACAGCCTATAAGAATCACTACATTACCATACTCTGTTACATTTTAAACCCTAAAAACTCCTCTTTGGGCCCCTCCTGCCAAGCTGTAGGGTCTGCTCTGACCCTTGGGCCTGTCTGCAAGCAGAGGGTGTTGTTCCATCCAAAGGGGATCACCTTCAGCTGGCCACACCATTGTTTTCCAGTTGTTCAGTAACTGAGGGATCTCAAAGCTTGCTTTCATTTCAATCTTACTTATAGTTTCTATATTCTCAAAATCTTTTGCCAGACAATCATATTTACAAGGCTTTCCTGTTTCATCTTCCCCAACACCCTGGCTTCTCCCCTTGGGCACCCCCAAGGCAGGGGGGTTTCAGCAGCATTTCTCCCTGCTCTTGTCCTTGTGGGTGGTGTCACAGTGCCACTTCATGGCAAGCTTCCCTGGAGCCACCAAGAGCTTTTGGCACACAGAACTCTCCAAGGAGCATCCCAGCCTCTCCCCTTCAGGGTGCCTCAACATCCTGCAACAATTATTTTTTCCACACCTGCCAGTGGTGTCTGCCCCTGTGAGAGGTAATTGATTCCCTTCCCCTTCCCAGCCCTAATTAAAAGCACACCATATTAAAGCTGAATGCACTGGAAACAATTATCTCCCTCTTTTGTCTCCTCGTTGGAGCCGGCAGCGCGAGCCAGCCAGGTGTCACGTTCCACAAATCTCCATCAAGTGATTTCTCTGGGAGGAAATGAAGTTTGAAGAACTCCTCTGCTGCTCCTGACGCTTTGGCTCTGACCTTCTCCTGCTCCCAGCTTATCTCCATGGAGATGCTCATTTTGCAGATTGGCTCCATCTTCTGCCAGCAGCCGCTCGTGGAGGCAGGAGGCAGGGCCTGGGCAGGGGAGCCAGGTTGTTCCAAGGATTCAATCCCATCCTTTTCCACTCTCTAACACTTTCAAATGGGCTCTGGAGTTGATCATTCTGCAGGAAAGCTGTGGCCTGGCCACTCTGACCTCATCCAAACCCTAAATTGGAGGATTTTAGCTGGAATTAGAGGCTCCCACTCTACCACAGCAGTGACCAGCCTCAAGGACAGGTCTCCACTTTGTTTTGGGAAAGCCTGACTGTATCCAGGCTCTTGCCAGAGCTGGGAGAAAAAGGGGATTGTCTGTTCCATCCTATACCAGGGGGATAACTCGTGTCTGCAGGAGAAATGTGCTGTAACCTATTGTTATATATAGAAGAATACACATATATATATGTGTGTGTATATATATACATGTGTAGAAGTCTCTAGAAAATGGGAACAAAAATTCTTCTTTTCTTCTTCTACATTGTAACCTATTGTTATATATAGAAGAATACATATATATATATGTGTGTATATATATACATGTGTAGAAGTCTCTAGAAAATGGGAACAAAAATCCTGCTCCAAATCTCATACAGATTTTATGTGACCTGATAGCCACAAAAAATCTCCTGTGAGGGCTGAGGGGGACCCACACCCTCCACATGGAAAGGGAGCATTAGCAGGACTGAGCTCGGCGCTCTCAGGAAAAGCACTTGTTAGGAAATTTCAACAAACCATTTTTCATTGGAAAATGCTGATTCTTTGAAACAGGCTTTTTGGTGAGAATAAAAGGGCAATTTTTCCTCATTTTAGCAACTCTAAATATTGCGGCGGCTTTAAGTGAGAAGAGAAACTGAGAAAAAACCTGCTTGAAAGTTGGTTTTTTATCCCCTTGTTTCAGGTTGTAACTTTATTATGATGAAAACCAAAAGAAAATCAAAACAAATGTTGTTAAAGAAAAAGGAAACTTTTAAGACTGCTGTAAAAATGAAATCCATTGATCTGACTAGAGGTATTTTCCCCCAGTGTTTGTTCCTACCATTTTTATTTTAACTTCAGGTACTTGAGAGAGGAAAGGGATGGAGAGATCCCAGGAGAAGGGGAGAAGGCTCAGATGAGCCTGTGGGCCAGGCTTTGTGTCTGCAGCATTGTGGTGAATGACAAATTACAGCTTCTCAGGGCTTTGGGTACCACAGGCAGGATTCATTTAGGGGCCAAACCCCTTCAGGAAGGGAATGGGGTCAGCAGGGCTCAGGGCTTGTTCCCCAGCTCAGCTGTGGGGTGTGATGAAGTGTGGGAGGAGGGATGTCATGGTTTGATGTTGGCCCAATGCCAGTGCCCCCATGAAAATACATGCTTCTTGGTGCCCGCTGTGAGATGTGACCAGGAATAAGCAAAGCAGGCCCCCACTTAGGAATAGAAGGAGAACTTTATTAACTAAACTACAACTCTAAGTAACAAGAAACACGCAGGGAAAATGAAAACTTTCCAAAAACATTTCCTCCGCCCCCCCACCAAATTTCCAAACACATCCGTCTCCTAAATCACTAACTCTTGGTCCATCACCACCCTTCAGACAATCAATTCTCAGTTCATCAAGAGGAGAGGAGTCCTTTTTGTGCCAAGGGCTTCCCCAGGAAACACAGTTGAGACCTTGTGTGTTCCCATGTCACTCGTGGCACTGCCAGGAGAACATCTGCCATTGTGACCTCTTTCTTCCGTGCCCAGTGCTCTCACCACACTGCACATGGACCACGACAAGGGAGAAGGTGGTGCCTGAGACTTTGCCTGAGTTTCCCCTGAATTTCAATGCTAATTCAAGTGCCAGAGCACTTGCCAGCCAGATGGCACCTGCTGATGCTCTGCCACCTTCACCCGGGCTCCAAGGGGTGCAGTGAAGCTCTTTGCAGCCAAGTGTCTCTTCCTTCTGTCCTCAGGGATTTCACAGCCCTGCAGTTCTGCTCTGGAGCGAGCTGAGAGCTCCAGGGCTCTTGCATCTCCTTTTTTTCTCTTGGCAAGGGCAAACCTGAGCATCGACACAAGGCCCCCTCCTTCCTGCAGAAACCTCTCTCTTTTTTCTCATCACCACTTCTGCTTCCTCCTGCCTTGCTTGTGCTGTCACATCAGCCATCCCTCAGGGAGTTACAGCCCTGTCTCATCTCTCCATCACTCCTCTGCAGTCCTTGGTGGAAGAAACAAGGACTTTCCTTGTTTATTTGTTCTGCAAAGTTTATTTGGAGATGGATTTGTTGCTGCTGTATATTTTTTTGGTTTTCTTTTTTTTTTTTTTTTTTTTTTTTTTACAAAGACTTATTGAAGAAAGTAAGCTGGAGTTGGAAATATGCACAGCAAGGGGAAAACTTCATTTCCCATGAACACAGCCTTTGGTGGAGCTAAAACAATGAGTAGCAAGATGCAAAAGCAGAATGTGTTTGAATTTTTAGGATGCAGCTTCTCTGAGAAGAGGCTGTGAGGTGAAGTGGGGCACAGCCTCAGCCCCTTTGTTGCCACTCACATCTGTCAGTCCATCTCCAGGACTGGCTCTTACTGATCACTGGGGATCAGTGAGAAGGGCTCTCGTTCAAGCCGAAATCAAATTTGTTACTGTTGCTCCAGGAACTGTAAACCTTGCCTGTTGCTAATCAGCTCTAGTTCCTATGGTTTACGTTTTTCTGGCAATTTCTGATCCCACATAAAGCTGAGAATATAGCTGCAGCCTTCAATTCCTCTAAAGGAGAAGTTGTCTCCTTTTTAATTAGCTTTTCATGTCAGGACAGCATGGACTGGCAATAAAACCATAGGAGAGATCCTCCTCAGTGAAAATGTGGTGATGGAGTGAGTTGAAAGAGAGGAGAGGGATGGGGACTGCGGGGAAGGAGGGCATAAGAAGCAGGAAGATGCTAGCGAGGAGGCAGAAAAGCACAGAGTTCCAGCTCTGACACTGAGGAAATGCTGGCTGGAGACCCAGCAGAGGGGACAAGCCAGCCCTTGCTAAAGGTCTCTTTGCAGGGTGATAATTTGGAAGATCAGAGCCTGGCAATGGAGCCTGGGTGGGAGCAAGAACATCTCTTCCTTCCCCTGCAAAGAGCAGAGGGAGCCACAAACCAACCATATGGAGCTGCAGCAGAGTTTGCCAGCACCTTCTGGCTCCTGAGGGTCACAACCAGTGTAAAGGACACAGTGAGGCACTGAGCTCTTTGCTTTTTAAATCCACGTGGAGTGAACTGAAGTATGTGTTTTGGAACTTGGATCTAAAATATCAGTGCTAGAACAGGAGACCTGTGAGCAGGACCAAAGAATGGGAATTTCTGGTCAAGTTTAGGGAATCCCAAGGCCTCTTTGGCAATCACGCTTGGGAGTGAGGGCCAGAGCTTTGTGCAAGGCTCTCTCTTTTTGTTTAAAAAGCTTTTGTGGCCTCTGCCCGGGTGCAAGTTCTCCCTGGGGAAAAGGGAGACCTTCAATCCCATTGCCCAGATTGGGTGTGGAGATGGATCCCAGCAGTAAATTCTCCCTTCCAGGCAGGATCCTGTGCAGAAACTGCAGACTCTCCATCCTTCCTGCTGAAACCAGACCTGATGTGCAAAGGATGTGGGAGAGAAGGACTTGAGTGAGCCCTCCCAGGGACTGAATTATTGCAAATCATGCAGGAAAAGCAGTGATAGGTTCTGGACTGTGCTCAATGAGTTCTTTATTCATTTTTTAGGTAATTATTGTGTTAAACAATAATTTGTGATAGTGATAGAGGGGAAAGGACTCTCAGCTCCCCAGAGCACCCAGATCCCTGCACACATGTGCCTGCTGCAGTGCTGCTGGTGGTGTGGGGAGGAATTTACATTTTTTTTCACAAGCTTTGTGCTGAAACAAAGAGCTCTGTGTAATCCATTTATCACAAACTACTCCAATTCCTATCTTAAGCAAGAGAGGAGTCAATTAACAAATGAAAACAGAGTGCCAAAACACTCTCTCCATTTAGATCACAAGATGGTCTGTAGTGGCACAGCATGAACATTGTTTTCCAGAATGCGAATTTGGAGATCACAGGAGAAAGGAACTCATTCTGGGATTCAAGCTTTGGAAATGGACTGTTATCTTTCTGATGATTTCCCTGCTTTTGTAACTCCCTCACCAACATTTTCTGGCTTCGTGGATTTGTCTGCCCAACAGATGTGACAGAAAGAAATATTAGCTTTACAAATGGGGATAAAAATGACATATACTGAAAGCTAAAGCCAGTTAATGAGAAAGGATTTTCAAAATGTCACTCATCCTGTTTCCCACATTCAGTTTATATTTCTAAAATCTCTTATCCCTTTTCTTCCCATGGAAAGTCCATTTTCAACTTAAACTTCCTTCCATCGACTTCTAACCAAATAATTATTAGCTTCCAAATTAATTTAACTTGTTAGTCAAATTACAGCCCAGCAAAAAGGAAACCACAAATGTATTTATGGCTTTATTTAATCTTTATTAAGACTAACAAGGCTTGAGCAGAAATGATCTCTTGACAAAGCCATTAAGAGCCCAGACATGATCACAGGTCTGTAACACATCTGAAAGGGTACAGCAGAAAAGTCAAACGTTTGTCTTCTGGGAGGCAGTCAGAGCCAGATTATGCTGGAATTAAAGAAAAATAGAGCTACTGAAGGACCAATCCTGCAATGGTTTGATAATAATTCATTGCTTTTTAAAGAAAGGTAACAGGGTTTTTTGATGCTATGACTGATGGCCACATTTCAAGGCACGGAGAAATTGTGCAAATCAGAATCCCAGAATGGTTTGGGTTGGAAGGGACCTCAAAGCTCATTCATCCCACCCCTGCCAAGGCAGGGACACCTCCCACTGTCCCAGGCTGCTCCCAGCCCTGCCCAGCCTGGCCTTGGGCACTGCCAGGGATCCAGGGGCAGCCACAGCTGCTCTGGGCACCCTGTGCCAGGGACTCACCACCATCACAGGGAAGAATTTCTTCCTAATATCCAATCTTCACTTGTTCTCTGTGAGTGTGAAGCCATCCCCCCTTGTCCTGGCTCTCCACACTCTAGGTTAATGTTGGCCGTGTCAAATCCCAGCAGTTCAGGGTCCCTGGGCAATTTGGGCAAAGCCAGGACTTGGTGGCCTGAGGGGGACACATCTCCTTGTGTGGCACCAGACAGGGAAGTCCTCTCCTGTCCAGTTCCCAGCAAATCCCCCCTCAGATCCATGTATGACAGCACAAAGCATTTCTGGAGCCCCTTGGACAGAGGTGTCCAGGAAGGAAAGTGCCCCATTCCAAATTCCAGCTGGCTCCTGGGTTCCTGCGTGCACAGCCTTGGCTCTGAACCTTTGAACCATTCACATTCTCTGAAAAAATTCCTTTGCCTAGAATTTTTCTCCTGTGAAGCTGAAAAGCCTCAGAGAAAAGGAAAACAATTCTTATCTCATTTGCTTCTCCTGTGCTGTGCTCATGTGGAATGTGTTTGGAGATTGTTCACCCACAGGTGATTGTTCCTTTGGATTCTGCTGGGAGTTGTTTTCACTCATTGGCCAATCAGGAGCTGCCAGCTCCTCTCAAAACTGAAGTTGTTCTTGCACTGCAGGGACTCCCAGCCCTGTTCTCTTCCCCCGTCCCAGTGCAAACCTGGGAGGTGACTTGTGTGAGGGCTGAAGGGTCAGAGAAGCTGCTGGTGTGAGCATAGTGCTGGGCTCTGAGATGCCATCTGCTCAGCTCCCTGTCTTCAGGGAGACATTAACACAGCCTGAGGGCTTCCCTGTGTCTGACCTCCCTTCTGCTCTCTGCACAGAAACACAGCCCATGGGCATCTCTGCTGCCTCAGTGCAAAATGGACTCAAATCCAGGACAGAACTGCAGTGGAAATGAAGCAAAAACACACAGGCTTCACCTCACCTTCAAGGGAATATAGATCTCTGCAGAGCTCTGTGGCATTCACATTCTCTGAAAAAATCCCTTCACCCAGGATTCTTCTCCTGGGAAGCTGGGAAGCCTCAGAGAAAAGGAAAACAATTCTGATCTCATTTGCTTCTCTTGTGTTGTGCTCATGTGGAATGTGTTTGGAGATTGTTTACCCACAGGTGATTGTTCCATTGGATTCTGCTGGGAGTTGTTTTCACTCTTTGGCCAATCAGGGCCAAGCTGTGTCAGGACTCAGGAGAGAGGAGTTTTCGTTATTATCTTTTTAGCATTCGGTAAGTATTTTTTCTATATTTTTGGATATAGTATAGTATTCTTTAATATAATATACTATAATAAAGTAATAGATTAGCCTTCTGAGAACATGGAGTCAGATTCATCATCCCTGCCTTTGTTGGGGCTCCCTACAATACAACAGAGCTCCCAGAGCCTTGGCTCCTCTGCCTGACCAAACCAGCAGCAGGTTATTGCCTTGGCCATCACAGGATCTCATCCTCTCTGCCAGCTGTGCTGCTGTCCAGCAAGGATGGGGAGATGTGAGGGCTGTGCAGGCCCACAGGGAGGGCTGGAGATCAGAAGGGATTTGGGAAAAGGACAGGCATGAGCATGGGGCTCAGCCAGCTGGGATGTTCGCACAGCCAGAGCAGCCCCTTGTGAGTCTGGCTCCTTTTTCTGCCGTGCTCTCTCTCTGCTGATTTTCACACTGAAAGCTCCAGCTCTGCCAGCTCTACAGCAGTCTAATCTTTTTTCCAGCCTCAGCTCGTGCCTACTAATATGTTTCAGGCATAGAAATTTCATTAGGGCTGCCTTGATGTCCACAGGCTTTAGCCATGGACTTTGTCATCGAGTGGGTTTCATTGCAGCCAGTAAACAAATCACCCTCTGCTCCTGGGTGGGAGTGGAGGGCTGGGATAGAGGAGGCACAAAGAAGGGAAAAGAAGCAAACAAAATTTCCATCCATCCATCCATCCATCCATCCATCCATCCATCCATCCATCCATCCATCCATCCATCCATCCATCCATCCATTGTTGATATGGAATAGCCACCCCCATCCTCAGGAAAACAGATGCACAGAGCTACCTTTAAAGACTTTTGCGAAAACCCCTTCAACCTTTTCTAAATTTTTATTATTTTACTCTGAATTTAATCCAAACATGGTTTTCTGTATAGTCCTGGGCAAAAAATAAATCTTTTCCTTCCAGCAGCAGGAGATGTGCTCCCACATGGGGTGTCCTCAGTGGAACCCACAGAGCTCTGTGCATTCCCTACGTGGAGGGCCAGGGGTGAGAGGGAGCATCTTATTTGAGGCTAATCAGAGCAGCATGCAACAAAAGGAGCAGCTGTCATCTTTTCCTTTCCCTCAGCCACTGCTTGATGGATCAATCAGATCAAAACATTTTCAGAGTCACTTTTTTTTTTTTTTTTTTTTTTTGGGAAGGATTTTTGAAGTATTTTCTTTTCCTCTAAAATGCTTCAATTTAGAAAGGAAATATATAAAACTGAAACAAGTCCTGTAGGTTTGTCAGAGAAATAAACCTCATTTTTCCCTCTGAGAGGACATACATTTGGCAATGCATGCAGCTCATCTGCAAGAGACAGAAGCTTCCTAAACATCCAGAATGAAATTCTTTCAAAATTCAGACAGCATCAAGCCAGCGAGTTCAATTTGCTCTTTGTCAGCATAATCCTGGTTGTATTTCCTCGAGGGCTGGAGCTGCAGAGCCTTGTTCAAGACCAGACAGTCCCAAAATAGATTTTGGATGATTATTGGGACCAGGACACACTGCTGGGGCTGTGGTCCCTCTTGCAGGCAGGAGGTCCTGAGGTTTTTGTGTCTGTGTCCCACTGGAGAGCAGAGAGCTGCTGGCTCTGGGATCACTCTCTCCTCTGGCTCCAAGCACTCAATGCTCTTGTTGTGACCCTCTGGTTATCAGAGATGCCATGGGAATGCTGGATGCAGGGATGCAGTGGGGCTCTGATGTCTTACTGCCTTTACAGGCAGAGAAGAGAGTGGGTTTATTGCCTGAGCTCTGCACAGTGTCCAAGGAAGAGAAAAAGAAAAATTAAAAAAATCTCCTGTTGCCTTTTTCTGGCCAATTGTAACTCCACACCTGGGCCACCTTACTCTGTGATGCCCAGATTTTATCATTTAATAACACAAATTTTGCTTTATCTGCCTGTCCTGTGGGCTGGGGGTGCTAATTTATAAACTGAACCAAGTACCTGTATTTAGCTCACAATCATTCTGCCTGTCTGGGGTGGAACATGCCTGCAGCACTCCAGCCCTGAGCTGCCTGAAGGTGCTGATCAGCTGGAAAACAAACCAGGAGCCTGGGAGTCCTGGCTGGGGCATCCCAGTGGGAGGGAGAAGGGGCAGACAGCAGTGCTGGAGGTGCTGCTGGAGCTGGGAGAGCCCTCAGGGAGGAAACAGGATCTTCCTTTAAGTCTGAGGAAGGGCAGCAGCCCAGCTGGGATGTCCCTGCTCACCCCCTTGGCAGCAGAGGACCCTTCATGTCTGTGCAGCAGCTCTGGAGAACAGCGAATAAAACCCCTTGGGATGCTCCAGTGCCTGATGCCTGTCACTTAAATAAAGTTTGACCTTATATTACAGTCCTTATACCCTAGTGCTGCTCCCTGGGGGCCCACAGGGCTTCATCCCTGGCCATCTCTGCTCAAGCCCATCAGGATTTTGCCTGGCTGATGATGCTGTGCCAGTGCAAGCTGCTGTCTGCAGGCAGGAGCCGTGTTAGCATTGATTCTTCCAGCTGCCAAAGCAGAGCACGGATTTTCCTTGAGATGTTTCCCCTTCACAGAATCCCCTTTTTGTGGAGCAGGAGGGATGGGGGAGAGAGGGAGGAAAGAGAAAGAAATGAGCAGAGCAGTTCTTGCTGCTGATGGGGAAGTGCCAGCCAGGCTCTCCAGAGCACTGCCTAATGTGACCTACTTCAGTGGTCTGCAGAGAGGAATTTGTCTTGCAACAGTTCTTTTTGGAGGAAAACAAATGATGATCTCAAGCAGCTCCAGAGCAGGAGCCTGATTTCCAGAGGAAACTCTGGTTTTTCCTCTGTGTTCAGCAGGGAAGGGAGGGATCAGGGCTTACCCTGGTGTGACTGTGTTCACAGGGGTCCCAGGGAGAGGGAAGAGACGAGGATCTGACTCCATGTTTAGAAAGCTTGATTTATTATTTTATGATATATATTGTATTAAAACTATACTAAAAGAATAGAAGAAAGGATTTCATCAGAAGGCTTGAAAGGAAAGCAGAGAATGGAATGATAAAAGCTTGTGATTCTGAGAGCCCAAGCCAGCTGACTGTGATTGGCCATTAATGAGAAACAACCACATGAGACCAATCACAGATGCACCTGTTGCATTCCACAGCAGCAGATAATCAATGTTTACGTTTTGTTCCTGAGGCCTCCCAGCTTCTCAGAAGGAGAAATCCTAAGAAAAGGATCTTTCATAAAAGATATCTATGACAAACCCTGGTTTGTCACCCCCCTTCAGCACTGCTCAGCCCCACAGTGACACACACAGGGGTGCTGGAAGTCTCTGGCTGTGCTGTAATCCCAGTGCAGTGATATTTTTGAGTTGCTGGAGTTTTATAATTCACAGGCTGTTTGTGCATAGAGGTCTCCTCTGTCAGGGGTCTGCCCAGTGACCTCAGATCTCCTTCCAGGATAAGAAAAAGTGAGAACTCTGGGATAGCTGGGTCAGTGGAACATTATTCTGTTTTTCCAGCACTCTGGGAGACCTGGACTCATCTGGAATTTTAGACAAATCACTGTCTTTCCACTCTCTCTCCAAAAGATGCAGGGACAGTGAAGTGGGTTATCCCTGACCCACAAATTTAGGGAGATGTGAAGAGGACCCAGGACTACAGGGCTTGTATCTCAGCCTGGGGAGCGGGGTGAGGCTCTGAGGGAATCTCAATGGGAGATTCTCACCCTCAATGAGAACCTCACCCTCCATGGGTGAGGCTCTGAGAGAACCTCAGTGTGAGATTCTCACCCTCAATGGGTGAGGCTGTGAGAGAACCTCAGTGTGAGATTCTCACCCTCAATGGGTGAGGCTGTGAGAGAACCTCAAAGCTCCTCAGTCAGGCAAAGACTCGTGGCAGCTGTCCTGGATCCAGCAGGATACGAATCCCTCCAGCTGCCAAGAGATTTTGTCAATGCCCCTGGCCAGAGATTTATTTTAGCCTTTTAATACTTCCTGCATAACATTTTGTTACCCTTCTTCCTCTCTCTGTCTAATTTTTTTTTTTTTAATTCTCTTTTCCTGGAGCACTTTGCTGTACTCTCTGAATAGATCCCCGTGCAGCAAACGGCATCAGCACACTGATAAATTAGCGATGAATTGGAGCCTGGGATTAGCTCAGGCCAGTAATTTAACCTGATACAGGAGATGTTTGCATTTGTTCTGTTCATGCACCAACAGGCAGCAGCTATCCTGGAAACCTGACACTTGTGGGCACTGCTCTCCCCATAAAGCACCCCTGTGGCAGCCCACAGTCGCTTCCCATTTGTCTCACCCCGGGCCATGCCGGGTGAGCCAGCTCTGGCAAAACCTTTTAGGAGGGGAGGGAATGGGAAATGAAATATTTACTTTTTGTTTTTCGCTCGCTGGCGGTGAAAGGATATTGATGTGGTGCGGATGGAACGTTAAAATCGGAATAAAATAAATATTTTTTTTTTTTTAAAGCCAGGCATAAATTAGCAGTGTTTGCTTCCTCTGTGGCTGAGGGAAGTGTGAGAAATAGCTGCTCACTTTTCATAGTTTAGGAAGGTTTATTAAACCTTATCAAAAATACAACAGAAGACTGAATGAAGAAAAAAGGTTACGGTGCTGGGAGCAAAAGATTTTCCTCACCATGTGCTCAGCCTCCACACAATGGAGGTTTTCCCATTTTAACAGTTTAACCCCTCCCAAAGTTCTGTCCATCAACCCCTTCTTTGCTGTCTAGTGGTGGAGATCTCCTCCTCAAATCCTGACTGGAGCTCAGGTGTTCCACAGTGACAAGCCAGCCTGTCACAGACATCTTTTATGAAGAATCCTTTCCTTAGGATTTTTCCTCCTGAGAAGCTGAGAGGCCTCAGGAACAAAATGCAAACAATGGTTATCTGCTGCTGTGGAATGCAACAGGTGCATCTGTGATTGGTCTCATAGAGTTGCTTTTAATTAATGGCCAATCACAGTCACCTGGCTCAGACAGAGAGCCCAAGCCACAAACCTTTGTTACAATTCCTTATTTTTCTATTCTTATCTAGCCTTCTGATGAACTCCTTTCTTTTATTCTTTTAGTATAGTTTTAATATAATATATATCATAAAATAATAAATCAAGCCTTCTGAAACATGGAGTCAGATCCTCGTTTCTTCCCTCATCCTCAGACCCCTGTGAACACGGTCACACCAGCCCTCCCAGATGTCCCAACCCCAGCTGTCCCTTGATAACCACCTGAGAGGGTACAACATAACTGTAAACCTATAAAACTTTTCTTAACCTATATATATATATATATGATATTTGTCTGTTAATTGTGAGAGTCAGTCATGGCATTACCCATCTATCACAGCAGTCTGCATTACACCAGTGCCATATAACACACCAGGACGTGCTTGGGGAGCTGCTGGCCATAAATCACAGGTGGCATTTAAACAGACAGGAGGAAAGGCCACAGAGATGGATGGGTGTCCCAGGAAGGGACTGTCTGAGGGGCAGCTGTAAACACATCAGGAGGCAAGACAGAAGCGGGAAAGGGGATTTTGAGGACTGAGGGCAGAGGTGAGTGCTGGCAGGGTGAGTCGGGGGAGAAGCTGACCTCCAACCCCTCGGTTTTCAGGTATACAGGCTGAGGATGACAGCCCTGTTTTGCCACACTTCAAGACTTCTAAATTACCTCTACCTTTTTTCCCCCCTGTGAAACAGCAAAATGTTGTAGTATTCATTTTTCACTAAAAAGGTCAAGTTTTCGATTCTGCTTTCTCCTTCTGACAAGAGCTGACCAGAAAACCCAAGGCTTCCATACTTTTACAGGATATCTTCATCCTATCCGAAGTGTCGATACAAAATCCTTTCCCTAAAATAACCTGCCAAAAACTCTCAGTGATGAGGTTCATGCCTTGTGCCAAACCAGGATGACAGCTGTGACCTTGACAGGTGACAAATTCCCCCCAAAGTAGAGAGAGGAGCCTTTTCTTCACCTCAACCTCTGTGTGGGACACGGAGATGATGCTGCTGTGACTCCGAGCGCTGTAGGACTCCAGGGGCTCTGTTCAAGGAGCCCTCTTGACTTTAGCAGGATTATTTCAGGAACAATGTTGTGAAATCACTCTCAGCTTTCCACCCCCTGGATATCACAGTTCAAATGTGCCTGCAGCCAAGGGAGGAAGTCCTTGTGTGGCAGCAGCTTTTTGCAATGTTTCGCTGTGCTCTACACACTGCCACTGAAAGGTTACTGGTTTTTTTTTGGTTTTTTTTTTTTTTGGCATGGTCACCACGCACTTTCTCACACTTCCAATAACAAGAGAACAACAAGGGCATTTGCTCTTTACTGAAGTGCTGCAGTCGTGCTCTTTAGAAAGAGGGCCTGAAAAAAAAAAAACAAGGAGTGTGATTCAAGTCAGGCTTAGGATCAATAAACAGACTTGGGGTCAGGGCTGGAGTAAAACTGGGGGATGGAGAAGGCAGGAAAATCTCAAGGAGAAGGGATTCAAGGACAAGGACAGATGGTTCCTCAGAAGAAAAGTGAAGAAGCAGACCTTGTTCGGTGGGTGGTGATGAAACAGGCTCAGGACAGGGACCAAGGAGCTCCAAGTCAGGACTGGAAGTGTTAATTCTGTTTGGAAAGAAGCTTAATCCTGGCAGCTGGCAGCCTGGAGTGCCTCAGACTCCAGCACGGCTCTGGCTGTGAGGTTTCCCTCCTGCAGGAACACAAGTCCCCTGCTGCAGAGGCAGATGCACAGGAGCCTGTTCCAGGAGTCAGGACAAAGCAAGGGATGTGCCACAGCACCAGAGGGCCCTGACTGTCTGCACAGGGAAAGGCAGAGCTGCTTCAGAGAGAGACTAATTCGTCAGTAAAACATTAATTATCCTGGTGGCTCCATTCATTAACCTCTGAAGTGAGAGGAGCTGGTCCCTCTCCCACTCTGGATAATTTTAGCCCCTCCCAGCTTCAGCACAGGAGTCTCATTTCAGAAATATAGCTAAATGAACCTGTTAAAAATGGGACAATCTGTGGAGCAAATATCCCACAAGGGCCCAAATCCCCCACAGGCACCAGTGCAACACCATTAATGTCAGCAGAATTTCTGCCTTCCCCAAACACTTCTGACTCCAGGTGTGAACATCAGGCTTGCTCTCCAGCAACTGTGCTTGTGATTCCCCACTTGTACTCTACCAAAAAGAAAATCCCATCTTTTGGCCAGCAGAATACATGGATCAGTCCCACTGGGACTGCAAATAATATTCTGTTTAAGAGCTGGTCTGGAAAAAGGCTTAATTGTGTGCACAAATATTGCTTTGGCAAGGAGCTCATGCTGTGCAGGCAGCTGATGTGTATGAGCTGATCCTGCAGTTCCCCCTGTGTTTGTAAGGGCCTGCATCTGTCAGATAAATTATCTGGGAAGCTTGGAAATGGATGGAAACTCCTCTTCTTCAAAGAGGCTCTGCTCCTGCTCTGGTGCTGGCTCCCAGCTCATCCTGTCTCCTCTCTGCCTGGGTTTGCCTCCATGCAAACTGCTTTATGGCCTATTAATTAGAAGTGCTGCATTGGAGCTGGAAACCAATGTTATTTCTGGGATGGAGCCCACCTCTGCCCCTGGGAGACTCCATGGCAGCTTCTGAAGCCATGTGCTGATTAAATTCAGCTCCATGGTGTGCTCGAGCCATGAACCAATGCAGCCTGCAGCTCCAGGGGTCTCTGTAAGGCATTTCCAGCTGGGGCTGACGCCTCACACTTCACTCTGAGCCCCTCACACGTGTGCAGCAGCCTCTCCTGGGCTCTTCACAATGTCTGTGTGATCCTTTCTTGGACATCAGTGTCTCCTGCACACTCATGGCCATGCACCTGGGATCTGCTGGGCTGGATTATTTCTCTGTTGAGTGCCAGGATCCCCTGCCATCCCTGCCTGCCTTGCTGGATTGCTGTCGAGTCACTGGAGCTATGTCAGATCTCTCCTAAGTGCTGGATCTGAACTGGATCCATCCTGGGTTTAAGATGCTTTCCAGGAGCCTGAGCAGAGCCATTCCAGAGTCCAATAATTTTATTTTTAAAAAGCTTTCAATTTCTTTTGACAGGGCTGGAGTGTTTAAAGATGGCAAAGTGAAGGAGATAAATAGATTATTGATCGGACAGGCTTGTAATTCCTTAGTGAATTGGATTTAGCTCCTTCACTGAGATCAGGTCTCTGCCATAAATCTCCCAATGAATCAATAGGGTGGAGAGTGCCTGGTGAGCAGGATTTTGTTTGTTACCATGGCCACAGGAAGGGACTGGGAGCAGGTTTCCCATGGGAGTGGAACCTGGATCCACACATTTCTGCTGAGGCAGCTATGGCACAGCCTTAGCCTGGAACTCCATCACAACTGCTCCCATGGCCTGTCTGTGCCATGGGGAGGCAATTCCAGGTGCAGTCAGTGCTGGACAAAGTTATCCTGGCATTAAAGGACAGTTCAGCAGCAGGGGCTGGAGGTGGGACTGTTACCTGACTTCCTGGGGCAGGAAATGCAGGCACAACAGGATGGAAAATTCCCATCAGGTGCCCGTGCTGTCCATTCCTGTCCCCTCCACGCCCCCAGGTGTGACAGTGTTCACAGGGGTCTGAGCTTGAGGGTAGAGACGAGGATCTGACTCCCATGTTTCAGAAGGCTTGATTTATTATTTTATGATATATATTATATTAAAACTATACTGAAATAATAGAAGAAAGGATTTCATCAGAAGGCTGGCTAAGAATAGAATAGCAAAGAATGAGAACAAAGGCTTGTGGTTCGGCTCTCTGTCCAAGCCAGCTGACTGTGATTGGCCATTAATTAGAAACAACCAACCTGGGCCAATCACAGATGCACCTGTTGCATTCCACAGCAGCAGATAAACATTGTTTACATTTTGTTCCTGAGGTCTCTCAGCTTCTCAGGAGGGAAAATCCTAAGGAAAGGATTTTCCATAAAGGATGTCTGCGACACCCATGTGCTCAAGTCCTGTCTCACTGCTCACTGGAGGCATCTCCAGAGCCTTCCTGGCTGGGCTGGGCAAGGATTCAAACCATGATTAGAAAATCAGTGGGAGCTGTCAGCAGTTAAAAATGCCAATACCCCAAACTTCTGTTGACTCCCCAATGCAGCATTAGTGCCAGGGAATAAAATCTGGCTGCTGGAGGAGTAAAAACTCCCTGCAGTCCGTCCCAAGGGTCTGTGTGTGCTCTGTGCCTGAACCTGGCACTAGCACAGCATCCGTGGCTCCTCAGAGCTTTGGGACACAAAGGATTTTGCCATTTTGCTAATGGATTTCCATTTTGGAATGGCAGGAGTAGATTTGGAGCCTGGGGTCCAGAACAGACTCTGTGGCATCATTTCTTGAGCTAACTGGAGATCTATTGCTGCATTGGGGAGTTAAAAGAAGTTTGGGGTTTTGGCATTTTTAACTGCTGACAGCTCCCACTGATTTTCTGAAGGTTTGTGGGTATCCAGATTGAGGGTGAATAAATGTCCATACCCTTTAAGCTGGTGTGGAGCTCAGCCTGTCAGTGCTCCTGCTCTCTGTTCCTCCTCCTCTTCACCAGCAAATTCAGAACAGAGACAACCACAACTTCCCTAAAATCATTTATAATCCTGTTTATCAGCATTCTCATAAATGAACTTGAGCATGACCCTACAAAAATATATAAATTCAGACCTTCTGGACTGATTTGTTTCTTTTTTCTAGTCAGGTGTACACTGTTCCAGTTCCCATCAAGTCTGCTTTGCTCACACAGCTGAAGTCTTTGGGCTGTATGTGGCATTTCCCAGAAGTTCAGCCACTCTGCAGAACCCCTGGAGCCTCAGGCCCCGACAAAGTGGGCTGGAGGTCTTCCAAAGCTGGACTTGGTTGGGAGACTTCCAGCGCTTCCTGGTTCCAACTGAGCTGGCAAGGAACAAAACAGCTTTTTTCACTCCGTTTCATTCTCCTTCTGGTGCTGGCTACACCCCAAAAGGCAGAGACAATGAAAGGGAAAGGAGGGAGGAATCAGCTGCATCTTTTCAGTGCTGAGCAAGGGATCTGTGGGCCCTCAAGGTGGGATCCAGCATGGGGATGTGGGAAGGGGATGATGCCTACACACCTTGGTCAGTTGTGGAAATTAGGGAAAATCTTATTTAGAACCAGTGAGAAAAACTCATTGTTTTCCCATCCTCCATGGAAAACCAACACAGAAACTGGTTGTGGCTTTTGTTAGTTTAAAGAAAAAAAATTCCCAGATATGTCATTGAGAGCCTTTGATGGGAGGGGGCAGAGGGAGTTCTGCTGAAAAAGCACCTTGAAGTTTGAGTTGAACACTTTATTTTAGAAACTGATGTAGAACTGATTTTATTTTAGAACAACTGCAATCCAGGAAGAGATTTTAAGCTGAACAGATCTGTTTGCAAACTTTTTATCTCGCCAGAAAATCCACAACCCATGAGTCACATTTTCCATCGTGAAAAACTTTTGGAAAACATGAGCTGCTCAACCAAAACTCATCTTGTTTGACCATTCCCAGAAGCGAGTGATGCAGAAGAAGCTGAGGCACCTAGAGCTGCAAATCCACAGCCAGTCCCATTTTGTCATTGTGTACAAATCACGGAGCTGCAGTGGGGTGTAATCCAGGCAGGCATTGCTCCCAGCCCTTCCAGCTCACCCAGCAGAAAGCTGTTGTGGTATTTTCTGAGACTCCCATCAAAGGGAGGAAATGGGGAATTTGACTTCGTGTTTTTAGAAGGCTAATTTATTATTTTATGTTACTATATTACATAAAAGAATAATATACTAAAGTATATTAAACTATGCTTAAGAATAGAGAGAGGATACAGACAGAAGGTTAAAACATATTAATGAAAAACTCATGACTCTCTCCATATTGCATTCTACTTTGGCGCAACACAGGCACAGCAAGTGATAAGAATTGTGTTTTCCCTTTCTCTGAGGTTCAGAGAATGTGAATCTCAGAAATCCTTGTGGAGAATTGTGCCTTGCTTTTCTCTGTGAAGAGGAATGTGGCAGCACAGGGATTTGCCCAGGTTGTGCCTCCATAGACCCTTGGCTGTTCCTGTTCCTAGGCTGTGCCTCTCCATGCTGTGGATGCCTTATTTCTCCTTGGAAACAAGAACCTGTGGGTGCATCTGAAACCCACAGAACCATGCACCCAGCTCATGGATCACCTGGGAGATCTGACCCATCCAGCCCCACAGGTGCGTCACAGACATCTTTTATGAAAAATCTTTTCTTTAAGATTTTTCCTCCTGAGAAGCTGGGAGGCCTCAGGAACAAAATGTAAACATTGATTAGCTGCTGCTGTGGAATGCAACAGGGGCATCTGTGATTGGCTCATGTTGGATGTTTGGAATTAATGGCCAATCACAGTCAGCTGGCTCGGACAGAGCCCGAGCCACAAGCCTTTATTATCATTCTTTTTCTATTCTATTCTTTGCTAGCCTTCTGAAGAAATCCTTTCTTCTATTCTTTTAGTATAGTTTTAATATAATACATATCATAAAATAATAAATCAAGCCTTCTGAAACATGGAGTCAAATCCTCGTCTCTTCCCTCATCCTCAGACCCCTGTGAACACCATCACACAGGGGTGTGCACATGGAAGGAAAAGTTTTGTTCCTGCTGGGGACACTGAGGATGCTGAGCTGTGAGAGGCTCCCTGTGACAGGGAGAAGCAGCTCCCTGCCTGCACCCAGGGCAGCAAAGCCAGCCTGAGCTGTTTTATCTTCGTGTGCTGTCAGAGCTCCAGGGACCGTGACCTTGCTTTGAAAGGTATTTAATGTCTACAAGGAAGATACAGTCAAAACAATTCTCTTCCTCCAAAGTGAAACACAGCAGCAAAAGAAGTGAGGAGAAGGAGTGAGAAGAGACTGGGTAAGTTCTTCAGAGAGGCCGAGGAGCAGATCTTTGCTATTTTGAGCTGATGTCTGCTCCAGGCAGCTCTGGGGGCTGAGCTGGGCCTGGCTGCTCAGCTCTGGATGCTGAATCGGAGCCCCTCTGGGGATGGCACAGCTGGAAAGGGATCAGGAGCCAGAGTTCAGAATGCTGGCAGTTCTGGCATTGCCCCTCCCTCCTCAGCAGGGCATCCCATTAGTGTTTGCACAGCTCCTGTGTGACACTGGGACAAACTCTGTGCCCTGCAGCAGGTCTAGTGACCAGCCTTGCCATGGCCAGGAGGCTTAGGAAAGGAATAAAACAAGGGAAAACCAGGAGTGAAGACAGGCCTGAGACACAGGAAGCAGCCGTCCAAAGATATCTGAAGCTTCTTTATTATATTCTCCCTAAGATTCATCCATTCGTCCCTCAGCAAAGGAGTTTGAACTTGTTTCCTCTTCTGTGTCCAGAACTAAGAAATGTTTTCACTTCTACCAAAGATGAAACTGCAAAATGTTCATGTCCACTTGACAAAATCAAGAAATTCAGTTTTTATTTTTTAACATTTCCTTTGAAAACTTAAAAATCTTTCATTTTTGTTAAAGGTGGAACAACAGCATTTTGAACATTCAGGTGCTCCTTTGAAAAACTAATTAAAATATTCCACGAATAAATTTAAAACAGACAGAAGGGCATGAGACCCCCAGGCACTGACTTGGGCTGGGAGGGAGCTGTTTGCCTGGGCATGGGAATGGGAACCTTGGGACCCTTTTCAGTCCCTGGTGGCTCATTTCACCTGAATTTTCCAAGTTGTTGTG
Organism: Melospiza melodia melodia; assembly: GCF_035770615.1. Classification (NCBI taxonomy): domain Eukaryota; kingdom Metazoa; phylum Chordata; class Aves; order Passeriformes; family Passerellidae; genus Melospiza; species Melospiza melodia. The sequence goes on from NC_086215.1 coordinate 6,399,196, forward strand.
TCCAGTTTGCCTTTTCCCAGGTTAGACACTGAGTTCTGCCCCATCTTTGGGGTGCTTATGATCTTTCTGCTGTTTGTGGATAGTGGAAGAGCCGGGCAATATTTTATAGAAGGGAAGGAGTCTGATAGATCCATGAGTCCTGGGCAATATTTTATAGAAGGGAAGGAGTCTGATAGATCCATGAGTCCTGGGCAATATTTTATAGAAGGAAAGGAGTCTGATAGATCCATGAGTCCTTGACAGGTTTCCCTGAAGATAACTTGGATTAAGAAAGGAGGGAAGAACTGGGGCTGCCTGGAGACCCAGAGATGTCCACACAAGCTCCTTGAGCAATCTCAGACTGAGGTAGAGGAACTGTTAGGACATCAAACTTCTCAGATCCACCTTCCACCTGTAACAGAGCCCCTGAGGGGCTGAAGGGTGGAGTTCCCATCCCTCTCTCCAAACTCAGTGTGCAGCTTGGTGACCCATCTGGCTGCCATCCAGAATGGAGGTTTTGGGATTCCCATTCTGAGCCCCTGAAGCCTTTTCATCTGCCTTTAAATAGAACAGGGCTTTGAGGGAAACTGGAACTGGAACAAAGCTCCTTCCCCACTGTGGGGCCAGCGGGGTCGATGAAGAAGCAGCTGAGGGTGAAATCAATTAATTCATTCATTACAGAGCTACTGCAGTCACAAAGATATTTCAATTGTGCTTGCTGAGAGGCCCTCATGAGAGATACATCTCATTTTCAGAGAGGTTCCCAAGGGGAGGGCATCGTCAGACAATTTCATTCCTGCTGACTTGAGGGTAACAGACGTTCTAAGGAAAACGTACCCTCTTGTCACCTCAAATTTCACTCCAAAACAAGCAAGAGTTTGAGTGAAATCAGATCCCACTTTAATGTAGGGAGATTTGTAATAGAAAACCACAAAAACTTGGGGAGATGGGACGTGGTGAATGCTATTTTCAAGGTTTAGAGAACAAGAAAGTGAGGCAGAGAAGTTTGCTGTCAGGCTTCTGAGATGGCTCCACACTCACAGGGAAAACCTCCAAGCTCCTTGGTCATGATTCCACCACAAACCAAATGCTCTGGGCTGTAGCCTTCTACCCCAAATTCCTCCTGCTGGCTTGGTGGGCACATCCTGCAGCTGTATTTGAGTCCATGCCCATCGTAGCCCTCCCCATGCTTCACACAGCCCTGTGCTGTCTGATCTTGTAAGGGAAATTTAATGATTTTAAATATAAATTTAGGTCATTTAAAAAAGACTGTGAGGTCTGATCACTTAACAGCTCTTATAACAAGGTAAGGCACTTTTTCCGTGCACTTTAGTGCCCCAAACCAGAGAACAGGATGTCAGTTGCTTAATCACAGCCGTGATTTCGAACCCTTTGCTCCTTGCAGAGAGATTTTTCAAGAGTTCTACAATCAGTATCTCAAAATCTTCTGAAGATACAGCTATTTATTGCAGGGTTTGGCTGGGTAATGTTTCAGAGAAAAAAATGTCATCCTGTCTGGATATTCCATGTTAGCAAGAGAGAAAATGCACCTACTGGCAGATGAATAGACAAAAAAAAAAAAGAGCTTGCAATTCTGGAGAAAAAACAGAGCTTTTCAATCATTTCTATGTACCTGACAGCAAAGTTCACCTGCAAAGCAAGGGCACAGTCTAAGCACCTACAGCATAATCCAAAAACCACTGAAGGGAGCAGGGCTATGGGGTAAAAAAGCATAAAGTGCTGATGAATTCAGTCCAGTGCTTTAATACAGTGAGGATACAGATGGCACAAGCAGCCCCTTCCCAGGCTGGGCTGAAACCAGAGAGGAGCAATGGATCAGAGGAGGGAAAGGCTGAAATCCATGGAAGGGTCAGGGACAGCAATGGAGCAAAGCAATAACTGCTTTTCCTTGCTTGTCTTTCCAAACAGGGATCATTGGTAATGTGGAATCAGCTTGGAGGAAGGAAGGAAGGAAGGAAGGAAGGAAGGAAGGAAGGAAGGAAGGAAGGAAGGAAGGAAGGAAGGAAGGAAGGAAGGAAGGAAGGAAGGAAGGAAGGAAGGAAGGAAGGAAGGAAGGAAGGAAGGAAGGAAGGAAGGAAGGAAGGAAGGAAGGAAGGAAGGAAGGAAGGAAGGAAGGAAGGAAGGAAGGAAGGAAGGAAGGAAGGAAGGAAGGAAGGAAGGAAGGAAGGAAGGAAGGAAGGAAGGAAGGAAGGAAGGAAGGAAACCTTGGTTTTGCAATTCTGTGTAAAGAAAGTTCATATACCTCATGCCACCATCATGTGAAATTTTATCAGGAGTTTGGTTATGTGTTGTTGGGTGTGGTGTGAGCCATACCTGGAATAATGCTTCTGAAGGGATAAAGACTTAGCAGAGTCTGGAAGTTTGATGTTTCCATGTCCCTCATTCAATGCTTTTTAATTTTCACTTTTTTTTCCCAAAGCTCCAATGTACATATAGAGATATCTTCTTGCTTCCATCCCCATTTTCAGGCCTCAACCAAGAACCAAAAGTGCTCAAAATACTTCTGAGGGCTGTCTGCATAGCCAGTTGTCCAATTTCACAGGCTTTAATGGCTCTGAGAGGAACTCACACATCCCTTTCTGTCTGCCCTGCTCCAACCCAGACACAGCTAATGACAGTGACAGAAAGCCAAGCTAAGTGGCCAAAACAAACCCTTTGATGTACAGGAGGCTGAAAGGGATCATTATTTTTACTATTTAAATTACCCTTCTTTTTAAACATTTTCAAGATATTTTGTTCTTAGTACAACTACTTTTTAGTGGTAGAAGAAAAGACATCAGAAGTGTGACACAGACAGCTCTGGGGCTGATTTGAATAGCTTTTCACTGACGTATGTCTTCACATGAAAATCCCAGATGGTCACTTGCTCAGTTCACCAAATTTGCAATATTCAGCAAGATATGAAAAAAAAAAGCCTTCTCCCTAAAACTTTATCATTTGTAGCTGTCTCTGGACTGATTTTTTCAGCCCTTCAGATGCTTTGTCCCCACAGCCAAATGCAAAGCCTTTCTGTGAGGGTTGGTTCATTACCTCACTTCATTGTCTGACTTCTAATTTTCAAAAAAATACACAGAAAAAAAAAAAAAAAAAAAAACCAAAAAAAAAAAAAAAAAACAACCAAAAGAGCCAATTAACAAGAGAACCTGAGAAACAAGGGGGATGATTCTCCTGTCCCAAGCCTATCCTACATTCCCTGTGTCCTGCAGTGGGGTCTGCCCACATGGGAAGACAAGTGGGAGCTGCCTCTGAAAGCCCCAACCTCTGTGTTTATTTAAGCAAAGCTTCATCTGGCTGATGGGGATCAGTGTAAAAAGAGTGATTCCACATGGCAGCACAGACATTTCCCCCTGCTTCCTGGGTTTCTTTATTTTCTGCAAGGAGAATGAAATCCCCACAATCTGCCTGGCTGCTGCTGCTTTCAGAGGGTGGGTTGTTGCTCTGTTTGACGTTCTCAAACTCCAGAGAAAAAGTATAATTAAATTAACCTGAAAAGGCCTTCTGATTCCAATGTGTGGATACATTTTCTGAAGGCACGGTGTTATAAAAGGACTTATTTTCTGTGTTCCTGCTGCAAGATTTAAACCCTCTCTCCTGGTGGGATTCTGCTGTGTCCCAAAATCCAGACTAATGTTCATGACATATTCACTAGCTCAGTGCTGCATTATCATTGCCTTGCTAGGCTGTGCAGGAGTGTAAATACAGGAATTCAAAATCTTCCTGCTCATTTTCTTAATTCCCACTTCCAGCTGCTCTGATTACTTTCCAGCTTTGCTCTCTGCTCCTTTCTGGTTTGTATTTGGCTGCAAAGATGGGAGAGGAATGGATGGGTGTCTATCACACAGAGTCCCAGGTCCCTTTGGAAGCCCAGGTCAGTGGAGTTATTCCCTCTGACAGGTTGTCCCTGGGGGCTGCAGCACAGCATCTTCCAAAATTCACATCCTGGGAGCCAAGAGTGTGGCCAGGATATCTGCAGAGGCAGCTCTGTGCCCTCATCACTGTCAATCCTGTATTTTATGGGAATAAATTGTCCAGGCCAAACCCTAATTTGGGAATGAGAAACCTGCCAGCACCAAGACAGAGTTGTAGGGAAGCCAGTGGGCCACAGGAACAAATTCAGGCAAACTTACAACAGGGAAATAACCAGAAAGGCAGAATTTTCCCAAGATTTTAAGAGAATTTTTGCTGCATTTAGAATAATAGAAAAGTTTGGAAGGGACAGTAAGATCATCCAGTTCTACCCCTGTGTTTAGGACTGTCCTTGGCAAGGCAGGACAGCGGCAGTGCAGTGGCTTCTTGGGGGCTGTGCTTGCAACTTTCCCCATTTAAATACTCTGCTTTTAATTGCTTTTAATTATCTGGACTCTGGTATGTCATGCTGAACAGCTGCTGCAAGCTGGATTCTGCATGAACAGTTTGAGATAAAGTGAAGCACAGTTCTGTTCCCCCCCACCTCCACCTTGGAGATCATGCTCATCTCCTACCCATTAAAAGGAAAAAATCTCTGGTAAAAATAGTGTGAGATGATGTCATTTAAAATTATCATAATGCATCTGGAAAGAAAAACCATTGGGGATACCTGGGTGATCTTAAATCTGACTTTTTTATTATATGTATATTTTTTTAAATCCCTGATTTATTAATTTTAACCTGCTTCTAGCAGGAAAGAGGACGTGATTTGTATTTGCAGAGGACGTGATTTGATTTGATTCGATTTGGATTTGGATTCAGGCTCTAACCTGAATAGTGTGGGAGAGGAAGGTGTGGCTTTGTGTGATCATTTCTTGTCCCCTTCCCTGTGCAGGCTCCTCACAGGACAGAGCAGTGTCAGGGGTTCAGCATGCCCTCCTCAAGATGGAAAGTAGAAGCAAAAATGATCACCAGAATCTTCAGGCTCTGTGCCATCCCCTTAATCCTCCCCAGACTGAATGGAAGGACTGACAGAAATGAGGACAGCATGTCCAGGCAATTTATATCCATCCTTTCCCTGATAACATCTCTGCTTCCTCAGGAAGGGCCCATTTCTGTGCTAAGAAATAGCCTAAGCTGGTGGCTGTGCAGCATCTCTTCCTCCTGACGAGCTGGGGCCATTCCAAATGAGGATAATAAACGATATAAGGAACAATATAAGCGCTGCTATAAATAAGAATGCTGCAATTCCACTGATGACTTATGGTGGCATTATAAATGATCACAGCAAAGTCAGGAGGTCTCCTCACACCACCAGAGCCTCATGGTAGAATTATAGATCTAATTTAAGTGCATTTTGGGGGTAAATTATTTATTAAAGTGTAAAGCGTATGGAGACAAATGTTCAAGTAGTCAGACTCCTGGACTAGGTGAGCATTCCTGGTTCTAATAATTACAGGTAGAATTTGCTCTTGGGCAAAAGGACTAGATTAAGATTTTAGCAACGTTTTAGGTGTCCAAAAGCCCTGCAGAACACTTCTTGGCACAGGGCTGCAATCTCTAAACTTACAATGGAATGGGCTCCTTGTACAGATGATCAATCCAGAGCACCTACTGCTCATAAATCCATTTTAATGATTAAACCGGAGTTGGGAGAGGGGAGCAAGAAGAAACTTCTCTCAGGCTCATGAAAAATCACAGGTTGTTGTCTTACAACTTTTGTTCTAAGTTTTCCTGCATTTCAGCCCTGAAAAGGACTCCCATTGCTGGTGTTTGCTTTCATATTTCACTCTAATTTCAGTCAGGATTCGATAAACCAGGAAAGTGCTGGCAGCAATTTCACCATGGTGAAATTTCCTCACATAAGGGGCTGTGAAATACTGGAAGGGGCTGTCCAGGGAGGATCCCATCCCTGGGTGTGGCACTCAGAGCTCTGGGCTGGGTGACAAGGTGGGGATCAGTCACGAGCTGGACTTGATGGTCTTGGAGGTCTTTCCCAACCTTAATGGTTCTAAATGGAATTCCCTCTGCCACACACCCCTTGAGTAAAAAAAAAAAAAAAAATGAAAAACAACAACAAAAGCCCTCAAAAAACAAAAAGCAACAACAAAAACCCAAACAAACAAACAAGAGCAACAAAAAAAAAAAAACCACCTTGTGTGGGAATCCACAAAATCAGAGGGTTTTTTGAAAGCTGCAAAAGGCAGACCTCAGAGACAGCAGAAGTGTGAGTAGAGCTAAGCAGCAACCATGAGATTGGTCAGCAGAAAAATTATTTAAACTGTAGAAAAGCAAGGACAAATAGAACAATGGTCTGTGGATTAACACTTGTCTAGAATAACTCTCTCAGCTACAGAAAAGTTTATCTAGCAAGATATTAGGAAGTTTGAAGCTTAATAATGGAGCTCTGTGCATTGTGTTTTAAGGCTCACAAGCAGGTATTGTATTTGAAATAAGCAAGCATTGTTTTAACCAAAGGTATGTGTGTGCTTATAGTGGTTGGATAGAACTACAGTCAACATGCTTTTGCTTTGTGTGATTGGTCAAGAAACTTATAAAGTGACATTAAGTTCTTGGTCTGCTGCCTGGGATGTGAGCTGGTGGCATCTTCCCATTGTCATAATCATGGAATGAGACTGATGCTGGAAAATAAACCAGCTCAAGGCACGTTCCACAGCAGCCCTGTCCCGTTTGTGATTTGTACACAGACCCCAGCTGGCAATAACCTTGAAATGTCTAATTTTGTATTTAAATACACGTTGCAAGGACCTCTCCACACCAGGCTGGCTGATCTCCCTGTGCCCAGAGCCTGCAGGTCCCATTAGGCTGAGGCAATCCCAGGTGTAACATGAAGCCTGCTTTTAGCAGGGGAAGCAGAGGAAGACTCAGCCTATAAATCCCCCCAAAGACTGAATTTTCTGGAGCCTTCTGCACCACAAAATTAGCCTGTGGAACAGGAGGCTCAACACTCTTGCACCACTGGGCTGCATCGAGGATAAACACATTAAGGCGAGGCATTAAGATCCTGTGGTAATTAGGAGCCATATAAGTAACTTAGATATAGAATGAAGCTACTAATAATGCATGAATGCAAAGCCATAAGAAGTTTGCTTCATATAAAGCACCCAGCTATTCCCTGGCTTAGCTCAGTTCTCTGAAGCTGCAAATTCAGGCTGAAGATCTTAGGAGAATGTGCTCATTCTGGGAGGTTTTTTTTTTTCCTTGTCATACTTAAAATATTGCTGAGCCCAACTTTTTGTTATAGGCAAGGTTTCTCCCATAGCTCCCAGCCAGACTAGAAAATGTAGAAAGGCAGGGCAAAAATATTTTTTTTTTTTAAAAAAAGCACATAAAATTAAGCAGAGGGCTTGGGGGAAGATTCAGATTAAGGGAGTGTATCTAATGGTCAGACCAGGGAGATGGAATCAGTATTCCTGCCACTAATTCACTGTGTAACCTTGTGCTGCTGCTAAGCTTTTTCGTGCTCTATTTTCCTCGTCAGGAAAATGAGCATTATAATAGTTACCTTCCTGATAAGGGTTTCAGTTAATCAATTTCTAAAGCCCTTAAGTACAGGGAGACACAAGATATCATATCAACAAAGTCCAGCATTTATCTGTGCCTGGATATTCCCTGAACTGCACCAGTTGTAAAGGAACAGAACCTGAGCTGTATAAACCTGAAAAATTCCCATTGACTTTGATGAATAAACACCATTCCTTGGAAGTACTACCTGTGTTTTTTTTGGTCACAGGCAGGATTTGCTGCTCAAAAATGTGTTTTAAAAGCAAGTTAAAAGGTTTCAGGTGGGCTGGGAGAATTAAACTCCCCCATGACTGAATTGCTTGCACAGTTTACCTGTGCTGCTCCTTACTTGAGTCTGTCTTCGTGCTGCTGCTGGTAGCAGGAGACAGAAAAAAATAAAAGTGCTACAGTAGGTTTTGCTCAGAATTCTGAATTTTTGCCAAGGAAAAAGGAGGAGGAGGAAATAATGAACATTTGACGGGTGTTTTTCAAACAATAGAATTCTAAATTATGGTCTGGGAAGGAAGATCTTTTCTTCTAAGAGCTGACTAAGGAGCTTAGCAAAACTGAAGGGTGAAAGAGAGGAGGGATTGTTGTATTTAAGTAGATCAGGGTGTAGCAGCAGGGAAGGAAAAGAGCCATTAAATCAAAAGCACAATGCTGGAAGAACAAATGGGTATAATAAACAGGCCTTTATTAAATTCAGGTATTAATTAGAAGAATGCATTTAAATATCAGAAGAGCTGGATTATGGCCAGCAGGCATGGGCAGGTAAGGAGCCCACTCAGCCATAAGCTGGGCAGGGGAGTGGACCTGAATCCAGCCCCAGCCCTGTCTGATGCTCAAGCAAATAAATTTATTTAAATACTTCAGTCTTCCTTCAGTTTGCTGCATTTCCAGGAAAATGTAGAAGATATTCTCCTTTCTTCAAAGTACCTTCCTACACATCTCAGAGAAGATTTTAAGTAGAGCAGGTAGCTGCATCACCCCTGTGTCACACACACCTCCCTTCTACCCCACTCTTCGCTCCACACTCAGGGTTTGCTGCCTTCTCTCGCTCCTGTTACTGCCCAATCCTTATTTCCTCCTCTTCCTTCACTTGGCAGCCCAAACCTTTTAGCCCTGTCCTTATTAAGTAAATAAACAGCTTCAGTTGATGCTTACAAGCTTCAGCACATGTGGAGCATCTTGAACTGAAAATATGTTTGTCTCCTTTGTTGCCCTGCTCGCTTTGGGCTGCTTTGGCTTTCAGTGCACCACTCTCAACCTGCCCAAGTCCCAGCAGCTCGACACTTGAATAATTGAAGTGATTTACATTCCCCAAAGTGCATCCAAACAGGTTTATTATGAGTCTTTGTGACTTGTTCTTTTAGAGCACTTCTCTGACGTCTGTTCCTCATCAGAGTTCACCACCCAAGTCAGTTCACAGTGGTAGCGGCAAGGTAAGAGCTGTTTCTTGAAGTTTGTTATGGGAGTTAAGCCATCCAGCTTGGCATAAATGATGGGTCTTTGTGTTCTTTGAGGCTGTAGAATGTGCAGGTATGATAAAAACAAAACACACTGGGGGAAAAAAAAGTAATTTCTCCATGTGGAATTTCTGTCTATGTACCAAGTATTGGCATATTTGCTTCATTAGCTTTTACTCTCTTTTAGGGCAAAGTATTGTTATTTATTTATTTGTTTATTTATTCTCTGCCAGTTTTTCATATGCAATCACATCTCTTGGGGTACATAAAACATCCTTGGGCCACTCTGGTCTGGCAGAATAGGGTGTTCCTTTCTCCAAGCCAGCAGGTCCCCACTTGGCAAAGCTTCTCCTACTCTGTGTTAGTTTATTTTTATTCCCCCATCTCTCCTCTGCTCTTCTCCACACCAAGATGGGGCCTCCTGCAGCTGCCTGCCCAATTCCAACTGGCCTTAAACAAACAAGTTCTACTCTGCTGCTGGAAAATCTTCTCTTTCCACTTTCTGACCTGTGTCCAGAAGGTATCAAGTCCCCCCTCTGGATGTGCCCTAGGGTCTGTAATGCCTCTGAGGGGGACAAGGAAAGCATTTTTATAGCTCCTGTGGAACTGAGTCTTTATCCAAGGCCATGTGGAAATTGGTAGCAGAGTTTGTACAGAACTGGCACTGCAGACTCTACCCTGTGGGTCAGTCTTAAGTTTGTCCTTCCTGTCGGAATCCACAAAATCAGATGGTTTTGGGAAAGCTGCAAAAGGCAGGCCTCAGAGACAGCAGAACTGTGAGTAGAGCTAAAGCAGCAGCCATGAGATAGGTCAGCAGAAAAATTATTTTAAAAAGTAGAAAAGCAAGGACAAATAGAACGATGGTCTGTGTATTAACGCTTGTCTAGAATAACTCTCTAAGCTACAGAAAAGTTTATCTAGCAAGATATTAGGAAGTTTGAAGCTTAATAATGGAGCTCTGTGTGTTATGTTTTAAGGCTCACAAGCAGGTATTGTATTTGAAATAAGCAAGCATTGTTTAACCAAAGGTACGTGTGCTTATAGTTGTTGGATGGAACTACTGTCAATGTGCTTTTGCTTTGTGTGATTGGTCAAGAAACTTATAAAGTGAGTTGTAACATTAAGTTCTTGGTCTGCTGCCTGGGATGTGAGCTGGTGGCATCTTCCCATTGTCATAATCATGGAATGAGACTGATGCTGGAAAATAAAACAGCTCAAGGCAGTTCCTCAGCAGTCCTGTCCCATTTGTGATTTGTACATAGACTCCCACCTGGCGATACTTCCTTTTGAATTTGTACAGTTCCTCAGTTTACTTTGTCACATCTCAGTACTGTGTGGCCAAAATTCCTCTCTGTCCTTCTTTCCATGCCCTTCTTTACTATTTCCCTGCCTCACTGCTCTGCTGGTCCCTCAGCTTTCCCTGCCCTGCTTTGTCCATCACTCTGAAACTCCTCTCCCTGTCAGAGCAGTCTGTCTGCTCACATTTGAACACACACCACTCATGTTAAGCAGCAAATCAATCCTGCATTCCCTGTCCTAACGTGGCATGTGGAAATCTCTCTGGAGCCCACAGTGAGGGTTACAGCTTCCTCCTTGACCTGTGAATTCCCTCCTGCTGTGGGGACTGAGCACTGCTCCCTCATCCACTAAAAGAAGATTTCAGCCTTATTTTTCACTGGCAGTGACCAGAATGACCAATCTGCTGCCTGCTGAGGAGCAAAAGGTCAGGCCAAGTCCACTTTGTGGCTACTTGTTTTTCTCCGCAGTGACCAATTTCAGGCAGTAATAGAAGCATCAATAATGTCTCTGTCTTCCCTGACTGCTTCGTTTCTTCTTTTTCTTTCTCCCTATTGATTGAAATATTGCAGCCTCCATTTGTTAGCTGGGCCCCTGTGAGGCAGGCTGAGGCACTCACATCTCATGTCTTCCTCAGGAGCAGGATGTGAGGAGCCGAAATAATTTGGGGTTGCGAAAATGGTGGCCACAGAACACAACTGGTGATCTCCTTGGCTTAGGCTCTTCTGTGGTTGAGCTTTGGTGTTCTGGGGAGTCCCCTGACAGCTGGAATTGCTCTCTTGTGTTTGCATGTTGGCAAGTACAAAGGAAAAGCCCCCTCAGACCAGAGGAAAACCCCTCTCCAAGGGCTGATCACTGCAGTTCCTGCTGCAGGTGAAGCTGAGAGCAAGAAGAAGCCTTGAGGGCAGGAGCTGTGTGGCACAAGTGTCCCCAGAGCCACCCCAGCTGCATCCCTGCTCAGCTCCATGTGGAGCACAACCCATCCAGCAGGAATTCAGTGGAAACCAAGTCTTTCTTCCATCTAGGTAGTAAAAAAATAAAATGAAAACAAAAAAAACCCAAAGCAAAAACCCCCAAAAATCCCAAACTATCAGAGGCCATGCTTCTTCCCTGAGGCAGGGTCAGGCCTACCAAGGCCGTGCTTTCTCCCTGAGGCTGGATCAGGCCTACCAAGATCCCTCAGCCAGGAGCTTTGTTGAATTCCACAGCTCCCTTTTCTCAGGATAAGTTAAAATTCAGCGGTACTGCTGCACCCCCAGTCTGGGACTCATTTTTTTGAGCTGTCACTCCTGAACAGGCACGAGGAATGGGGAGATGATACACTCATTTTGGATTCTACCTCTGCATTGTCAGACCCTGTTTCTTGCTGTTTTCCTGGAATTCTACTTCCAATTTCTAATTGGAAATTAGAATTAAATGCAATTTCTAGTTCAAATTTTGCATTCCCCACCTTGTAACTGCCCCCACAGCCTGTCCCACCTCACCACAGACCCCGATGGCATCTAATTGTCATTGGGATTGTGTCTGGGGGTGTAAGATATTTCCTGCTTCTGTGCTGACCCTCTGCTCTGCAGGCTCTGTATCCCATCAGAATCCTCCTCTGGAATAGAGCTCCTTACTGTATTGAATCCTGATTGCTGCTGACAGCTGAAAACTTGATGGAATTTGGTGGTTTTAAACAAATCTGTTCCTGTGAGCTCAGGCTTTTGACTGCAAGGGCTTTGTAGTTTAAAATTGCTGGAGTTAATTGATATTCAGGAGTGATTATTCAGTGGTAATGCATTCATAAACAATGTCAGTGCTTGTTTGAAAAATTAAAACATTAATTTAAATTAAACTGTAAACAAGGGAAAGAGGTTGTGTGAGTAAGGATTGAGAAGGCCCTGCAGAACGTTTGACTGCAGTGATATTGTGCCTATATCCATATGGGACGTGTGCATTTTTAAATCTGGAGACTCAAGACCATTTCAGGCCCTATTTTCTACCTCTTCTCAAAGTCTTTCTTCTTTACTAAGAGGAGATGATGCTCATTGACCACTGAATCTTCAGAAACCTCTGTCAACAATCTTCTCCATCAAACACCTTGTCTGGCTGGGAGATGTGACCGCCCAAGCTGGGATGTGATGGCGCTCCCACCCCATGAAGTTCTTGCTGCGATTAAAATCAACCCATTTGGGGCTGAAAAAAATTACAACTGCCTGTTTTCATGATCTTCCCTTATATCACTTCCAACAGGAAAGGTTTCTTGGGTAGAGTGTGGCATTTGCTGAGACATTTCCCTGTCCTAATAAATCCCTGCTTTATAGATAGATGAGACAGGTTATAAGCCTGGGTCAATAAGGGAGGCTACAGAAGTACACAGAGCAGTGAGTTAAATCTTGGGTGACCTGGGTTCAGGATTCTGCACTGCTACAGATCTCTCTAATCTTGAATAAGTCACCTCTTCTCTCCTGGTTTTTTTTTTTTTCCCCTGTAACCTGAGTCTGTCAACACTCTCTTGCATCATGGGATTTTCAGAGTATAACAAATACTCCAAAAGTGTGGAGGCAGTCAATGCAGGGGTAACGAGGGTCATCTAAATACCATACTTAGATAAGTAAGGATGATTATTTTCTATCTCCTTTATCCCTGCATGATAAAAATGTTCCCAGAAATCATTATATACACCACATGAGCGAGAAGCAGCAGGAGAGTAATTCCCTGTCCTCAGCTATTTTCTACATTTGGACGAGGTATGTTTTTGGAGGGGGGTGCTTATTTTATCCCTGAGACTTTTCTTGACACACTGGTAAATAGGTTACATTTTGCACAAGTTTGTTCATCATGCCACCCCAGTAATATTAGCAAGTAAAATATATAAAGTTATTTGTGGTGAGTGAGAATCAAATCTCCTCTCAGGGATTACTGCAATAGAAGAGGCAGAATGACTTTAATCCTGTCCAGCACTGAGAATTCCCAGTAGTTTCAATCTTCAAAGCTTTTGTTTTCTAGAAGTTTACCTTGGGTTCCCTGTGGATCACAGCAAACTTGATTTGGTGGAATCTGATCCCTGACATTTCTTCTAACACAGTCTCTCTATCAGATAGGAATCCCATTTTTTTTTCTTTATGAGTGCAAAGCAAGGAGATTGTTCCTTAAAATGAACAAGAAAACTTGAAATGTCTACATCAGCTTTCTTTATATGGCAAAACATATTTATTATTTATTTGTAGAAAAATAAAATATAAGAACCAGAATTCCTAGGCTCTATCTTTAACAGCAAATGACCAATTTTACATTGTGTCCTTTCATGCCTCAGTTTCCCAGTGTTCAGAAAACCATAATTAATTTTTAAGGCAAGATATCCCCTATCTATGCAATTCTATATTCCATTATGCTTGGTATAACCATTAAATTATTTTTTTAAAAGCAGATGATTTAAAACTGATAGTAAGAAATACTTTTCCTACACAGCACATAATTAACACGTGGCACTCAATGCCACAGATGTTATTGAAGCCGAGAGCCTTGGAGGATTCACAAAAGGATTAGAGATTCATATGAATAATGGGAAATTCTATTAGAGAAAATAAAAAATGCATGAAGGATGGAGGACGTCATGCTTTGGGGTTATGAAGCAGCTGTTAATTGAGGGCAGAGACGTGCTGGGTGCACAGGACATCCTGGGATGGTTTTCCACAGGGTTTCTCGGGCAGGACAGCAAAGCTGGGCTGCTGAAGGGATTGCTGGGCTGTCTGAAGCTCTGCCCTCTTCCAATGACACAGCTCCTGTCTAAAATTACAATAAAATAAACACGGAGCCAGCTATGGATGAGCCATCATGGCCTGGTGGCCCATGGCACAGAGGGACTGGGATTCTTGGCTTTGCTTCCAGCTGTTCTCGACCCTCCAGCTGTGCAGGGAGGTTTGGGGCACCACAAGCTCCCAGTGCAGGATGATGTCCCAGGCACCTTGGGACATCTTCCCCCTGTGTAACCCCACAAAACCCCCACAGGTGAATCACACCTGGCTGCTCAGCTGGTTTGAAGCCATTCCTGCACAGTCTCCACCTGTCGTTACCAGGCATCCCCAAAGGGGTAATAATTAGCATTGACTCCAGGGGTAATAACTATTAATTATAATAATAATTATTACCCCAAAGGATAATAATTAGCATTGGCTCTGTGATTCCAGAAGGCCGATCCATCACTTTATTACATCATACTTATTAAGAAACCCATCACCCTTACAGACAGCCCAATACAGGTGGACCCAATTGGTCCTTCAATCCAAACACCATCACCATAGGCCAATTAAGAAATCACCCTTTGGTAAATAAATCTCCATAGCACATTCCACATGTGGACAACAGCAGGTGCAGCAAGTGGAGATAAGAATTGTTTCTCATTCTTTTCTCTGATCTTCTCACAGCCTTCCCCAGGACAGTGCCTGGGGAAGTTGTGCCTTGCTCCCTGTGGCCAGAGAGCTGCTGCCACGTCCACCTGCCTTCCACAGACACCTTTGCAGAAAGTCCTGGAGCCATTTAACAAAGCCCTCAGGTAGCTGACCATGTTTGCAGCTCCTGAGCAAGCAATTACAGTTCATCCAACCAAAGGTTTTCATTTGATCCAGCCTCAATTAGTAGCAAAGGCATTGCCACATCTGCCCACGAGTTCAGAAGTGTCCACAGTTCCACTTAGATTATTGCTGTATTTCTGCAGCCTTTGATAGAGTAAGATTGATTACAAAAAGAAAAAAAAAAAAAAAAGAGTGACCTTCCTCAGACTTTTCTGGTGGTATTTCCGTTAGTATTTTATAATCACTGTTTAAGGGAGAAATCGCTCTCAGGTTATTAAGGTAAAAATTATCACCTTCTTTGACTAATAAAATCAATAAAGGCTCCTACCCTTTGAAAAGCCCAGAAACCTTCTCTCTCTTCATAATTAAACATTTCAACCTAATCTGCAGCAATAATAACCTTCAAAGTTTTATAAAATTCCTAATAATAATATCTTACAAACCACCTTTCTGCTCAGCAGGTTTCACAAATTGCAGCCCAGACTTGGAAAAGCATCTTTATTCATGGCTGGACTGAGATACACGTGTCAGCTTTTAAGGAGTTTTTTGCGGAGTTTCATCATCAGTGGTAAACAAATCCCTGTAGGATGTCTGAATGCCGCATTTCTGGCACAAATTAAGGGCTGTTGTTTCTGGGTTTGCTGTGGAGCAGCCAGGGGATGTAATTTTTAATTGCTGGTGCCTGTAGCAGGGCATTTGCACTCACTCAGAGACCTCTAAGGGAATCATGGAATGGGTTGGGTGTGAAGGAAGCTCACATCTCCTCTAGTTCCAGGGACATCTTCCATTGGACTAGGTTTCTCAGAACTCCATCCAGCCTGGCCATGGGCATTTCCATGGATGGGCCAACCTTTGCCAGGGCCTCACCCACCCTCACAGCCAAGAATCTTTTCCTGTTATCTCATCTAAACCTGTTCTTTGTCAGTTTGAAGGCATTCCCCCTTGTCCTGTCACTCCAGGTGATGCAAACAACCCCTCTCCATCTTTCTTTAGTTCTTTTCAGGAGAAGACCACAATCAGGTCACCCCAGAGCCGCCTTCTCTCCAGGCTGAGCAGTCCCAACTCCCTCAGCCTTTCCTCACAGTTCATCCCTCTGATAAACTTTGTGTCCTCCTCTGGACTATCTCCAACATGTCCATGTCCTTCCTGTGCTGGGGACCCCAGAAAGGATCAAATTGTCACAGATATTGACCATTTATAGCTAACTAACATGCTAACATTGAGCATGAATTTAATTGACTTATTACATCTTTACACAATTGTGGGTCCTTTAGGTTTGTGTGTGTTCTGTATGTTTGTTTGTTAATTCCTGCGTCTTTGAGAAGTAGATTATGCAATTTTCAGAGCTTAAAAATACATATTAAGTATGTATTTTTTCAAAATGTTTTCTTTTTTACATGTGTGTTGGAACATAGTGGGCAGAAACCCTTTTTTTTGGTGTCCTTTTTTCCAGCATGGTTAACTGTGGATGTTGAGGGTCAGTGAGGATGAGAGCACCAAATATCTCTTCAGCCCAGCTGGAGTGTCAGTGTTCACTTACACAGTGCTAAAAGGGGATCAGAATTCCTAATCTCACATGGAGAGATAATGCTCCTTCCTCTCTAATTTCTCCTGTCCTTTTCTGGAGCTCCATTTATCAGGATTACTTGCTCCTCAGACAAGTTATCTCTGTCAGGCTTGAATGGCTGCTCTCCTGGGCACTGAGAGACATCCCAGCTAATTAACTATCATCCTACATTTGATGATGACGAGCATCCACGAAGAACCTTCCATCCCAGTGGAACTCTTGGAGCTCCACATATTAAACAAAGCTGCCTGTGCCAAGCCCAGGGATTTCCTCCTCACAAATGAGTGGCAAGTAGTTTGGAGCCCAGTTTAGGGGCAGGCAGAGGAGCTGGGATCCAGCTCATGGCAAGGGGAAGGAGTGCCCTGATGGAGTGATTAACTTGTCTAGGAAAATGATGGCTCTGCAGGGATTTTATTTCACATGTAGCTGCCACCAGTAGCCCTGCAACGGAGAAGGAAATACAGTTTGGGGATCCCCTCTCAGCAGTGCCCATGTCTAGAATTCCTGCAGGTGTCATAGGTGTGTGTATCAACTTAGAGTTAGGCAATCAGAACTCAAAATTCCATTTTGATCTAATCTAACCCTTTCCTAGTCATAAACATTTCTAAACATGGGTGTTTCTTATGAAAGAATGTCCTTTCAGTGCCTGTCCTTGAACCCTCTTCGGCATTCCCAAGGGATGACTGGGCTAATGCTGGACTTTTAAAATCCATGTTTAAGCCATTTCAATGAGGGATCATAACCAGTGTTCTGTGGCCCTGAGTTGTGCTCTATGGAAAAGTCCTCTGACTCCTTTAGACATCTGGGAAACCAGTTTTGGGGCAAACCTCATCTCTAGAGTTCAGTTTTGTTTGGGGATGGCTTGGTTCTGTCATTCAGCAAATCCTGTAACAACCAAAATGAACATCTACATTTAGAAGAAAACATGAAAATCCTCAAGGCCTTTGTACCCCCTCCCTTTCTCTGTTTGTGAGTGAAGACAATAATTTGTACACTGTACCAATAGATGAAAGAGCTGCCTAAACACTGAGTGCTTCTGTGGGTGTGAATCTGTGCAGCCCCACTGAAGGGGATGAAACTCTGCTGATTTCCACCTGCTTTGCACTCAGGCCCCCTCATATTTATTACTGTTATCACCTGAACCTGAGTTGCAGCTCTCCCCCATGTTTACTCATCACTGACCTTATCACATCTCCTTTCATTTCCTTGCTATCTGAACAATTTACATTTCACCTCCTTGGAGCTTTTTTTTTTCTTGGATGAGGCTCCTTTCATCTCTCATCATAATGTTCAATAATGACATTTCCATTTGCTTTCCTTTTTCATGAGGCTTCTTTTTGAAAACAGGATCTGACCTCTCTCTTTGTGTTCTCCCATCAGCCAAGAATCACATTGAGCATGAATTTAATTGACTTATTACATCTTTACAGAATGTGGGTCCTTTAGGTTTGTGTGTGTTCTGTATGTTTGTTTGTTAATTCCTGGGTCTTTGAGAAGTAGATTATGCGATTTCCAGAGCTTATTTCCCATTACTATTGAATCTTTCAATTGAACTGAATTTCATTGTGAGATGGAAAATAGAATGAACTGAAAATTCAACTGAAAACATGTCAGTATTGTTGATACATGTGCTAGTGCTATTATAGACTTTATCAGCTTATTTTCTCTTCTGGGGCTGAGTAGGGAGGGGAAACATCAAATAAACAAAAGCAAGCAGAGTTGTTTTTTTTCTTTCACTGAAATAAATGTCTACATTACACAGAATAAAACCTTATTTGCCCTGTTTTGATGAACATGAAACCCACCTGATCCTGTTCTGCAGTCCTCGGATGGAAAACTGCTCATTTCAAGAAATGTCCAGCATCACTTTTATTTAGCAACCTCCTGATCTGGACCAAACTGGCCCCTCACTATTGACCCAGAGGGAATGCCATTGATTTTGCCTGCAGAGAATCTGGCCCATTATGACAAAAAGTGACATTGGTGCTGGTGGCTCATGCCAGCAGGGTGCTGCTGTGACACACAACAACAACACAGGGAAAGGACCAGTGGGTACAAAACCAATTTTCAATGTTTAGACTGCGTAAACAAACATTGTTTTTTTGCTGGGGTCATGGGAAGATGCAATATTCCCTGGGAAGCAGAGGATGGTGGAGAGCACAGTGCCCTGTGGTCCTTCCCTCCTGTGCTGTACCCCAGAGAATGGGATGTAGAACCCATTCTTTCCTCTGATATTCCAGCAGTTCCTGCATGCTGTTTGCCTTTTTGAGCATTTCTGAGCACTAAACTAGCATTTTAGAGAAGTAATTACAATGACTACAAGATCCCATTCCTGACTGGAAATGTGGAGTTTGGCTTATTTTCCTTGTGTACATTACTTAGCACTTATCAAACACTGAATTTCATTTGTCATCACTGAATCCTTATCTCAGGAGTATTCTGTGATTCTCTACAATCAGGTTCAGATTTCACTATGCTCAGTTATTTTGTGTCTACCACAAACTTCATCTTCTTCCTATGAAATCTCTTTTCCAACCCAATTATGAATATGTTAAATATGTTTATTCCTGGATTTTTAGGTACTTTAACAAGAAAACTTCTCTCATCCCATGAGCTCAGTGCTGCTTTAAGAGCTTTGAGATGTAACCACAAGAGGTTTGTTTTGTTTTTTAATTTCTGAGCTCTGCATTGACTAAATCATCCCTATTGATATATTCCTTAATCACTTGGAAGAGCCTGGAATGATTTGTGAGAGATGACTTCACTCTACAACTGCTGTATTGACTCTTCCCAAAGAATGATGTGCTGCCCATGTGTTCACTAATTCTCTTTGGGTTATTTTCTGATAATTTGGCCTGGTGTAGCAATCAGACTTGGTGGTTTGGGCTCCAGAGTTGGTTTGGTTTTGTTTTTGGTGGGTTTTTTTTTAAGGCTGGAGTTATATTTGATAGTTTTCCTTCTGGTGTGGAGATTTCTTTCCACTGAGGTTGGGAGGTGGCTGCCACAACTTGTTGAAAGAGAAGGGAGACGACCCATCTTTGTTGATCAGCATCGACTCCGCTTTATTGATCAAATCAGTCACCCTTTATAATAGTGTTAATTAACTTCATGCATATTGCAAAATCCGAGCTCACGATAGGCTACAGAGAAAACTCTAACCCCTCCTTTTGTTTACAATACCCGTGGTTGTTTATTGAAACCAAAATTAGTGTTCTCACTGTAATATGAAAAGTTCTCAAAACCTTCGTATCTGTTCCCAGAGCAGCCAAGGACTGTTATGAGAAGACTGTCTGAGAATCCTGCTGTTTATAGAAAAGGTGTCTGA
This sequence comes from Melospiza melodia melodia, assembly GCF_035770615.1. Classification (NCBI taxonomy): domain Eukaryota; kingdom Metazoa; phylum Chordata; class Aves; order Passeriformes; family Passerellidae; genus Melospiza; species Melospiza melodia. Next base: position 6,418,837 of record NC_086215.1, read on the forward strand.
GAACCTAGTTATTTACAAAATCAAGCCTGGGAACTGCTGCTTTACAGCTGCCTTTTACTTTTCCATCAGCTGTATACCTTCATGGCCTCTTTCTTTAAGCCATGCTTGAACCAGGCTCTCCACAAGAACTCTGTGTGGTGCCAGCCAAGGAAGGATCAACATGGGCTGGAACCTCTTTATGTCAGGCTTTGAAGTCTCCCATTTGTCACAGTCTTTCTTTCACCACCATTTTTAGGTTTTGATGGCAACCCTTCCAATCCCTACATGAGGCTTTGTCACTACACCAGGTAAAAGTTGCATTTATAGAACCTGAGCACGTTGGGATCATGTGAGGCTTTTTAAGGATAAAGTTGTGCCTGACAACCTGAAATCTGAACAAGCAGTACTTGTGCTCCAGGCTTCCTTCTGATGGGAAGAGAAGCAGAGCTGTGAGCAGCAGGAGAGACAAGGGTTCCTTCAAATCACAATCCTGCTTCAGTCCCTCTTCTTTCTGAATCATTTGTCCAGCAAACTCAAGAACCAAACAAATGTGGATTATCTTCAATGGAAGAGGATTTTACCTTTAGCTGGTATAAATCAGAAAAGCTCCAGGGAAGGTTTTTGTTTTTTTTTTTCCTGAGCTAAGAATCTGACCACTTTCACACTATCCAGTTATATCTATGGATCAATAAAAAAAATTGAAATAATATTTTTTTTTTAAGTTACACAAATCCCACAGCTCTGTCAAAAAGCTTTGTATCATTCTAGCAATCCCAGCTGGCCCTAAACTTGTGCTGTCCATCTGTCTTTGGGAGAGGTTTGTGTATTTTGGATTGCTGGGTTTGTTTTAAGACTTAGTTCCCTCAGCAAAATGCCCAGGTGGATCAAGGTTGGTACAAACCCAAACCTGAGTATGCCCAGTTCAAATGGTGATTCTCCTGTCAGTAAAATCCTCACTTCTGATATTAGTTGAGGAACAACCTCTCTGCACAGCAAAAGGTTAAATCTGGCCCATTTCTTGTCTATCTTATGCTGATTTGGTGATAAATTGGGGACTGCTGCCTGCAGAGCTGTCCTGCCCCTTTTCACCAGCATGTATTTCAATTCCAGCATTATATAAGCTTTTATTTTCTTAATATATTAGATAGCCCTTAAATGAGAAGACGGGCCCTGCAAAATTGCTTTTCCCTGCAGGCCAGGATCAGCCTCACCAGTCCTTCCCACCCAGTTCTGCTTCTTTCCCAGCTGCTTTAAAGTCTCATCACTCCTGAGTGGGAAGCCTTAAATATTTCCAGTGACATTTCCTTGGCCTGCAGTGATTTAATATTATTAACCTGGTGTGTTATTAAAGTGACAGGAGGTGTCTCCCCTCTGCAGGTATATTTTCCTGAAAACTCATTTGAATTTTTATTACTTTATTCTGAGGGGCAGCTGGTGAAGCGCAGAAGGGGCAGGGAGGGCACAGGAGGGAAATGCTCCTGGTTTGGGGGGATGGAGATCTCCTCTGGACATATATTACAGGTTCTGGTATAGCTTATTCCACCAGAGTTTACTTCAGATTTAAGCGTATTTCTTAGCTGGAGCAGTCAAAGTAAAGTATTTGCAAGAAAAATGTCTCTTTCCAGAGTCTGCAGCCCATTTCACCAGCATAACCTGGGGGTAAATGGGCTTTTATGTCCTTTGCAAATCCCACAAATTTTATGCTTTAGCCATGTCTCAGTCCAACTCTGCTTAAGTTTCATCTTTCAGTTGTTACTGTAGGAAAAATCTAATGTGCAGAGTGAAAAATCTATAAACTTAGGACAGTGGAGAAATAAAGCCAGATTTTTAGCCAGCATAAATCAGTAGCACTAAAATCATTGGAATGGACCTGTATTAGTTCCCTCTTGCTGCACACACACTCTACAGGGCTTTGTTTGCACAAATATGAGGGGGAACTGATTTTAACCACTCAAAAAGAAAAAGCATTTCCACAGTGAGATCCCTCTGTAACGAATGTCCATAAGTTTTCAAGAATGTTTTGAAAACTGTCAGTTATAAAGTGTTGGTTTTGGTTCTAGAAGTGAAGAAAAGATGAGATCCTTTCTAGCCACTCATCCAGAAAAGCCAGGTTATTAGATCTCCATCAGCTACTGACACTGTTTAGAACTTCATTTTGTCATGCTTTTTCCCTGCCCTGTGCAATCTGTCATGGATAATTTTTAAAGAAATTTGAGCAAATTCCAACATCTCCAAATTCTTTGTGCAACAGCCCCTTTGTGTTGCTCTCCAACAGGTATTTGGTTCAGCACTTTTGCTCCAAGCCCATCTCTTTGCTTTGTTCATTAAATGATGTCTCTCTGAAAGGTTATTTGAAGATATTTTCTTTGTCTCTGGCTTATCAGCTCCTTTCCATCTGCCTATCTGGGCAGCAGCACATTGGTATTTTAGTTCACTAAAAACTTTGCAAGTTAAGAAACGATATCCAATCCTGCCAGGGCTTCATTCTTAACCAAGGCATTCATGACTTTTCTGTCAGGCTATAAAACTGGTTTTGTAACAAAACCCTCCCATTCAGGTTTATTTTTACCTTTTCCCTCTATATAATCTTCAAAATCACTTTAGAAAAATACTGTATCAAAAGCTGATATTAAACTTTCGAGTGCCTGGCAAATGATTCAAAGCAAAGGCTCACACTGGGGTAAACCCAGAGATTTCTTTTGTAAAGTTCCACCTACATAATCTCTTCGAGGTAGATTTTTAGAGCTTACTATTTACTTTAGTCTGGAGACATTTTCCTGCTTTTAAGGCTTATCTACTTGCTGTCCACCAGTCCTTTTAGATAGGAATGTTGCTGTTTTCCTACCCTTTAATCTTTTTTCTCTTGCTCAGAAGTCGCCTTTGCTGTCACCCTCCCCAAGCTCAGGCAAACCACAGCTGCTCTGCAGTGGATGGCTGGACCAAAGGCTGTGATGGAACTGGGCTGGGAAAGGCAGGGAGTGTTTGGATTAGAGATTGGGAATAAATCTTTCACTTTGAGGGTGTGAGATCCTGGCACAGGGTGCCCAGAGAAGCTGTGGCTGCTCCTGCATCCCTGGAAGTGCCCAAGGCCAGGCTGGAGCAACCTGGGATAGTGGAAGATGTCCCTGCCATGGCAGGAGGTGGAATGAAATGGGCTTTAAGATCTCTTCCATTGAATCTCTTCAATGATGCCTGTAAGATCATAGAATAGCAGGATGGTCTGCTGAAGTCTTTCTGCTAATGTGTCGCTGTACTGGGAGATCTCCTTTATTGAGTGCTGTGATGTTCTGCCTCTCAAAGGATGCCTCTGGGACCTGTGCCATCCTCTGAGGGAAAGACATTCTGTGCTGTCCCTGTGAGCTAGCAAGGGTCTCCTGAAGATAAGGAGAAGCCCCGTATCTCTCCTGAAGGAATGCCAAGGTCGTTACCCTGGGGACCAGAAGAAGGAGAGAAAGTTGGGAGATATGGACTCTGGCTGGCTCAAGAGTGACGTGGCCCTCTGGGTGTCTTTGTTTCCCTTTTATGGCCAATGGGCACTGTATATGTGTTAGATGGGTGTCAATATCTGGAAGAACTATTAAAGCTAGTTGGTTTAATAAAATCTCTATCTTTCACCCTTCTGATGGAGTTGCGCATTATTGTACTGTGTCGCGCTCTATAGTGACAATCCTCCCGGTCTGTCCCCTCTCTCTCTCACAGGGACTGAGTTGTTCCTCTCTCAGGCCTCCCTGGGAAGCCAGGGCACCAGCAGCATCACAGACTCTTGTTCTCTCTGGCCTGCAGCAAACACTTCTCTATAATTCATGGGATATCTGGGAGTGAAGCAAATGCCATGTGGAGCCCCATGGAGGAGCTGCAGCTGAACATCTGGATGGTTTTACAAGCAAGAACAAGCACAGGTTTTACAAACCTCACAATCCAAAATTTCTCTCACAGAGTTCTGCCTAAAAACAAGTCCTGTCAGGGGTTTAGGGAGGGAGCAACACAAGGATGTCATGGTATGCTGTGATATTTCCCACAGCTTTAATGCAGCAGGCATTGCTGATCTCTGGATCCACATGGGAAAATTTCACCACCTATCTTGGTCATAGTGAACTAAAACATAAAGCCCTCCTACCCTTCCATCTGAAATAAGGTTTTTATCCCCAGGAAAAGTCATGATGGTGTCTCTGCCTCCTGCACCAGTTTCTCCTGATTTATGCACAAACCTCCATGGCATTGCAGGGTGTTATCATTCATTATTTCTAACTCAAGTCTTCTCAGTCCTCACCACCTCATAGCATGACTTGGTCCACAGCTCTTCAGAAAGGAGACCAGAGTGTTTAAAATTTATTCTTCTGTTTTATTTGTGTTTAAGGAGAAGTTACAAAGTGCTTTGTGGTCTGTTTTTTCCCTGATTTGATTTAAACTCCTTTTCTAGTGAAAACCCTGACATTAAAACAGATCCATTTCCATCAGAGTAAGTAACTTCCATTAGGTGTTTACATCTTTTAAAATATTCTACATTTAAATGAATGCCTTGTGATGCACTGAAAAAAAAAGACTTTACCGGGAAATTCTCATTTATTTTTAATGCCAAGTCCCTAAAAAGCCAGACTTTGAAAGGAACAAAGGACTGGGGGGAAGTAAAATGATATGTGTTCTTTCTGAATCACTCTGATGCAGACATCAAGCAATCCCAGCTCCGAACAGACCTATGCTGTTCCATGCCACGTGCTCTCCAGGAAGTTTACCTCAGCCTATATTTTCTTCTCTTTCCTGGGCTGTGAACATGGGTGAGCATGAGCCTGACCTGGTGGTCCTGCTGAAAAGCCCTTTTTTAATCCTCTGTGATTTTCCTCAGACCAGCAGTTCTGGGAGAGGGAGCCACCCTTGGGGACTGGGATGGATCCTGTGGAGTTTCCCCACACCTGGGAGTCCTCACAGCCCTGGTGAGGGATTATTTTCCTCCTGAGTCACCCTTTGGGTGAAAAGCTGTGACCTTCTGGGTGCTCTGGGTGGAGAGGCCTCCCCTATGAGGGTGGGTGCAGCTTTGGGACGTGGTTCTTGTTCCTGTAGTAACCCCAACCTCAAGTGTTCACCAGACCTGTAACTCTTCCCTGAGTGGTGCAGCCCCCATCCCTGGGTGTGTTTAACAAAGCCTGGATGTGGCACTGGGTGCCAGGGTTTAGCTGAGCTGTCAGGGCATGGTTTGTACTCAATGATCTTGAAAGTCTCTTCCAACCCAGTGGTTCTGTGAATTCCCTGTCACTGGCTGTCACAGTGGCCACCCTGCTGTTCATTAGCTCAGGCCATTGGTTTGCTTGTGAATTAGTTTGAGCTTATTGGTTTATTTCAAGTTGTTTCCATGTACCTCAGCGACAATGAGTGTCTGCAGAGCAATCCTTTCCCTGCCATGCAGGGAAATGATTCTCCCCCACTCTTGCTCAGATGCACAAATAACTTGCACACATTCAGGCACAGGGACTGGGCCATCCCCCTCCTGCTGCTTTCCTTCCACAGGCACACAGCAAATGCAGGATATCCATCTCCTGGTGGCTCTCCCAGCCACAAACACAGAGAAGCTGTTCCCACCCTCACCACTCCATCCTGGACACGCTTTGCCTGCTAACCCTTTATCCAGCAAGGATGTTCCCACACCCAGGTGCTGATTGCTTCCACCAGCCCAGAAAAGCTCCCCTATCCCAATTTCTCCCAGGTGCACATCAGTGCCACTGATTGCTTCAAACACAGCACCTGCAACCTGTGGGAACTCAGCACATCCGTTTGGATGTCCAGAGTTGCCGAGGTCCCCGTCGGGGGGCTCGGAGACCCTGACATGTTGCCCGGAACACCTGGGGATTTGATTTTGATCCGTCCAACGAACTGCCAGCTTAGCATGGGGATGTGAAAGCCACACAGGTTTGAATGGTGTAATACCAAGGTGTTCACAGGGTGAAAATGTAGATTTTAGGATTTTTGGTGTGTGGGTTATGGGGACAAGATGGAGGAATCAGGGCGTGTCTAGTCCTTCTTCTTTCTTCTTCTTGTTCTCCATTTTCTGCAGTGATATTGGCACTTTGGGATTGGTTTAGAGTAGAAGTGCACTGTCTAACACAGGTGATAGGTACTGGGAATTAAAAGTAAATATGATATACGTACTTTGTAGTACAAAAAGACAACACAGAGTGCCTGTGGTTGCCTTGATGTGCAGACCTCGCCTGGGCAGAAAGAAAATTTTGTAGATAAGAATTAATGAACAACCCGAAGATCGAAAAAGCAAAGAGTCCTTCAAAAGCGTGGGCTGCCACAGAACCATCCCACACATCTCAGGACAGAGACAGACAGTCGACCCAAGAGCAACCCCCCAGCCACACTTCCCTGCCTCTCCTTCTTCACCTCCTCCTGCAGCCTCCCAGCCATCCCTGTGGCCCACTGAAGGGATCTTGGTGCCCCAGTGATGCTGCCCTCCCTTTCTAGCCCCTCTGCTGTTACATAAGGCTGGGCGCCGGGTGCCTGAGTCATCCCTGAGCACATAATGGATGCTGCATTTGCCTACGCTGACTGTGCTTCCAGTCTCTGCATCGGTGCTTTGTAAAGCCCTTTGGGATACTGGGAATGTGAAAGACTCTATAAAAAACCCAAAGCCTATTCTATTCTAGAACAGTGCTTTTAAGTCCTTTTATCACAGAATGAGGCAAGGGTTGAATTGAGCCCAGAAATAGCAATTTAAAGTTTTCATGAAAGACTAGAACAGTGTATGTTTGGTATATTTTAACATAATCTGAGAACACTAAGTGCACTAAAAGCATTCCGCTTATTTGTGGGTGGGGATCTGGAAAGGAGGGGGGGAAATATATGTACTTGTTTTTCCTTTGAGAGTGCTTTTTATATTGAACCTGACAGAGATCTGCCAGGAGGACAAAAGGGAAGGGCAGAAAAACACCCTCAGAAAGGTCTCTGATTGTATGGATTCTAGAAAATAGTGCCCTGCTTCTGCTGTTTGAGTGCGGAGAATTATTTGGGATGTGATCTGGAAGAACACAAGGGAGAAGGCTTTGAGTTACACCAAGGTTCTAAGGTTCTGAGTTAAACACAGTTGTTGGTAGGATTGGTTAAGGTGTGGCTGTCAGCAGATGCCAGGGGTTTAATCAGGGCATGAGGATCTAAAGGCAGGCAGCAGGAGATGGCTCTGGAAAAATAAGAGCAGACATCAGCAAATCCAGAATTCAGGCAGCTGCCTCCAGCAGCACACAGGACATTGCAATGGGATCCAGGACAAAGAAGGAAAGGGGATCTGGAGTGTCAGGATTTTGTCTGGAGTGTCAGGATTTTGTGTCCAATCCATTTCATATCTCCTCTCTTGCCATCCCAGGTCAGCTCTGAACATGGACACCAGAACAGCCCCCACGATGGCTGGATATTTTATTACATGGACCTGTCAGACAAATCCAACCTAGAAATACCCTCTCGTGCCATTTCCTCAAACTTTACTGCATTGACACATTTTGGCAAGAGTGAGTGTATACTGATATTAATTTTGGGGGTCTTTGCTAGAGATATTTCATAGTACCCACTGCAAACGTGTATACATATAAATATGTATACATTTCCCAAGGAGAAAATGCTTGTGGTAAAGCCCCACTAATTGGTTCTTGCTGATCTCACCAAGTTTAGTCTGGTTTTAATCTGTTTAGTCGCTTTTCTATTAGTGTAGCTCTAAGTTTTAGAATCAAAAACATTTTATGATACTGAGTCAGAGAGGCTTTGCTGAAGCCAAGCCAATCAATGTGATTATCAGTTCAACTTGGAATCTCCCCAAATAATTAAATCAGGCTTATTTGATAAAACCTATTTTCCATAAAATCATGTTGACAGTCATTAATTCTATTCCTATCCCTTAATTCTTTATTAATTGGTTCCTCTATTAGCTCTTCCATTATTTTCACTGCATTTATGTCAGGATAAATTAGCAATCCAAAGTAACTTGTAATCCCATATAGCGAGTTTTATTTTTAATGTCACATTGTTATCAGACCATCCTGTTACTGTAATTTTCATATTATTTATGACTTTTATTTGTATTTATGGGCTAGATATCTTCCAAACTGTCTCTTGATCTTGATTTAAAGTACCCAGACTGGTCTATAATAGTTGCTGCTCATCTATTGATGAACTTAAATGATCTCTTCACCTCCCTTGCCATCAGCAGTTTTCAGTTCAAAGGTTGTGTCCCAGCAAGATCAACTTCCCAGCTGGCTGTTTGCCAAAATCTTTCAGCTGATTTATCCTCTTTCTTTGGAGATCTCCATGCCATGTAAGCCTGGTCTTCTCTTCCTTCTCTTCCTTTTTTCATTCTGCATTTCCTTAAGAGATCTTTTCCAGTGAGTGCACCTTTTTTTTTTATTTTTTTTTTTTAGAACATCTCTTTACCAGCCTTGATTATCAGCCCCTGGCCAGGGGAGTGGAGCTGGGACCATCCACAGCCCTGTTTTACATTCCTGGAGGGCTGGGTGGGGTAGGGAGGAGCAACAGCTCATGGACTGAATTTAGCACTTGTGGATTCTTCCCTCTGGAAAAGGTCCTCCTCCTGCAGTGAGAGGGGATGCTCATACACAGAGCTGGCTGCTTGAGAGCAAATTCTGTCTTTCTGATAGAATTTTAATGTCTCTTATCTTCCAGATCTTGACTGTGATAGACACAACTATTCCTGTGCCTCACTTCCTCCTCACACTCTGCGCACATCAGCTGCCTTGATTTATTTCTAAACCTAGAGACAAAAACACTCTGAAACCTGCTCAGGTCCTCTTGCTTTTCCAAAAATCATCAGAGTTTTGTTTTTTGGTTTTTTTTGGTTTTTTTTTTTTTTCCTGCTAGAGATGTTATTTTTGTCTCTGAGATAAAAGAATAGAGGTAATAGTTCTGCCCTCCTACAGCAAATAACTATTGGGAAATTCTGGGATTCCAGAGGACTACACCAGCTTGTAAGGAGGAGTAGCTGGGGTAGCTGGAGTTCTTCAGCCTGGAGAAAAGGAGGCTCAGGGAAGACCTTTTCAGTCTCTACAACTCCCTGACAGGAGGGTGGATGGTCTCTTCTTTCTGAGGACAAGTGACAGGACATTGAGGACATTGTCTCAAATTGTGCCAGGGGAGGTGCAGGTTGGACATTGGGAGGAATTTCCTCACCAAAAGGGTATTCAGGCATTGGGAACCAATTCCAAACCTCCCAAACCAGAGACGTTTGGAGTTCCCATCCCTGGAGGTGTCCAAGGAAGGTCTGGATGTGCCTCTCAGAGCTCTGGGCTGGGACAAGGTGGGGATTGGTCAGAGGTTGGACTGGATGGATTTGGGGGCAATCAAAACTTGGCGATTCTGTGATTCATATTTTGAATTCCAAATCAACCTAAAGCTCACTTCAGGCATCATCTAAAACCTTTCCTCAGAGCCATCTCTTTATGCTGCAGTTTACAAACTGATGCTGAAAAGAATTCCCTTTTTTCCATTGTTATTAACAGTTTGTCATCTCTGCTTTACCATCCCTGGCTGATTTATATTGGAATGGGTTGATACTTTTGTTAGGGTTTGCTTTATCCATTACATACTTTAAAAACCATCTTTATTTTCTCTGGCTCTGCCAAAGATGGATTTTCCCCTGGTATATTTTGTCTATATTAAAACATGTTATGTTTAAAAGGGCCAATAGGCAGTTCATTTCAGATGTGGATTCCTGCTTTCATATAACAGTAATCATCATCATAATAAAAATATGGGGAAATAGCACTTATGTATTTTTATTTCCCTTGTCACTGCAGGTCTCTGCACAATATTGTTCAATACTATTATCTTGGTTAATTTTTAATATCACAAGCACTGGAGTTTTCACTGTTTCTCCACAGTAATATGTCCAGAATGTAACAATATTCCTTTTCCATTTTTTCCCCTAATCATGACCTTACATTTTTACTCCAGTGGAGTTTTGCCACATCTACACTGTTGTAATTGAGGGCAAAACTTGGCCCTTTGACATCAATGGAATTATAGTAGAGATGAATCTATTCCACTTAGAGCATAAAATCTTTCCTTGTAAATCAATCCCTCCAGTCCCTAAATCATCTCTGAAGATGTTCTTTGAGCTCCCTCCAAGTTGTCAATACATTGTTGATGCTGAGATACTCAGAACTGACTGAATGTTTGTCTCATTGAGCCCAGAGGGAGAAAAAAAAATGACCTCACTTGACAAGAATTTATATATATCCTAAATAACCCTGTTCTCCTGTTATTTGCTGCCATATTAACCTGATGTACTAATGTGTGATTTATTCTTATCCTCTCTGAATAATTCACTTCCTGAATAGCTGCAATTCAGGTGGTTTGTATTGGATCATGTTGTTGTGCAGCTCAGATGTTGCTGCCTCTCCTGATTCCAGGCTGACCAGCTGCTTTACTATTTTTGCACTTGGGCTTTTTGCTGATTTTTCATCTTAGACAAATAACCTTCCCTTTTTGGCTTCACCTCCAAAATGAAGCTAATAATGTGGCCAGGCTGCACTTTCCAATTATGGCTTAGCATGTTTGCATTTTTAAAAGAAGTTTGGGCCTCCCCCATGGGAAGTATTATGACTCTAGTTACTTCCCAGTACTCTCAGAGCCAATCCAAAGTTTATTTAAGTATATAATGACAGTTTAATTGATCTGGTATTTCAGTGCCTTTGTCACCATGTTCCTCTCCCCTTGTGGGCACATGAGACATTGGCTGGGACAGAGTCAATTTTCTCCTCACTAGCTGGGCCAGTGCTGCATTTTGGGTATAATATGAGAAGAATATTGATAACAAACTGATGGCTTGGTTGCTGTTGATTCCCTAAATCCAGGATTTTCAGCATTTCATGCTCTGCCAATGAGGAGGTGCACAAGAAGTTGGGAGGGAGAACGGCCAGGACAGCTGACCCAAACTATCCAAAGGGACATTCCACGTCCAGAGCTTCTTGTCCAGCACAGAAACTGAGGGGATTTGGCTGGAAGTGGCTGATACTGCTCAGGGATGGGGTGGGCATTGGGCAGGGCTGGTGAGGAACACTTGTTTTTGCTGGGTTTTAATCCTCTCCTTCTCCTGTTCATTATTATAATAGTAGTAGTAGTAGTAGTGCTTTTATAATATTTTACTCTGTTTCATGTATTAAACTGCTCTTATCTAAACCCATGAGTTATTATTTTTTTTTTTCCAAGTCTCCCAGTCCCACTCTGGTAGCAGGGGATGGAGTGAGCAGCTCTGTGGTTCTCTGTTGCCAGCTGGGGTTAAATCAGGACAAGGGCCAAATCCTTGTGGTGCGAATCAGCACCCATCTTTGAACACAGGCTGAGGAGCTGCCTGGCTCAATGGCTCATTAGCTACAAGCCTTGTTTAAAGGGTGAGATTATTAATTTTCTTTTTTTTTTTTTTTCCTATTATTTTAACATTTCCATGATTTTTCCATGTTTTCCATCCTACACGAGAGCCTTGCTTGGATGAGCCCAGCCCCAGACTGTCTCTCCTTGGCTGGCTAAGTCAGACAGTTTTATTTCTGCTGCTCATGGTCTTTTTTTAAGCTGAGAGCTAGAAAGCACTGAGGTGAGCAGGGTGAATGGGCTGGGAAGAGGGAGTGGTGAAACAGAGGAAAATTCTGGGACTTCTCTTTGAAAGAGCAGTGATGAAGGTTAAGCTGGAGCCAGCTGGCCCTGCTGGCTGGCTCTGCTGATAGACAGAACCTTTATCAAGTGTCAGCAAAGACATGTGACATTTATCACTGTGGAAAGCTGGATGCTGCTGCACTGACAGAGTTATTCAGCACACGCCATCTCTGCTGCACCAGTTCCCTTAATGACACCATTCCTCCCTGAGACTGGGACAGCTCTTCCTCCTCCTCCTCCTCATCTCTGCTTCTCCCTCAGCTTCCTTTTCATACCTTTCCCTCCATACATTTTCTTTCCTTTTTTTTTCTTTGCCATTCCCTGTCATTCCATCCATTTCCTTTTCATGCCTGTTTTTTCTGCTCCTTTCCAGCACTTCGCCCTTTTCCTCTGCTTTTCTTCCTGTTTTTTCTCTGCCCAAACAGCCCCCACCAAACCCCACATCCTCAGGCTGGCCATGATGTGACTGCAAAATGCAAAATAACAACTAAAATATTCCAGATCACTCCAGGTCACAGGGCAGTTACCTGTCAGCTGCTGCTGGTGAAATTCCTGCTAAAAGGCTGGGATTTCTTCATCAACAGAGCTAAACCCTTTTCCAGGTACATCAGAGCTGGGACACAGCACTGGGCTGCATCGAGCTGCTCAATGGGAACAAAAGAGATGTGAGGGCCTGCAATTAAGTGATTATGCAAATCTGAACAGGGATTTCGTTTTAAAGCATTTTCCAGCACGAACACGATGTGATTGCAGGAGACATGTGAGCCATCCCCACAGCCAAGGAGCAGGGCTGGGCTGCCCCTATGGAATGCACACCTGGGAATAAGGGAGCCAGTCACTGGATGTCACCATTGAGCTGCAGAAATGTGGCTCCGAGTTCATTATTCATCTGCTTTTAAAATACTGAGTTTTTAAGGGAAGTCTCTGCTGCTGGCAGCCCTTGGGTGAGTCAGCACCTTTGCTGGGGACTGGACCTTTTGCTGGGACTCAGCACTGGTGTCTTACCCCTGAGCAGGTGGAGTCAAAAATCTCATCCTGGAAGGGAACAGAGGGACAAGGGACCACTCTGAGTTTTGTGAGCTGAGTTTGGAGGTGGTTGGGTGAATGTCCTGAGAACACAATGACTCAGAGCCCCGCAGAACTGTTCCCATCTCTGCAGCATTTACACAGTGGAAGGTGGAGGCTCCACTAATGGAATTCAAATTTTGGTGCCGCATCCAGTTCTGGGGTCCCCGGCACAGGAAGGACATGGACATGTTGGAGCAGGTCCAGAGGAGGACACCAGGTTGATCAGAGGGATGGAACAGCTCTGTTGTAAGGAAAGACTGGGAGAGCTGGGAATGTTCAGCCTGGAGAGAAGAGAAGAGAAGAGAAGAGAAGAGAAGAGAAGAGAAGAGAAGAGAAGAGAAGAGAAGAGAAGAGAAGAGAAGAGAAGAGAAGAGAAGAGAAGAGAAGAGAAGAGAAGAGAAGAGAAGAGAAGAGAAGAGAAGAGAAGAGAAGAGAAGAGAAGAGAAGAGAAGGAGAAGGCTCCAGGGTGACCTAATTGTGACCTTCCAGTTCTTGAAGAGACTACAAGAAAGATGGAGAGAGAATCTTAACAAGGGCCTGGAGTGACAGGACAAAGGGAAACAGCTTCAAACTGACAGAGAGGAGGTTTAGATTATAGATTGGGAATACATTCTTCCCTGTGAGGGTGGGCAGGCCCTGGCACAGGGTGCCCAGAGCAGCTGTGGATGCCCCATCCCTGGAAATGCCCAAGACCAGGTTGGATGGGGCTGGGAGCAACCTGGGATAATGGAAAGTGTCCCTGCCCATGGCAGGAGGGTTGGATCTGGATGGTTTTTAAGGTTTTTTCCAACTCAAACTCTTCTAGGATTCTATGATATTAGCATTGCACAAAGTCCCCTGAGCTTCACCAAACAGCTGAACTACCCAACTGGACACTCAGCACCAGGAGGGTTTGGTGACCTAATGTATAATTACTGTCCTGAGAATGAGAGCTCCAAACAGAAGGAAAACAGAATAATTTTCACTTAACTGGAAATGTTCAGTTGTTTCGAGTCTCTTAGGCTGTTATGTAGGAAATTATCTCTGATGATCCAATTAGTAGAATGGAATAGGGATCTGCATGGGACTGAGAATGTACTCAGAGCATAGATTAAAAGAAAATTGTGTATATCTATTAAAAATTAAAAATTAAAAAAAAAGAGGTGGGGGGAGGTAAAAAAAATGCAAAGAAAAAATAGATCCTTTCTCAGGTTCTCCCCCAAGAAATCATAGATTTTCCTGAGTTGGAGTAGAGCCAAAAGGATCACTGAGTCCAGCTCCTGACCCTGCACAGGCCCCCCAACATCTCACCATGAAAGACCAGCCAAGGACTGATTAAATCATTCCCAAAAAACCAAAAAATATCAAGACTTGATTGTTGAACCCACTGGACAATGTTTGGTGAGCCTTAGGATAAATAACTCACCATTCTGGACATGAAATTGCTGAGGGACTGTGTTAAATATCTGTGATTTTGTGGGGTATTCGTCATTCTGTGTGAGCTCAAGGCTGTGCTGCTTGGAGAAAATCCATTCCAGTGGAGGGGAAGGCACTGAGAGAAGGGGCTGAGCACTCATAGCAAAAAGGAGGAGAAAAAGAAGGGTCAGGGAGCACCAATTTAGCACAAAATCAAGATGTTGAGAACCCGATTAATTGAGGTACCAGGAGAGTTGGAGGAATAGAAAATCTTTAATTGCCTGTACACCAATGTGAAGATACTGGGTAGGAAAGGAGGAATAGGAATTCCTCACATAAGAGCACAAATTCGACCTACTTTGGTGCTACTGAAGCCTGATGGGAAGATTTGCATGAGTGGAATGTTAAAAGCACTGGTTAGGATGTCTCCAGCAAGCAAAACCAGGCAAATGAAAGTAGGAAGACAATATTCTTATGTCAAAAATGGCATTTCATGTTTCTGAGTCTCTGAGATCTCAGCAGTAAGTGATCTGAATTAATATTCTCACAAATAAAAACCAAATCAGGTCCTTTCTGCTACCCACTGCAGACCAGAGAGAAACTTGATTTCTTGTCTGGCTTTTTACACAGCTCTCTGTTATACATAGAAACAAAAAGACTTTCATCTGCATGGCCTATGAAGGAGATCTCACGCTGCTAAAAGTAAAATATGCTGGATATTTTTTTTCAAGAACAAAGATGAGAATTTCCCAAAATGTTGGATAAAAGTGTTTTATCCAACAGGAGGATAGAGCTAGACCTCATCATCTTGGCAGATAAAGAGAATTCAGTCCCAGGATTTAAAGTCAGAGAGTTGTTTGGATGCAAGTGGCACAGACTTTAACTATTGCCACATGCAAATGGAATAACATCCAAACCACACGGATACACTCATACCCAGAGCTGCTTTCACTAAGATGAAAGCTATTATGAACCCAGTCATTTGGGTAAAAGGAAAAAAGGTAAATAGCTGGGAACTCTCTGACAGTATTTTCTTGCTTCAACAATATTGTTACCATCAGCAAGGCAGAAAGAATTAAAAAAAATAAATCAAAACAAAGATACATTTGAAGAAGGGCTGGCCTGATGTTTAAAGGACAATTGAGAATGTAAAAAGTGACCTAGAAAACAAGTGCAGGTACCAGACTGAAGCCTCTGTGTTGAGGTTTCAAGGCTAGAGTGCAGAAATTGCAGCTCCTTCTCGGAGAGTTTGTGCGAGCCCACTTTCAGTATCTTCAGACCAGTGACTAAAGTGTGTCTGGATGAGCCCTCAGTCATTTAGCTGCTCAGTGACATTGAAATTCAACTTTGCATCCCCTGCCAGCCCAAGAGCAATGCACCATCTGGTGCCCACACCCGCTCTGCCGAGGGGACACCAATAATTCATAGCTCAGGAGTGAACTGGGGAATGGATGGGGAGGGAAAGGCCAGCAAACACACAAACAGGTCCTGAAACACAGAAGGAATTTGTAAGGAGTGGGAGCAGGCTTCAGACAGAAACCTTTTTTGCTCTCAGAAATGACCTTTCTGTAGCTTGTGATTTCCTCCAGCCTGGATCCTCACTGACAACATTTCAGTGGGGGCTTAAGAGCCTGAGCACAACGAATGTCTGGGCCCAAATCTCTCTGTGCCTCTTCTTCCCCATAGGATTGGCAAGGGTTCAGTGGAGACTGTGCAGTTGAGACTAGAAATAGCATATAATGGTATTTTTCTGCCTGTGCTTTAAAACACCCTAGGCTTTAATTAGGATAGCAGCTGTGCTAGAAACGTTAGCTAGACTTCGTGATAGGGAAAATTAGAGGGGGACTTTTGTCTCTTACAATCCCTGTCTTGTTTTTTGTCCTTTTTTTTTTTTATGAGTTGATCTGAAATACAGTTCTCAGAGTTCTTGTGTACACTAACATGTCTTTAAAAAGAATCTGCCATCTATCTTCTCTATGCCAGGTTGATGGATTGGGAACCTCTGAGCAATATCTCTTGACTGAATGAGCCATCTCTGCACCTCCATGGGGAAAAGAGACATCTCTGGGTGAAGCACAATGGATTGATACTTTCTTTTTCTTGCCAGCAGCAGAATTGAGATGTTTTCCAGAACTTTCAGATATTGCATAGTTACAGAATGTGGATGATATTCAGTGAAGAAATGGACAATCAAAAAAAAAAAAAAATCACTATATCCTCTGCTGAAACACATCTCTAGAGATCCAGGATAACCTTATTATGAGCAAGACAGATCTCTTTGCCTTCAGTGTGCATCCCTTTAGTTTCAGAGCATCCCTTTAGTTTCAAAGCTGTCCCATTCCAAGCCATGGGTGAGGAAGGACATCTCTGGCTCCTGCTGAAGCTCATGGAATGAAAGCCCCTCTCCCAAGCACTGTTCAAATGTTCTGCCTGAGTTGTGCAACCAGAATTTCCACAGTGGTAACTTGGCCTGAGCCCAAATTTGAATGTGGATTATTCAGCTCTGCTGCTCGT
The DNA here is from genome assembly GCF_035770615.1 of Melospiza melodia melodia. Lineage (NCBI taxonomy): Eukaryota > Metazoa > Chordata > Aves > Passeriformes > Passerellidae > Melospiza > Melospiza melodia. Next base: position 6,435,439 of record NC_086215.1, read on the forward strand.
ATCTGCAGGTCCATGCTCCAGCAGTCACAAGAGCTATTTAAAATAAGGACACAGATGCCTAAAACTCCCTTTCAAACTCCAAGATGCAGAACTGTGAGTCTGTGTTTGCAAAACTGGTTCCTGCTTAGGGGCAGATTTACAACACTGAAGTTTAGACAACTTGTCTTTGAGCTGCTCTTTGAGAGTTCAGAAGAGGAGGGGTTTGTGCAAGGGGAGCTTCAGATCTGCTCTGGAAAGATCTCCTGGGAAAGGTTTTTTATTATTTTTTCACTGACCATGTGTAAAGGTTGAGCAAGCAAGTAAACCACTGCAGGTTAGAGAGAGAAAGGAGGGGGTATGGATGTTCCTCCTTCTTGGAATCTCTGGTGGTCAGGGTGATCCTGAGATGTGTTAGAAAGTCTCTTTTCCCAGCCCGGTGGTTGAAGAAGCAGTCAGAGCTCTTCAGTTCTCGGTCTCAAGGTTGTTTATTGTTTCTTATCTATAAAATTCTTTCTCTGGCCTGCTGAGGTCCGTTCAGCAGGACAGAGGCCCTCTGATGTTATCTTTTTTATACTAAAAACTACGTGTACTTCCCCATACCTATCACTTATGTTAGACAGTGAGTTTCTACCTTAAACCAATCTAAAAGTGCCACCATCACAGCAGAAGATGGAGGCCAAGAAGAAGAAGAAGGACAAAGGCTGGACACACTCAGATTGCTCCATCTTGTCCCCTGAACCCCTATTTTTAAAACCCCCAAAAATCTATTTTTCACCCTGTGACAAACTAACTATTATTCTACTTAAACTCTTTTGACTTGTAATTCTTCATATAAAGGTTGGTAATTGTTTTTCCATGGGTCAAGATCAAAGGCACAGGGGTCTTGGGCTCTGTGCCAGGGGTCTGGGGCTCTGTGCCAAGGTCTCTGAGCCCCCTTGGGCAGGGACTCAAGCCCTCCAGGGCAGCCAGAGGAATTTCCTTGGTTCTGACACCTCCTGCTGCTTAAAACCTCATTCATTGACTGCAAAGTGCCCAAAAGTCACTGCATTACCAAAGTATCCCTCACCCCATGGACCAGAACATCCACCAGATCACAGCTCACCAGCAGAGCCCTGCAGTGGCTCCCCCAGCCCCAGGCAGCTCCTGGCACTGCCAGGGACCCCTTTGGTCAGGAACCTTTCCAGAGCAGCACCTAACCCACCTGGAATTGCAGTTTTGTTTAGGGCATCCCAAGAGTTAAATCTCAATGCTGTTTTCTCTTGGTGGGAATAAGAGAAGCAAAACAACATAAAAATTAAACAAAAAAAAAAAAAATAGAGCTAAGGAGGGAGAAGAAAAAAAAAAAAAAAAACAAGACTAAAACAAAACCCTGGAAAGAGAGAAACAAATATGGTTTAATAACTGGGACGCAATCTACAGTTTGTGAAATTAAAGCCCTGCTTTCTGCTGGCTGGCTGCCAAAGTTGGGCACAAACAAATCCAGGGAAAAGCAGGTTAATGAGAGACATCCTGAACAAAAAATAGCAAAAAAAGAGAAAGCAACAAACTCACAGAGCTCCTACTGATGAGATAAATAAGATTTGAACTGACATTATCTGTTCCACTTGCTGTGCATATTTCATTTGCTGCAGCCAGTCTTTAAGTCTCCTAGACACAGTTTTCAGCCTCATCCTCTCAGCAGCCATCACTGCATCCATCTTATCCATCCTTCAACTTGTCCAGCCCTGATTACAGTGGGATTTGGTTGCATCCTGAGCCTGTTGCTAGGACAGAGGCAGCTGCATTGGGAAGGCATTTGCTGCACGCTGCATCTGTCAGGAGGCTGCAGAGCCAGAAGATTTCTTGATATGATAGACCAGGTGTCAAAAGCAATAAATAAAAATAATAGTGAGAATCCCTGATGAGAAAGGAACTCAGCTTTTCAGAAGCGTCAGCCTCTAGCTGTCTTTGCTGAAGGTATTTTTAACTTATTTTGATTGTTTTCCAATCTCCATCTGATGTTCCAGCTCAGTTCTTCTGCAATTATTTCTCCCCCTGGTGCAGGCTTGTTTGAACTTTCAAGACTAATGGGATACTGTAAGGGACCAAATCACAAAATCTGTAATTTCCAATAGGTTTTCTGAAACTGCAGGTTTGAGTCCCATGACCTGACTTAGAAGTTAAATTCAGGTTACACAGAGGTTACAGCTAAGCTGCTGCAAAAGTCCTTCTCCTCTGGAGCTGCTGACTTCCAAAAGGATGGAGAAGGAAACAAAAATCCAAACAAGCTGTTCCACCTCTTGCACACGCCCACGTGTCTGAGTGAAAAGAGCAGTCAGGGGCCTTTGGTAAGGAGACAAAGCCAATTAGGAAGAAATATAGAAGCTGATATAAAAGTATTTAACAATGCTTTTCCTTCCCCTTTTGGGAGTCTGCAAGAACCATCTTCCTCACAAAACCACACTGGACAAGTTTTATTTCTCTTTTCCAGTTCTACAGGAATCTGTGTGGGGAAAGATCTATGACCCCACCCAGAATAAAATCCCAAAGTCTCTAAAAATCTACTCTGATTTCACAGACAGAACCTCAGTATTTTGGTTTCCACATTCACAAGTCCCATCCTCTGTTTCCTAATGAATTGCACCTACCAGCTTTTTCCATATGTCCACTGGGCTGGTGGCCAAAGGCATGGAATAAAATGTACATTCAGCAGGGTTTAAGCTCCTGCTTTGAGCTTGAGTCTTCCAGAAAACAACCTGGAGCTTTCCTCTTTCAGCTGCACAGGTTCAGCAGTGTTTATCTGTTGGTCAGATTTCATTTCAGAAGCACAAATATCCTTGATTTGGGCTTGAATGTGGACACAGCTTCAGCAATGCATTCATTCATTCTGCTTAAAAGATACTAAGGGCCTGATAAATTAGTCTTGCCCAGAATTTTCTTTAAAAAATGGATTTTTCTCCATGATTCAGGACTGTATTTCCCTCCCCTTTCCAAGCTTTGGACAATTGAGGCTGTCAGAGGCGTCTAGTCTCTGTTCACATAAAATCTGGTCTCTTTGTACATGTATTCAATGCACAGAAAAATTCCAAAAGGGCAGTTTATCCCACCCATTTTAATAACTATTTAGTCAGGGATGACTGAATTTGGGTTGTTAGGTCAGACAGAATGCCTGACCTTTTGGCTGCTAAATTTAGGGGAAGTAAGTCTTATTTTCTTAGACAAATCCCTTTGAGAACTCTTTGTATTACAGAAAATCCAGCTCCAGCTCTCAACCAGAGCAGTGGAGCATCCCAGCCTTACACAATCAGAAGATCCAGATCTACCAACTAATTCACTTCACAATCCTTTCCTTGGATGTAGCCCCACAGAGCTTGTCCGTTTTCTGTGCTAATGCATCATAAATTTCCCATAGGGAAAAATAAATACAAGGGTTTTCTTTCTCCTTTCCTTTCCTTTCCTTTCCTTTCCTTTCCTTTCCTTTCCTTTCCTTTCCTTTCCTTTCCTTTCCTTTCCTTTCCTTTCCTTTCCTTTCCTTTCCTTTCCTTTCCTTTCCTTTCCTTTCCTTGAAATTTCCTTGAAATTTCCTTGAAATTTCCTTTCCTTGAAATTTCCTTTCCTTTCCTTGAAATTTCCTTTCCTTTCCTTGAAATTTCCTTTCCTTGAAATTTCCTTTCCTTGAAATTTCCTTGAAATTTCCTTTCCTTTCCTTGAAATTTCCTTTCCTTGAAATTTCCTTTCCTTGAAATTTCCTTTCCTTTCCTTGAAATTTCCTTGAAATTTCCTTTCCTTTCCTTGAAATTTCCTTTCCTTGAAATTTCCTTTCCTTGAAATTTCCTTGAAATTTCCTTTCCTTTCCTTGAAATTTCCTTTCCTTGAAATTTCCTTGCCTTTCCTTTCCTTGAAATTTCCTTGAAATTTCCTTTCCTTTCCTTGAAATTTCCTTTCCTTGAAATTTCCTTTCCTTGAAATTTCCTTTCCTTGAAATTTCCTTGAAATTTCCTTTCCTTTCCTTTCCTTGAAATTTCCTTTCCTTTCCTTGAAATTTCCTTTCCTTTCCTTTCCTTGAAATTTCCTTTCCTTGTCACAAACTTGGAGGGCAAAAAGGTTTCTCCACACAATGTAATTCCATGTTAATTCCAACAGACACAGAGGGAAATATGGCACTGCAATGCTACGGAGGTTTTTGAACATCTTCCTGCTGACAGGACAGATAGACAGACACTGAGGTGCTATTAATTAGCAAAAGAGTAATGGATTGAAAATCCTTGGGACCTCTTTTTCTGTGATGTCTTTCAAGTCTCAGTCTAAGCTTGGAGCTCTCACCACCCCAAGAACATCAGCATGCTTTAGGATGTTGCCAAAGCCTAAAGGATGTATGGAGATAAATGCCTTTGATAAGTACAAGGCAGTCCACAGCCTCACAATCACAGTGAGAAATCCCACCAGGAAAGCCAAGAAATGCAAGGGCAAAGAAAAAAAACAGGTGAGGAAAATCAGGAAAAGGAGAAGAATCAGACACCAGCTGTGTGTGATCTTCCCCAGCCTGGGGAAGTCATTGCAAGTCTCCACATGTCCCATTGCAGGGGGAGTGTGATGTGGAGGGAGGCAAACAGTGGTGGGTGATAAGAAACAACCTGTGTACAGGAGAAAAAAAATATAAAATCATTAAAAGGATGACATTAAGTTATTTAATTTTAAGGGGAAAAGGATGTCTTTTACAGGAGGAAAAAACAATTTATATGCTGAGCTCTGGACTATGATGTTTTCTACTCTGTGCACTTTGGTTCCCTTCAACCACAAGACACAAAGATGCAGTGATTAGCTGAGAACTCCAGTACGTAGATTTGTACATAATTCATATTTTGACTTCTCTAAGTTTGCATAATAAATAGTTTAAACACTGCAGAAAATGTCTGAGAGAGGAAATTAGGATTCTGAATGAAAAAGTTAATTATACCTCGAAGGATATTTTTTTTCAGATATATACAGGCTAGAAAAAAGGAGCCTAGAAGTGGATAATTTAGGAGATGGAAATGCAGAAAATTATGGGAGTGGTAGCAACAGGAGAGTTATCGCCTTAAATAGGATAATTAGACTAATTTAATTTTTTAAACTGTGGCATTGCATTATAGACAAACAATTCAATAAATAGCAGCCTGAACACTGCTGCTGCAGCTCCTGATGCTTCTCAGGGCTGTGGAGAATTTGGCTTTTCATTTTCAGCAGAGTTGTCTGCAGCAGGAATACTGAATTATCAAAATGGGTTGCTTCCTATAGTAAGTCATAAAGGGCAGGGACAGGAAATTATGGAGGAGTGGAAAGGAATATTGACATCATTAAATCAATCACTGCTGATTGGACCCAGGGACTGATGAAGCAGTGATTGGATCTCAACCTGGAAGACACTGGGGACCAGCTCTTTAAAGATATTTAAGGACTTAACTTTTGCTGATTAAAATAGGAGTTAGTCACCTAAATAGGGGTTAGATGGCTGATATCATGAGGAACCCAAAATATCTTGGACCTGTATATCGATCCTGAAGCAAAGCACGTTCAGCAGTGATTACACCTAATTGTGCTTTGGGATATGCATGACAGTGCACCTACACCCCTTGAGAGTGAGAGAGAACAAAGAAAATATCAGATATATGAACTAAAGCAGACATTAACCCAAGAGGAGGAGATAGGAGTTCTTGTCTTGGAAGTGCCTTTCACTCATTTTTAGTCCATGCAGTGGAAATCCTCTGTACACCGTGACACAGGAGCTGGGACAGCAGTACTGGGAGTCTCTGGTGTCTGATAACACCTCAGTGCATGTCTGAGGAGCCTTTCAGCTCTGGCTGCCTCAGCTGTCACCCACACACTGCTCTGCAGGGAGATAAACTCCTGCATGCTCCTGTTTGCCTCCCCTCTGCTGCTCTCAGTCACACTTCAGGCTTGCATCGATTCTCCAGCACATCCTAGGAGCCATTGAGGGGCAGGGATGCAGCAGAGCAAGCTGCCTTCATTTCCACAGCCATGAAGTGACACCTGCCAGCCTCTCACACAGCATCTGATCACCAATTAAAGGGATGATTGATGCTGTGAGGAGGGGATGCCCTTCCTGTCTCACAGGCTGTTTGGGGAAGGCATCAATTCACAGGCAGCGAGGAGAACCGAGGTTCTCTTGGCAAACTCTTCTTTGGCTGCAGACTTCACTCATCAGCTCATAAGTGCCAAATGTGGGGTAAGGAAGCTTCAAAATGTTTTGCTTGAGTGTTATTTCCCTTCCAGGAAAAAGAGGTGTGGATCAACCTGTGCCCAAGTGTTGGGATCTCTGCTGGTCAGAGTGACCCCGAGAAAAGTTGGAAAGTCTCTTTTCCCAGCCCAGTGCTTGAAGAAGGAGTCAGGGCTCTTCATTTCTTGCTCTCAAGGTTGTTTATTGTGTCTTATCTATAAAATTCTTTCTCCTGCCCCACTGAGGTCCGTTCAGCAGGACAGTTCCAGGCACTCTGCCTGCCCCCAGGGCAGTGTTATGTCTTTATACTAAAAACTACGTGTACAATGTTTACAATTACTTCCCAATACCTATCACCTATGTTAGACAGTGAGCTTCTACTCTAAACCAATGTGTAAGTGCCATCATCACAGCAGAAGATGGAGGCCAAGAAGAAGAAGGAGAAAGGCTGGACATGCCCAGATCCCTCTATCTTACCCCTGAACCCCCATTCTAAAAACCCCAAAATCTATTTTTCCACCCTGTGATAACTTCACTATTATTCTACCTAAACTGTTGTGGCTTGCTGATCTTCATCTAAGGTTGGTAATTTGCTCCATGGGTCATAATCAAACCCACAGGTGTTTTGGGCTCTGTACCAGGGTCTCTGAGCCCCCTGGAGGGGTCTTGGCCATCCTGGACAGCCAGAGGGATGTCCTGGGTTCCCACATAGCCCGAGGGATGGGGAAGGGCCTTTCTGCCAGGAGAGGTGCTTCAAAGTGGCCCTGAATTTTTGTGCTGATGATCAAAGGGTGTTCCCTGTGCTCCCAAACCTGCAGTGTGAGGGAACAAACCCCCCTGACTCCAGCAGGGTACTTAAAAGTCACCTCTTTTATTTTTACTATTATTTTTCTGTGCATATTAATTATGGCATGATAGCAAAAAGTTTAAGAGACTCCAGAATGGGCAGCCAGATGATTGTGAGGTGTTTTTAGCAAAGCTTTTTCTTTAACCTGATGTAATTTATGTGATTCTTAAGAAACTTAACATAAAGGAATGGCAGCCTACAGCACATACAGCAACAGATCCAGATGGATGAAAACATGGAAGAGTTGAGTTATGCACCTGCCAGACTTGAAGAAACTAATTATGCAAGTCCTAATTTTTACGGCATATCAAATTAAAATTGGTTCCTGGATGTCTGATAGGGAATAACAGTTGGTGAGAATTGTATGAGGACCAGAGAAGGACAAACGTGGTTCCTACATTTGGAAAGGGGAGAGGTGGCCCCAGGGAACTATATATCAGTCCTTTTAACCCAGAAAAATAATAGATTAAATTATTAATTAATTTAGAAGCACTTAGAGGAAAATAAAAATAAAAGGTGCAGTCAACATGGACTTACAAAGAACAATTTCTGTCATATTAGTCTAATTTTTTTCCTTATAAAAGCCACCTACCATAGTGGTTTAGGAGGATGCAGCAGCTGTGATGTATCTTGATTTTAATATCATGCTACTGTATTTTCTTAGAAGCAAACAATGAAAATATGATCTAATGGAAGTCCTGAATCAGGATGGGCCCTCAATAGGCTGAGGAGTCACACATGAATAGTTCTCCTCTAAACTGGAAGGACATTAGGATTGAAGTCCCCCGTTACTTCAATATTTTCATTATCCATGTGGATGATGTACTGAGGTGCACATCTATAAAATTTGCAAGTGACACTTTGCTGGAAGGGACTGCGAGCAGTTTGGGAGACAGGATTGGAATTTAAAAGGATTCTGATTCATCGGAGGAGCAGCAGGAAATCAACAAGATGAAATTCAATAGGACAATGGTGCAAATGACTCCTCAGGAAGGAGAAACCGCAGCTGTGTTCGTGAAAGGGAGAAAAACTGCCCTGATGGAAAAGTGGAAACTGCCCTGAGGGGAAAGGAAAAGGCTCTGGGGTTCTGATACTTGCTGGGATGAATGTGAATTTCCAGTAAGGAAACAGGGAACAGGACCGGTGAGAAAAGCTGAAATAGTTAAACTTTAATAAGAAAAGACGGAAAGAGGCCACAGTGCAGTTCAGCGATGGGCTGCAGGACACCTCAGTGGGCTCTGAGGGTGTGACACAATTGGTCTGAGCTTTAATTCCCAACAGGAAGGAGAACTGTAAAGTAAGAAATTTTAGCTCTTTAATCAACTAGAAAGGACAGCCATGAATTATCCTTTACCAAGTGCTTTAAAGAATACTTTAATAAGCTTTCTGTTGATGGACATCTAGATCAGGGCTGTTACATTTCTTTAAACTGAGAAGTGACTTCCATTTCAATTGGGATCCCAATCTCTGTCTTTGAATGTGATCAGAAAGCCATCCTAGAGATAAATGTCTCTGCCAGAAACTCCATCAAAATCAATGCAGCTCCATACAATACTAAAATAGATTTAAGGAAAAATAAATTGTGTTCAGAAGAATTGTAAGTACATATATTAACAACCAATGTATGCTAATCCATTCCTATCAATCCAATGGTAAAATAATATCATCCAAAAATAAAGTTTTGCTGCTTCTATTTCAATTTTGAAAGAGAGTTCAGTGTCTGAAATCTCTTCTGGCTTTTTTTCCCTCCTCAATTATATAATTTGGGATAATAAGAAGTAATACTTCTCATAAGCCTTTCCTCACTTAAACCATAGTAGCTACAATATTCTTCCTACTCTCCCTACCCACAGCAGACTTCTTCATAAATAAAGTCTGTGGGAGTCTGGTACTTCACACATGAATATCCTGTCTTTCCCCATGCTCCTCACAATGGTAATCCCTGCCATGGTTATTATTTATTCAAAAGGTAATGAATAATAATAAATAATGTAGATGATTACTGAGGTGTGATTAATGAATAATGATAAATAATGGGGGGGGGAAGTATTGTTGCTTGTCAGATAATATCTATTTATTACAAACCATGAAGTAGGGCAGGAAAGCCTCATGCAGTGATGAAATAACCACAGTCTTTCACCATTTTCAGGAGGGTTGAAGGCTTTTAGAGTCAAATTTTCTCCAAAATGCTCCATTTTCTATGCATTGATTCCCCTTAACAATCTGCATCATGGTAAAACTGCTAGAGGCAGAGAAATGGCACAAATATACCCCATCTTTTGGGTGCTTAAATAAGCAAGAAACTCTTCTGAAAATCAGATCAGCATTTCAGGTGCTGAGGTCTTGGATATTTGATTCTGAGGGTTTAGTTTGAGTGCATTATTTTCCTTAAGATTGGCCTCACATAGCCAATTACATCCCACAATCTACCATACCGATAGAAAAATCATCAGCTAAAAGAAAGAAGAAGGAAAAATGAGGAAGCAAATCCTGCTTTTGATTCTCATCTTAATGGTAATGAGAAAAATTGTGGCTAATTACAAGGGTTAATTGGCGTTTTCACAGGTGCAGATGTGACATGTAAGCACACACTCTGCTACAGATGTTGAAACCTAGTTTTAATTTCCTAAGGAATTATTTTGATTTAACAAAACACAGGCACCTGAACTGGATGTAAACAGGCTCAGTGGCTTAGAACAGCCAGAAATCTGCCCAGGGCATCCAGGTCTTGCAGTAAAACCTGAAATCACATTTCTGGGGAAGAGACTGAGTTGGTTCCTCTCTTACAGGTGAAAATCTGGAAGATTAGTGAGGAAACTAGAACTGAAGGGTGCGCAGAGCAGCTGTGGCTGCCCCATCCCTGGGAGCGCTCAAGGACAGGCTGGATGAGGTTTGGGACATCCTGGGATAATGGAAAGTGTCCCTGCCATGGCAGGGGGTGGAATGAGATCTTCTCAAGTCTTTTCCTCCCCAAACCATTGTGTGATTTTGAAACAATTGGCTTTTCTCAAGCCTCATCCCTGCCTGAGCAGAGGTGCACTTTCTTCTGGTTGTTGCCAAGGCTGCAGAGCCATGGTCAGGCTGTGTCTGCAGCAGGCAGGGGTTTGTGTCTGACACCACAAAAGGCAGAAATAAAAAGGCACTTTTCATTTTCTTGAGGCGCAGCAGAGAATGGAGCTTCTCCATTCTCCCTCCTTCTGATCCAGGGAGGAGCTGGGCAGCACCACTGGGTCTCCTGCTAAACATCTGATGGTGATTTACTGATTTCCAGATTTTACTTCCCTTTAACAGCTGGATCAGCATCCTCTGCTCATCTCTTAAGGGGTGCAGTAGAAACCCTTGGTGTGTAAACAGCCTGGCAAGAAATCAGCAAGAGAATGGGTTGGGAAGAGAAGGAAAATTATTTCACACGACACCAGCAAACCCTGCCAAGATCAGTTTTCCTCCTTTGGGATTATTTGATGCATCACTCTGCAAAATGAAGCAGAAAAGACACAAGAAAAAACATGGAAAGGAGAAGCTGGAGGGTACCAGGCTCTTCTGGTGTTCTACCAATGATTTGGTGATTAATAACAGGAAACTCACTGAGCTTCTTGTGAGATTTGCCACCTCTCAGATTTTGTGCTCTTAATCCATTTGATAGCCTTTAGGACACTCTCTTCTCAAATAGACAATTACTTTAAAAAAATATGGAAGTTCCATCACAATTTTAATGCACAGCTGCACAGAAATAAGGCCAAACCTCTGAGCCTCATTAATTTGTTTCCTCCCCAGTTTGCTTGTTGATAGCACGTGGAAGTGCATTTTCATTTCTCAGTTCAATTGCTTTTTGCCATCAGTTCATGCACCATGTCCAGGTGTTGTGCAGACCACAGGCTGAGAAATAGTTCTTCAGAGACTGTGCCATGAGAGAGAGCAAATGTGGTAAATAGAAGTGGGAAAGTTCCTGAATGACCTCCAGTCAACCCTTTTGCTTTTCACTAGGGTCAGGGAGATCAATGCTTTTGAAGACATGAACTTGCCTGGACTGTTTTTAAAAGCCTCCAGTGATGGTGATTTCACATTCTCCCCAGGCACAGCAGGAAGAGCTCTGAGAGCTCAGCTACCTTGAAAATTGAGGCTGAGCAAGGCAGAGTTTTCTGTCAGGAGCCAGGACATCCCTCTGGCTGTCCTGAGCAGCCCAGACCCCTGCCAGGGGGCTCAGAGACCCTGGCACAGAGCCCGAAACACCTGTGGGTTTGATTTTGACCCGTGGATCAAGTTACCAACCTTATATGAAAGTCAGCAAGCCTCAACAGTTTAAGTAGAACATTAGTGAAGTAATCACAAGGTGGAAAACTAGATTTTGGGGTTTTGGTATGGGGGTTCAGGAGGCAAGATGGAGGGAACTGGATGTGCCCAGCCTTTCTCCTTCTTCTTCTTGGCCTCCATCTTCTGCTGTGATGGTGGCACTTTTGGATTGGTTTAGAGTAGAAGCTCACTGTCTAACACAGGTGATAGGTGTTGGAAAGTAATTGTAAACATTGTACACGTAGTTTTTGCTATAAAGACATAACACTGCCCCGGGGGCAGGCAGAGTGCCTGGAACTGTCCTGCTGGATGGACCTCAGTGGGGCAGGAGAAAGAATTTTATAGATAAGACACAATAAACAACCTTGAGACTGAGAAATGAAGAGCTCTGACTCCTTCTTCAAACACCAGGCTGGGCAAAGAGACTTTCGAACTTTTCTTGGGGTCACTCTGATCAGCTAACGATCCTGACAGTTTTCCTTCCATCCATGAAGACCTTGGAAAAGCAGAAAAGGAGGCAGGAAAAGCCCAGAGAGAGCCCTGAGTTACCCCTGTGGGAAGGCAGCAGCTGGCAGCCACCTCAGCCTCAGCATGTGGAGATGAATTGCAGGTGCTTCCACCCCATAAGTCTATGAAGTTTCCTTTCACTTTAATATTTATGGGAAGCCACTCTAACATATCAAAGGTGTGCTCATCTTTACTCCATTACTCATGAGAGAGATAACTCAATATGTCAAAGATGCCCTGATCAAGGGGCAATTTCTCTTCTCCCCATGCCAAATGCAGGCCAGGTGGAAATGGATGCATCTCCAGGAAAATTGTATCTTTTCGTGCTGGCACTGAGCAGAGCCCTCTTGCTCAGTCTACTGGAACATTTCCCAGATACCAATGTCAGCTCCTCAGCTCAATCCAGTCCACATCACATGGCCCTTTTCTTTAAGGAGCCCTACAGAAAGAACAGACTGGAATCGTGCTTTCATGCCTTAGTACTTTGTTTAAGAGCATGAAATTGTCTCTTGGTGAGAAAGATGGAGGCTTTCAAGCTGGCAAAGAAGAGACATTTTTAAGCACTTTAACCCAGAGGGATGTAATAGCTGCTGAGGCTGGGATTCATCTCCCTTCCCTCCAGAAGTGGAGCAGGGAGAGGCCTGGGATAATCACCCCAGTCTCTCTCCCGGCTGGGGCTGGGGGTGCCTCCCCAGAGGACCCCTCTGGCCCAAATTAGAGCCAGTTCTGAGGGGGGAAATGAAGCATTGTAGGAGCATCGAGGGCAGGACTGTGGGGACAGACAGGGACAAGAGATCTCTGCAGCCAGGTCAGGAACTTGGGGTTTATTGCAAAGGGCCTGGGTGCAGGGCCCTGCTGGGAGCTGCCAAACACAGCTCAGAGCAGGACTGAGAGAAGAGAGGGGAGAGAGGATGAGAGGGAAAGAGAGCAAATTGTGGTAAGAGTGCAAAATTCTCGTTACAATACAATAAATCTTCTTTAGTGTTGAATATTCTGATTCTCACTAACCAATCTAGTACAAGGTACAAATCCTATAGCATTTCTATACAGCCTATAAGAATCACTACATTACCATAGTGTGTTACATTTTAAACCCTACAAACTCCTCTTTGGGCCCCTTCTGCCAAGCTGTAGGGTCTGCTCTGACCCTTGGGCCTGTCTGCAAGCAGAGGGTGTTGTTCCATCAAAAGGGGATCACCTTCAGCTGGCCACACCATTGTTTTCTAGTTGTTCAGTAACTGAGGGATCTCAAAGCTTGCTTTCATTTCAATCTCGCTTATAGTTTCCATATTCTCAAAATCTCTTGCCTGACAATCATATTTATAAGGCTTTCCTGTTTCATCTGCCCCAACAAGGCATCTTCCAGGGGAGCCTTCTGCTGCTGACTGCAGAGGCAGCCTGGGCGACCACATCAGCCTCAGGGGTTGAACACCTAGATGGTTAAATTAAGGAAATTAGTCTCCTTCTGCCTGGCATACAAAATTCCAGCAGTTTAAATCCCCAGTTTTGTCCTGGGGGCTGAGGGGCAGCTGTCACCTGCATTATTTAATCAGGAGAAACAGAGTCCACCATCCTTCCCCCACAATGTGAACCCAAGTTCAATGGCAACTTGAGTGTTCCATGGGGACAAGAGGAGACTGGAACACTCCAGCAGAGCTCATTTGGATGCCACCTGGGACTGTGCACTTCTAATGCTGCACTGTCAGTAGGAATGTTCTCCCTCTTCTCTGAAAAGAACATTTTGAGTGTTGCCTGTGTGGAAGGTAAAGAGGCCCAGACAATCAATGTGTTGAAGTACATGGCTTTGAATGGGGTGGGGAGATGGAAAGTCATTGAGGAATAAAAAAAATGTTTCTGGGTACTGATGAAGTACATCCTGTGCTGCGCAGTCTTGGAGCAAGCATGATTTATTTTGGCTAAAATGGCTATGAGATGTTTTCACAATGCAGAAAAGGAAAAAGCTGGAATTGATGCTTTTAAATCAGAAAGTGACAAAAGGAAGATGATGTACACAAGTGAGGCAGATACCATCTCAAACACGTCTTTGTTGGCTCTGTGTTATGAGAATAAGCACTACAGCACCTGTGGACACAAAATGCAGCAGGTTGCACACCTCGATGGCCCTGCACAGGCACACACTTTTGCTGCATCCTACATCAGCTCTGTTGTATTTTCCAGCTCCAAAGCAGCTTAAGAGGCTCACACAGACAAGATATACACAGCACAAACTGTGCATTCTGCTCAGTGACACAACAATTTGCCATTTAAATAATTATCACAATAATTACAGTGGGTGCTGGGATGTATTTCATCATCCTACATGACCAGGTGTGAGGGGAAAATGGAACCACCCCAAAACCAGCCCCAATAAGGTCTCCCAGGGTAATACAAGGATATTCTCAGAGCTCCTGTACATGCATCCATCACCCCAAAACTCACATGGATACATATCCTAAATTTCCATTCCCTCCTTCACCCAGGAACAAACCTCCATCTAAACTTATGAAACTCTGCCCAAACCTCAGCTGCCATCTATTTACTCCCACACACTCCCTTCTATAGACAAAAAAAAAAATTCCCATCACTGCGTTCCTTCTTACCCTGCAGTCAGAAATAAGTCCCAGGAAGCTGCCAGAGGTTTAGAAGCTAAGCCAGCCATGCACAGCTCCACTGCTGCTGACATTACCAGACAGCATTAATTTAATTCTACTCAGTTATGCTTTTAAATTTGATTTGAAAAATGTGTCATAAAATACCATTAAGTACAGTGCAGCATTTTGAAGCAGGCTGTGATGTTCCCTGCACTGACAAAGTCATGGGGAAGGGAATGTAATTTTCATAGCTAAGTACTGGGGGGCATGTTGGGAGAGATTCCTTTAGAGAGTGGGTTGAGTGAATCAAGAATCTTGAATAAACATTATATTCACTAAATAATTTCATGGTGTAGGAGATCCAGAGACCTCTGATTTCATGCTTTAAGGCCAAGGGTTGATGGAGAAAGGAAAGGTAAATACAAAGAGGAGAGGAGAGGAGAGGAGAGGAGAGGAGAGGAGAGGAGAGGAGAGGAGAGGAGAGGAGAGGAGAGGAGAGGAGAGGAGAGGAGAGGAGAGGAGAGGAGAGGAGAGGAGAGGAGAGGAGAGGAGAGGAGAGGAGAGGAGAGGAGAGGAGAGGAGAGGAGAGGAGAGGAGAGGAGAGGAGAGGAGAGGAGAGGAGAGGAGAGGAGAGGAGAGGAGAGGAGAGGAGAGGAGAGGAGAGGAGAGGAGAGGAGAGGAGAGGAGAGGAGAGGAGAGGAGAGGAGAGGAAGAAAATCTGTGAAGCAGATTTCATAAAATCATGGAGTGGTTTAGAGTGGAAGAGACCTTAAAGGTCATCCAGTTCTATCCCCCTACCATGTGCAGGAATACTTTCCATTATCCCAGGTTGCTTCAAGCCCTGTCCAACCTGGCCTTGGACACTTCCAGGGATCCAGGGGCAGCCACAGCTTCTCTGGGCAACCTCCCCACCCTCACAGGGAAGAATTTCTTCCTAACATCCAATCTAAATGTATCCTCTTTCAATTTAAAGCCATTCCTCCCTGTCCTATCACTACATGTCCATGTAAACAAAAAAATCAACTCCTTTTGATGGCAGGGTGAGTTTTAACTGGTGCCCATTTTAACTCCACATCCACTCTCTGGGAAGTTGCATCCCTTACAGCAGGCATTAGGGTCCAGTATCATTTTTGGGTTTTCCAAAACACAACTTTTCCTCCAATTTCCATGGGCAGCCCATTTGTTCAGCCTTGTGCTAGGCATCCTCAGAAGTACCTGCACACAGAGCTGGCTTGTCCTCTGTAGAAGCTGGCACATAACACCTGCAAACCCATACCTGCTAAGGAAGGAGCAGATGGCCTCATGAAAAGGACTGTGTTGGAAACATTTTCTCCTATCCAACACTTCAGATTCATTCTTCCTCTGTGCTCAATCTGATTTTTATTCTGAGAAGGCAAAAATTGTCACTGCCTGATTTGTAAGGAAGAAATATTTGAGTAAATAAAAAAAAAAATCTGTTAATTGTCATAAATTTGGGTTTCACTTTTGTTGTGATATTGGCATAATTTCAGACAAAAAGAAACACTAATGGGGGAGTTAAAAAAAAATTTCCTTATGCTAAATATGTCAGAATTTCCTCCTGAGGGATGGGGCTGATGGCTGTGGCACCCCATGAGGAGCTGGATAAGGGGGCTACAGTTCTCTGTGCAGGTCCTTGGCTTTCCCCCTGCTCTTGTTGTGATCTTTGTGGGGATGAATCTTTTTATCACAGAACCTAACACTGACCAACAGCAAAAAAAGATGTGATAATGAGTGCATCTGGACAGCTTTGCTCTGGGTTCTCAAGTCAGCCTTAGAAAGATGGAATCCATTGCCTTCACCCTTTTAATTTAAACCTAAAGTGTGGCTCCTGCAAAGTACCCAGTGAGGGGCTCAGAAGTCTCATTTTCTGAAGTGCTGCCCTTTCATCACTCTCCCTTCTCATCTTGCCCACTTCTCTCTCCCTCTTCTCTCCATTATAATTTTCCCTTTGACCCTGTGATTCTCCAAGCAGAGAATGGGATGGCTGCCTGTGCTCAGCCCTTCCCAGGGACACAGCGGTGAATACTGAGGGTCTCTCACCCTGGCCATGCTCCCTGGCAGCCTTGAAGCACCTGGAGCACACCTGAGCAATGCTGAGCCATCCACAGCTGCCCAGTGCTGGCTGCTGCTGCTGCTGGCACACACCTGGAATACTGAGCAGCCCACTCCTCACTCTGGAATACTGAATGACCCTCAGCCTCTCGCTCTCCCTGAATACCAAGCAGCTCTGCACCTTTACAGAGTCTGGAGAGGGAGACTCATCCTCCTGCAGCAAGGGGGGAAAAAAATAAAAAAGGTTTGAAAAGATACAGAGAGTCAGGCTGAAGCTGTGGAGTTGGATCCTGAGCTGGGATTTTCCAAAGATGGTATGGAATATAAAGTGCGCAAACGTTACTGGAGGATGTGTTGGGAGCTCAGCACCTACAGCAGTTTCTCCAGATATTTTTTTAAAAAATCCAGTTTAAAATTGAACACGTTTCCTGGTGCATGGAGAAGGGCATTGCTATTCTTAGGAGGTCCTGGTGTCAGCAGCACAAGGACAAAGAGCATCTCTGCACTTGGAGAGGGTCAGAGAGGCTGCAGACCTTGTTTGTGAACTTTCAGTGACCTACTCGTGAAGCCAAAACACTCGCTGACTTTCCCTTTCCTGGGGTACCTTAGACAGGAAATGCACAACAAAGGTTATTTGGAAACTCATTTTTCCCCTCCAGGGTATTAACACAAGCTTTACAAAGGCTTATAATCCCTTTAGACAACAGCAGCAAGAGCAGCAGCAACTACAAAGCCCTGAGCTTGGAACTCAATCCCCTGGTGACGGGCTGAACCCTCTGCTGAGGTTGCAAAGGAAAAGAGAAAGGTGTGAAGATATTTACATCAAACACACGGAACAAGAGGGGATTTTAATCAAACTTCTCTTTTTCATCTCTTCTTTCTTCTCTTGGAACCTGCTCTTTCTTTATCCTGATGAAACTCAGCGCTTGTATTTTTTTTTCCTTTTTATTTTTCCTCCCCCCTATATAAAGGAGGATTTAAAAAAAAAGGAAGAAATAATCACAATCCTGCCTGAAAACTCTGAGTATTAAAAACTCCAGGGCAATGCATCTCCAAAATCTGTAAGACTGTAAGAAGATAAGAAACAAAAACCCCACAGAAATATTTTCTCTCTGTGTCTTTGGAAGTTGCAGGCGCGTGTATAATACCCCTAAGCCAGGGTAATCTGCTTGCCTCCTCCTGCCTCTCCTGGTGCACGAGGATGTTCTTAGCATTAATATTCCTCACACTCCAGCAAATGAACACCCAGGAGGCAGCTGACTCAATCAGTGCTTGTTTTACTTACTGTGTATCGCTGGGAACAAACCATAAACCAGAGCACAGCAGATCCGTAATGCTCATCTCAATCTGCTTCCCCTGCTTGTTCCAGCCCTGATGAACCTTCCTGTGCAGCCAGAATCAAAGGGAAAAAGAATTAAGAAATGCATTATAACAAACACATTAGCAACGTGTGGTAAATTACCATTGGAGACTCCAGTTCCTCGTGGTAGGAGGGTTTGTGGATAAACACATTTGTTTACTTCCTTTTTCCTGCTGTCTTCTCCAATTATGTGTGATTGTTCCTCAGTGACATCACAGCTCCCAGGTCTGACGTCATGACTGCTCCCACAGCAACAAAACTGAGTCAAGGACCTGTTTGAAACCTGGAGGAAAGATAATTTGGAAAAGGTATTTGTCCATTCTTTCCCATAAACTGATGGGCTCCTACAACTGCTGTTTGAAGGTTGGAATTTGTTTTAATTAGGATGGCATAATCACAAAATGCAGAGGAGCTAGCTGTTATTTTTGGAACAGATACAGCTGCAGGGGAATTGAGAGAGAAGCCTGTACAGACCATACAGATGAGCTCATTTCACACAGACAGGACCAATGTCCAGGTGGATGGGGTGTGATATATGGATCTTGGATCTCTCTGATCAATTCCTGCTATCCCTGATGGAAACCTCCAGTGCAGACAGAAGTTAGAGGGTGTTGGTTGGATCTCTAAGGACTGCAGTGGGAGCACAGACTCTTTAAAAGGAGGATCCTAAATGAGGATGATGGATTGTGCCTCTCCACCTTCCTAGCATCAAAGCCTGCCTTCCTATCAATTCCTCACAGATCTGCTCACCCTAAACCTCACTTTAACCCATCCTACCATTGGTCACTCTATTGACTTGTATGAGACTCCCAGAGAGGCTTAAATTGAATTTGCAGCAGAAGATATAGATCCAAAGAGACAGAGAGGGAGATGATGCTGGGGCAGTGGAAAAAGCTTCAGGAGAAAAATGCCTCTTGGGAAGGTGATGCTGTGGAAGTTCCTTTGATCCATAGAAACTAGAGAGGAGATGAGGGTGGTGAAACAAGCTGTAGGCGCAAACATGACTGTAAAGTCATGTAAAAAATTGTTAATACAGAGAGGAAATTGAACAAAGACTTGAATCCAAGACACGAGATTTAGATGGGGGCATATTCCCAGTGAATTTCCTAACAGATACATGGAAGCTTTTCACAGGGAAGATGCTAAGTGAAGGGCAACTCTTAACAAAACCTAAACTGGGTGTGTGAGAGGATGACTAGCATGGCTGGCTGGCCAGTGCTGTCTTATGTACAAATTTTGGTTAAAAGTTCAGCCAGCGTGACTGCAATGGCAAGAATTCTGCTTATAGTGAGGTTCCTCTTTGCTCCAGCTCCTGATCCTTAGGGAAGGGATGAAGGTGGCCATGGCCAGACAAAATTTATCAAACCAGCCTCCATCCAGCAGCCTTTGCTTGGCTGATGGGCAGGAGAAGGGCAGTGAATGCAGCTGCACTTGGAAGGGGTGATTTCATGCTCTGGTGACTCCATTCACTGCATCCATCAGCTCCAAAGCCAAGAGCAGCCTGTGGGGTCCCTCCCTCCTGCCCTGGGACCTGGATGTGCCTTTGCCCACCCGCTCTGAGGCATTGTTTTCCAGCAGGGTGTTCTTGGAGCAGGCTGCACTTACAGCAGGGCCTGGGCAGCAGAAGGCCTGGCAGTGCCAAGATCTAATCCAAGCACTGTGCATGGTCTGTATGTCTGATAAACAAACAGGGAGTTTGCCTGATTTTGCGTGTTTTGTGTTTTAAGTGAGACTCAGCAAAACTGGCTCAGTGCTGTGGGATATGCCTGTTGCAGACATCTTTTATGAAAAATCCTTTCTTTAGGATTTTTCCTCCTGAGAAACTGGGAGGCCTCAGGAACAAAATGTAAACAATGATTATCTGCTGCTGTGGAATGCAACAGGTGCATCTGGGATTGGCCCATGTTGGTGGTTTCTAATTATGGCCAATCACTTCAGCTGGCTCAGACAGAGTCCAAGACAGTTGCCTTTTTAATCATTCTGTCTTACTCTATTCTTAGCTAGCCTTCTGAGGAAATCCCTTCTTCTATTCTTTTAGTAGTTTTAATATAATATATATCATAAAATAATAAATCAGGCCTTGTGAAACATGGAGTCAAATCCTCGTCTCTTCCCTCAACCTGAGACCCCTGTGAACACCATCACATATGCCTGATTCCCAGGAATTTTGTCTCAGATTGGGACACAGCATTCCAAAGTGTTCTACTTCACACTATATGATGCTTGGTTCAATTTGATTTCCTACCCATAAGAAAAGCATTCTGGGGGCCTTGAAACAAGCTCTGCTGTGATAATTCTGTTTTTCCTTCCCTCCGGCTTTGTTTACTCACCTCAGTCTCCTTGCCCAGAACATGCAAGTAATGGCAATGCAGATAGGTGCCCCAGGTTGCTTCCTATCCCATTCTTCCAGAAAGGACATCCCCTATTGTTCTTTCTAGGAATTTGAAGTGGTTTTCAAGGACCTGGAGGGACAGGCAATAGCAGTGACACAATGCCTGAGTGCTGCAAAGCAAACAATTTGCCCTCCAAGCAAGCACCAGTTCCAGCAGGACTGAGGCCAGCTCTGACTTCCCTCCACTCCTCAGTGCATTGTTTGGAAGGTCAAGCACCTTCTCCTTGCTATTCTTTCTGAATCCCAAATAAAAGAGGCAAAATATAAGGTGGCTCTGTAGGATTAGGTGCTCTGAAGATCAAGGTAAAGACCGGCAAGTCTCAGGGAGCTTCTCCGCCAGTCTTGGCCCATGTTTCGATTTAATCTCAATTTAATCTTTGGGCATATGAAAGAGTGGAACATTTGCCCATCTATAGGGATGTTTATAATGCAAAGATCTGGTTTTCTTCCTATAAATGGAGTTTTAATCACTTGCTACCTGTTTGAAAAGATGGAGCACACACTCCTCCAGCTGAGCCATGGCAGAAACAGGGATTACTGAGGGGTAACCTCAGTGCCAGCCCAGTCCTGGTCTCTTTGGCCCATACAGTGGTGCTTTAGGATCACAGGATCATTAAGGCTCGACAAGACCTCCAGGGTCATTGTCCATCCATATGGCAATCCAGCCATAGACCTTAGCCAGGTTCACTATCATCACACCTACATGTTTTTTGAACACTTCCAGGGTAATTCCAGCACTTCCCTGGGCAGCCTTTCTCACAGGCCAGAGCCTCAGTGATGGAGAGTGCCCAAATTATCAACAGGAAATGTTGGGAGGATGTGAGAGCTCTCAGCCAGTTACTGTAACCTCAATGTCATCTTCAAGAGGTGGCCTCAACTTGCCAGATAAATCCATTCTGTTGTGTCATGTCTCTCAGTGATGCTGGGATCCCCTTCCTGCTCCAGCTCCCTTCCAGCCCATCCAGCTGTCCCAGCTCCCTCTGGAAAAATCCTTGCACTCTTTCCAGCATACAGTTTGTATTTTGCAAAGGCTGGGGAAGGAAAACTGACTTCTCCAGTCAGATTTGGAGGATTCATGGCTCCAGAGCAGGCAGCCCTGCTGATTTGAGAACCAGGAACAGGCATGCACTTGGTTTGCTTAAAATAGATTGGTTTCTCTGTGTCAGCATCTCCTGCTCCTCCATCCCCCACAACATTTTCTGATTACACCCTTGAAGTGTCACCTGCACATCGCATTTTGGAGAATGGCAGCTGAGTCCTGGCTTTGGAGGGAGACTGGGAATACTGAGGAGGAAGAGAGAAGCTTCATCAGCAGAGTCTGAGAGGGAAGGAAAAAAGAGGAAGAGGAAGAAAAATATCACTCCCAACCTCTTCCCTTTAACAGCAAGGCTCTTGTCTTATTACCTGATGGGGCAAAATTGCAAATGTTGGGAGAAGTGCACTGGGTCAGGATGAAAATCAAGGACAGCTATCACTGCCTATTCTGGGGGTGAAGAGAGTGGAGGAACTGGGCTATAACCCTCAGGACCTGGCAGTGAGTTATCAGCAATAACCCTCAGGACCTTGCAATGAGTTATCAGCAATAACCCTCAGGACCTGGCTGTGTGTTATCAGCAATAACCCTCAGGACCTGGCAGTGAGTTATCAGCAATAACCCTCAGGATCTGGCAGTGAGTTATCAGCAATGCCCTGATTGCTGCTTGCACTGACTGCAGAGGGGCTGCTCACTGCCACTGCTCCCCTCACCACCTCCCCTCCAGATCTGGGAAATCTTTAAGGTGTGGGATTTGTATCCCACAATGCAGGTACTTCATCCTACACACACCCCACACGGGCCCAGAGCACCATTCCAGCCCAGCCCAGGGCCAGCAATCCCTGCCCTAAGGGTTCTGTGGGGTCCTGGGCTGCCCTGCCTGTCCCCATCACTGTCCTGATCCCTGCCTGGGGTAGTCCCAGCCAGGTCCCAGCCCCCAGCTCCCTGCTGCACCCAGTTTGCCCCTGATATTTTCTCTGAAGGTGAGAAGTGCATGTTGGATCAACCAACTCCAAGCACAGACCCCTTGGAACAGAGACTCTCCCTTGTGTATATACAGCACTCATATTTCAGATCATCTTGGCTTCCTAAAATAATACGAAGTAATACTTAAAGAAATTTCCCACCTCCTCTGCATACCAAATATTGTCTGCTTTTGGGATCAGATACCTTTTTTTTTTCTTCCCTGAACGCATGTTGTTTACCACACAATCCATAATGGATCGTACAAAAAGACTCTGTTTTATTTTTCTTACAGGCATCCAGCTAATGGATGAAGTAATTTAGTGAGGCTATTGTATTTCACTCAATAGGCTGTATGTAGATTTGTTGTGAAGGATAAAATGTTCCCTCTTCAAACACTAACAATGGGAGCACAGTCTACCACTGACCTTGTACTCTGCTGCTGTGCTGTGTGCAGGGAACAATGGGAGCCCTGGTGATGGGCAATGCAAACACAGAAATGTTTATTTGCAATAGCAGGGACCCATCCTCTTCCGCAGAGCATGTGTTGGTGTTCACCTGTATAAAAGGTGCAAATATTCACAGTGTTTTAAGGTTTAAGTGAATGCCTCTGATTTCTAACGGTCCTGAATAGATGAGTTGTTTGTAAATACTCATTTCAGAGGTCTTCAAAATTTAAAAACTGTGAGCTTCCACTGGTCTTTGTGTGTGGGTATATGTGCTTTCAACAGCTCTATTGTGAAGGACCTAGAGTGCCTTCTCTCAGAAATAGTTGTGTTTCCAAAGGGTAACAATCAGCATCCGCTCAGGCTTTTAAACCCAGTATTTCCTAATTATGGGTGCAGTAAGTTCTGTTGAATCTGTCAAACATTTTCATATCTTTGGAGGTGCAGAAAGATTAGCTGAACTTCTGATGGTATTATTCTACTCTGTCTGTGAATTAATAGAGAGCATTAATGGAAGTGTTCTCCAGTGTTCTGGGATGGGATCCATCCCATTTCATTAACCACTTGAGAGTTACAGATCTTGTCTGGGCTGGTTGTTCAGGGTCTATCTAAAGGCTGTGCACCTCTCACAGTGGTTAATTGTACCCCTCACAGTGGTTAACTGTACCCCTCACAGTGGTTAATCTCACACTAGCTCTGGCTTCTAGAGAGATGGGACCAATAATCTGCAACAGATGCCTCTGGATTCACCTTCTACTGTTGCTGAGACTAAATTCCTAAATTTTAGTCAGCTACATGTAGCTCAGAAACGTTCCTCCAATTAATTAATTAATCTTTCAGTGACCTGGGGGTATATGTGGCCTCAGCAGAACATGAGTGTCTCCTGGGCAGACATCAATTCTTCCAGTCCTTGCACCATCTCCTAGAAGACAAATCCCTGAGAAAGAAACTGCCTGACAGGTTCCCTCCTTCTGCTTTGGCTTGAATGCAAACCAGACGAGGTTCCACCCAAGATAAGCACAGTTGGAAGGCAGCAGGGATGATTCTGTGGCCACATTCTGTAGGCTTTCATGTAATCAGAGCTCCATCTCCATTCTGATGTTCCCTTGTGTGCCTCCTCTGGGAGATTCCTTTTAGGCCAAGAGGGTCCCAGCTCAGGTGAGAACATGCAGGTGTGATGGTAATTCCATTGGTAGTGGTAATTCCATGTCCTGTGGCTCCTTCTGGCTCTTGGATAATGCCTAACCTGAAGCCATTAATTGCAGCAGGAGAGCCCTACTGCTTTTCAAACCCTTGGATTTGCAGATGTGAATAAACCCAGGGTCCTGTGAAGCTGTTTGCTGTCTCAAGTTCAGACATCTGACTTGGGTTTCTGATAGAACTGGCTGGAACCCCAAAAGCTCCTTGTAAAACCAGCAGAGAAATCCATGCCAAGATCCTGACTTATCTGTTCCAAATCTGGAAGAGCTAATCCTTTGCTGGCTACAGAAGGAGCTGAGGAATCTGACCCACTAAACTTGGATGCCCAGGATGTCTCACATGAGTCAGTGTGAATGAGAGATGATGCATTAAGACTTTATTAGTATCTGACAGCCTTTTGATCGTGGCAGAGAGCAGTTACAAGCAAAGACAAGAGGGTGGGATGGGTGCCAGCCTGTCTGACTCTGGGTTTGTTCCAGCATGTCTCAGCTCATGGCTGTCCTGCAGCCTCCTCTCCACAGACCTCTTCCTCTGTTAATTAACAGACAGAATCCCAAAAGTATTAAAACTGTGCCTTCCTCTCCTGGAATTTAATTTCTCTAACTTCTCTCATAATAAAGTTTAGTTTTTGCTGTTGCCAAGATAAAGCATCTTCTTCTATAAACTTCAACTTCTTTATGTCTTCACTTCTCCCTGAGCAACAAAATTCTACCAGGCCTCAGAGGAGAGATTCTCCTCCAAATCTGTTCCTATCTGTACTCTCCACACTCAAAATCTTGCTCTCCTGAGCAATGTTTTCCTGGTCCAATGCTGGAAACCTTCAAGTTTCTACAAACTTTGTCCAACCAAGGCACCCACTGAGCTTTCCACAGCTCAAATGGAATTTTTTGTACAGCGCAGGATATCAAATGTCTCTCCTGAGCAGATGAGGCTTGTGACTCCCTTCATGCCCCAGAGGTCTAAAAATCTTCCCAAATAACCCTTTCTGAAGAGCATGCCCTCTCCTCATGTGGGCACTGATGATTGCTGCTGTCCTGTATCATTCTGAGGGGTAATCATGGAATCATCAAGGTTGGCAAAGACCTCCAAGATCCTCAAGTCCAGCCTTTGACTGAACTATATCCTGTCAATTAACCATGTCACCAAGTGCCTCATCTACTCATTTTCTGAACAATTCCAGCATTGGTGATTCCAGCACTCCCTGGGAACTCTGTTCCAAGCCCTCCTTTCTAATTGAGAAGGATCCAGATTTTGCACTACCTTTTCCTAATTGTCCTATGCAGGTTTTCTTCAGTGGAAAGATGCCTGGAGAGGGGCACAGGAGGGAAAGCATCCAGAAAAGCTCAGTAAGTGTGTTTAGGGGGAAAGTATTCCCACAAGGAGCTCTATTTGACTGGTGGAAAATGCCTTCTTCATTGATAGCAGGTAATGCAAAGCACACTGCCTGCAGCTTTTTCTTTTAATGTAGACATCTGAAAGTGACTGTATGATGGAGGGAGAGAGGGAAAGGTTATGTGTCTTCACAGGCCCAAAATGGCAGTATAATGAATATAAAAGCCATCCTCTCCTCCTCTAATATATTCACTCGCCATTCCACCCTCTTTTCTAGTGACTGTAAACAACATTTGTCATCAGCAATGGGCTACTTTTCATTATAAAACTGATCTGGAAACTACATTTTTATTTCACGTACATCAGCAGTGACGGGAGAAGAAACAGGCAAGGGGAAAATATATGTCCCTAGCAGGAGAGGGACCTGGGACAAGCGTTGCCTGCACAATTCTGGGATCATTCATAAGTCTGGCCTCCAAGACAGAGGATGGTCTAATGCCTCATTAAATCCTACTGAGCCAACGATGATGTATGGGGTCCTTTCAATCTTCTGCGAAGTAATGCAGTAAAAAAAACCCTAATTTGCACGTTTAATGCATTCATTAAGCTATTAGTCTTTCAACAAGAGATTTAATAGCAAATTAACAGTTTTTATGAAAGAAAAAAACAACAACAAAACTCGCCACTTAGTAGAATTACTTTTGTGTCAGAGCACAATGCAGGGTAATGGGCAATTAGGGGTTTCGGAGGGGAGGATGGGAAGATGGGTTTAATTTGTGTTTGGTTTATAATTAGCTGATGCTTGGTGCTTGGAATGAAATGAACTGGATCCCCTCGATGGGGAAGACACTGACTTGGGCCGAAAACACAGGGAGGCATGAAAAGAAAATGGGAGGAGCTGGAGGAAGTCAGAGGTTCATCCCTGAATATTTATTCTCATGGGACACATCCTTCCATGCCCAGGGGATAATTTCTTGTGGTCAGACACTGGGGGCTGAGTTTGTGCTGCCTTGGGATTCATGTGGGTCTTCCTGGGCACCAGCTGGCAGGACAAACTCCTTCCCAGCACAAACAGGTACTGCCAGAACACTCACAGCTCAGCAAAACTGCTGTTCTTTCTCCTGAAAACTCTGCTTAAAGTTGAGCAAACTCTCGAGTGCTTTGCCTAATAAAGATGGATTGTTTGTTTAGGTCCAAAGCCTGAATTTCAGGCTGCGTTCAGCTTGGCAGATATGTGCCAGTGCAGATGGCTGGCACAGGGGCTGTTTTGTAACTTTTAGTTTGTGTAAGTCTCTTGGAGAAAAAAAGAAAAAAAAAGTCTTAATGAGAACACTGAATTCCAGGGAAGACTTTGGTGAGAGAGAAAGAGAATTGCAAAATCAAGTAGTTGTCTGAACTTACTGAAAATAAATGCTACTTTACCTGAATAGGAAAGAAAGAAGTGGAGCTGTGTTTGTTTGCTTGTTTATTTTTAAATGTCATTTCTAAGTTTTCTATTTCTTTGGAAAGTCAGTTGACAGAATATTGAACACCAAATCCACAGGATTTTGGGCCCTTTTTTCTTATCCACACAAACTTTGGGGAAAAAAGTCTTTAAAAAAAAAATATTTCCTGTATCAGAAAAAAATTCTTTAAGGGATCCTACACTAAGCTTTGATTTTCAGCTGGAGTGAGACAGAAGAAGGGAGAATAGTCCAAAATCAATTTCTTAAAGATCTGAGGAATCATAAATACAGTTTCAATCAATATCTCATGTGTGAGAGTTTGTGTGTGTGTGTGTTTTCCCTCAGACACATTTATTCAAACAACTGCTTTCCCATAAAAGAATATTCAATTCCGTAGATTTAATAAATGGCTTTCCAAAGTGGAATATTAACAACAGGCAGTGGATCCTTTACATCTGCTTTTACAAAACTTTTCCCCCCACACAGGATTCTCTTCTGTTTCTAACACTGATTTTATGTAGCTGCTCATGCACTGACATTCAGGGCAGGAAAACACTCCTTACAAAAGAACTTTTGTGTTCTGAGAACCAGCCTAAAATTAAGCAGGTGCTCAAGTCTTGTCACAAATAGGTAATGCAGCAACATCTCAGTGTCCTTGAATTTCTGTACGTGAGGCTGAGTTAATTCTTGTACCACTCAAAGAGCAGTTTTTCTGTCTAAAAATTCAGAAGGATCCTTAGGACATGAGGCTGACCACACTTACATCCCAGAGCATGGTGTTGTGTGTGCTGCTCTTCCAAATTTTATCCAAGGTAATGGAAAGTAGCACTCAGATTTGCACTGCAGGGAGGTGCAGTTAGAATTAACCAGCAGCGTGTGCAGCTTGGCTGGGGATGCTCCTGGCAGATGTTAGGGGTTATTCCAGATGTTTCAAAGTCAGGGATTCTGTGCCTCTGTTTGGCTAGAAAGCGGAGGCACAGAGCACATGGCTCAGCCAGGAATACAGCTGGGCTGTTGTGGAATCACAGAATCCTAAAGTGGTTTGGGTTGGAAGAGAGCTTATAGCTCGTTCCACACCCTGCCACTGGCATGGACATCTTCCACTATCCCAGGCTGCTCCAACCCCTGCCCTTGGACACTTCCAGGGATCCAGAGGCAGCCACAGCTGCTCTGGGCACCCTGTGCCAGTGCCTGCCACCCTCATAGGAAGAATTTCTTTCTAATATCCAAACTTTACCCACCCTCTCTCTCAGTGTGAAGCCATTCCTCCCTGTCCTGTCTGTCACTACTGAAAGGTGCTATAAAGTCTCTCCAGAGATTTCTCTCCCCCAGGGTTAACAACCACCAGCCTTTCTTCATGAGAGAGGGGTTCCAGCCTTCCAATAATCTCTGTAGTCCCCTCTGGACCTGCTCCAACAGGTCTTTCTTCCCATCTGTATTAGTGCCAAAGGGTCCATTGCTCTAATATGCAACAGATTCTCAGGCATGGTGCTGAAACACCTCTTTGGACATGGATCTCCAGGCTGTAGGCTCCTGCTTGTCTGGTCCATGGCAGCAGAGGCAAGGCATGCTCTCAGTGCTACCCTGAACCTCGTGCAAATGCTGTCAGCTCCTTTTCATGCACTGGAAGCCAAATGCTATTGTCCCACCAGTCCCTTTCCCTGTCTGCCCCCATGGAGCCACGCCAGCAAGGTGGGGCTGTGTCACAGACATCTTTTATGAAAAATCCTTTATTTAGGATTTTTTCCTCCTGAGAAGCTGAAAGGCCTCAGGAACAAAATGTAAACATTGATTATCTGCTGCTGTGGAATGCAACAGGTGCATTGGGGATTGGCCCATGTTGGATGTTTGTAATCAATGGCCAATCACAGTCTGCTGGCTTGGACTCTCTGTCTGAGCCACAAGACTTTGTTATCATTCTTTCCTATTCTATTCTTAGCTAGCCTTCTGATGAGAACTTTTTCTTCTGTTCTTTTAGTATAGTTTTATTGTAATATATATAATAAAATAATAAATCAGCCTTCTGAAACATGGAGTCAGATCCTCGTCTCTTCCCTCATCCTCAGACCCCTGTGAACACCATCACAGGGGTGGACTCTGCCCTGCCCAGAGCTGTGTCCACAGGTCCAGGGGAGCTGAAATCCAGGGCTCATCACAGCCAGCTCTCTGTGGGGAAGATGCATCTCAGTCTCATCATGTCAGCTTTTCCTCCTCAAGCAGCTTGGTGTGTGGGCTGCTGCCTGCTCTCTAAAAGCTTCTGAGATATTTGTAGCTGCTCTGCTTGTTCTGATTTTGCTGGAACAAAAATAATTACTGAAAGGACAGGGATAAAAAACTCTGTGTGTGTGCGTACATATATATTCTGAAAAATCAGTTTGAAGTGTGCCACAGGACTACACTGGGTTTTAAAGGGATGTGATAAAGGAGGCAGCTTTTATTTTGCTGTACACTGAAGGTTGTGAATTAGGAAAAAACCACCAGAGAAACATTGCAGGTTTTGGAAACTACACCAGGACCACAGCTCTGCCCTGGAATTTCATTACTGTCTCCTGTGTACCTGGCAAGCAATGGTAAGGAAATGAGAGTCCTGCCAATTTGTAAAGGTGTGTAGCTGGAGGGCTGATCCAATCCAGCTAATGCATATTGCTGATATAATACTGAATATTTCTTCTGTCTGGTCTTCAACTTTCTTGGATTAATTTCATGTATGCAGAGAGAACTTGTGACTTTCACAACTTTGACTTACCTGGGTGTAATGACAGATAAGGCAGATGTGCCCATTTCCCTACTTGCCCTGGTGCTATGACTGAAGATATTTTAAACCCTTCCAACCTCAAATCAAAGAACTGTTTTAAATTTAATCTCTGAACACTTTCAACTGAGTTTAAGGGTGAAATTTGCCTAATGGGAGTCCTCAAAAGTGAGCTCAGGTGGGACTGAAATGAAGTTTCAGCTTTTGCAATGGGTCATATCCCAGGAGTTAAATTCACTCTGTCTTGGGCAAACTTAGCAATCACTTTGCCTCTGAGAGATCAGCAGCCGAAATTACTGCACACATGTGCCTACAAAATCTGTCTCCCTGCTATCCCTCCCCTTTTGAAGCCCAGCAAAAAGCTGGGACTGGCACAGCCAGCCTGATGTAATTGAATTTCCCTGCCTCTTGCATTA
Source organism: Melospiza melodia melodia (assembly GCF_035770615.1). Lineage (NCBI taxonomy): Eukaryota > Metazoa > Chordata > Aves > Passeriformes > Passerellidae > Melospiza > Melospiza melodia. Next base: position 6,465,261 of record NC_086215.1, read on the forward strand.
TATTTTATCAGGTGATGGCTTGGAGGGATTTACATTGCACAGAGCTGCTGAGGAGAGTGGCTGAAAAATGGTGTGAAAATGCTGATAAATAGTTCTAAATGAAAGCAATTTTAGCAGGAGCACCTGTAGGCCGCCTTGGTCTCCTTTTTGGTAACTATCCCTGCAAAGTGAGAGCTTCCAGCAGCAACAGGCACGCAGGGACAGGTCCCACTCAGCACCTGAGGCTGCAAGAGCCAAGGGATGCCTTTCTTTGCCTTGCTATTGAGCTGGGCTGAATTAGCGGCCAAATTAAAGCCCCAAATCTCTGCTCCTGACCCATTCATGGCTTTCTTTTCCTCTTGTTAATGGGAAGTAGATGAAGGAGATTGGTGTTAACAGCCATGAGTGATCCAGCTTTTCCTCTTCACACTCATCTACTGCTTGGAATAAAGGTGGGAGCAGCCACAGCTTCTTGTCAGCTGCACCTGAGCTCTGGTTCCTGAGATAAACACCTGAAGGGTCAGGAAACTGCTAGAGAAACTCAGAATTTGGTCTCTTCCATTTTGCCTCAAGTTTCATGCAGTTCATTCTGAGATCAGAGCAAGGAACCCATAAGAGGTGCAGCTACAACACCACCACCACATCAACAGATCATTGGTGAAAAGTTTCTTTCCAAGTTTTTCTTTCTTGATATTTGCATTGACGCCATTATCAAAGCTCTTTTGAGATACACAAGCCGAAGTAGCTGTGAGGGTTTCTAGGCTTGCATTGATGGAAATGTTATACGGAAATGTGAAGCTAAAAGTACTTTTTGTTTGTTTGGGTTTTGTTTTTTAAATTTTTTTTTTTGTTATTGTTGTGCTTACGTCCAAGTGCACATGGAAATAGCTTACTCCAGCTCCTTGTACTTAAAGATCCATTTGTGCTGCTGCCTCAGCTCCTCCTGTGGAAGGCAGTGAGTTGAAAGAGTGATTCAGACACCGTTAACACAAACGAGAGGAGACAGGCCAGTACTTAGCACGACAGACTCCTCAGAAAGTGTGGACAGGGAAAAGCTGTTTCTTTTCTGTCTGTCGTTTCCCCTTTGCAGACTGCAGATGAGAATTTCATAGCAGGCTAATTCAAGGAGCAGGAACCCCCAGGTAATTCAGCCGCCAGTCCTTACAGCAGGTGCCCTTTGTGTGTAGGAGTAGGTGCTGATAATATTAATATCAGCTCATAAAATAGAGGAGGGTGAGAAGAATGAGTGACAAGGCACATTTTAAGTATCCACTGCAAGAATTCAACAGGAAAACCCAGAAAACACAAAAATTAGGTGGGCTGAGTGGTAAAGTTGCTGCTCTGCCCAAGCTGTGTCCCAAAATAAAGGAGGTAAATACTCTTCTAAAGTACTTTTAGTACATTAGAATAACCTGGAGGGTGAAGTAAAATCGGCTATGGGGCAGTGGGCTGGCTGTAAATCATGTTTAAAGTGTAAAAACAAACAGCATTTCAGATCCAGAAGGTCTGAGTTAAAATCTAGAGTGGATCTCAGGTTTTTCCACAACTAATAACCACACTTAAATCTAGTTCTTAGAAGTGTATTTCAGGTTAAGACCAAGAGGCCAAAAATGGCTTTGTCTACTAAAGTGAGATTCATCTCTTCACAGAACACTTGGAAAAAAAATCTTTGCTCCACGTGTTACAAATTTATTTTGGGTAAACTTATGTAATTCATGAATGAATGAATGAGTATATTTCTGCCTTCTCTCGCTTTATAGGAGAAAATCTGACCTTGATATTCAAAATCAAGGTTTTTTTAATTAACCTGACCTGTATTACAGTGTCCACCCTTTGGGTACACAAGACAAACCCCTCCAGCTGCACTCAATACCCTGGGCAGCACCTGAATTTCTGATAAGAGTGCATAGCTCTTTTTAAAATTATCATTATTTTCCCTACCCTAGAATTTCTGAGGAATAAGATTATTCTCCTAACTCTAGAAATGATTCTATTAATATTTCTGAATGTAACTGATTACATTGGCACAAGGGAAATGGTTGGAGATTCTGGGATAAAACAGAATCTCTTGTTCAATTCTCTAGATTAAAAACCATCAGACAACAAGGTGCATTCAGCAAGTCAAAAGGAGAAATGTCCTGTGACAACAGAAAAATCAAAGTTTTCCAGATACCCACTTGGGTGATGAGTAAATCTATAAAGAAAGGGACTGATCAGCAATGAGAGCAACATCTCAGATGAGCTGGGGAGATAAAGTGAGACTTGTAAAATGTCAAGGTTTTAATTTCCTCGTGAAGGAGATCCTTTGTAGAGGAAATTAAAACAAACAGTAGAAATTCCTTGCCCATAGTAATAAGGAGTTTATAATGAGACAAGAAGCACTGACACCATGCAGGAAGAATGGGACCAAGTTAGAAAGTGATCTGCATTTGTCCTCAAAACAAAATGAATAATTTTTTTTCAAATTCAGTGAGGATGTTGATAAAGACTGTGGCATAATGGCAGGGTGTGAATGGGAAGGAGTTTATGGACATTTAAATTATTCTAGCTGAGGTAAAAGTAAAATTCAAACTTCTTGATGTGATGATAATGAGAGGAACAAACTGCTTTTGTTTCTGATTCCTGAAAGAACCCTTTACAGTGTTGGTGCAGTAGCAGGTTGATATTATTTGATATAAGATTTGTAAGCACATGTATTTTAGAAAAAAAATGATCAAGGCATTTGCAAGTCCATTAGTGTGACCTCTGTAGTTTGCCAAACCAACTTGGAATGGCAGAGTGATTTAAACAGTGTCAGATGGATCACAACACCTTTTCTGAGAAAAGATCAGGAGAGAAAAATGTGGTTCCTTGCTTTGGGAAGTTAACTAATTTCTGTCTATTTGGTGTAATTTAGATCTGTGTCCAAATAAGCCAGAAACATTTGAGATGTGCAGTATGAGAAATTCCCCCTAAGGCAGAGGTAGGCAAAATGAAGTTAAATCTGATCAGAAGAGTGTTACAAAAAGAGAATTTCTCCAGGAGGGGAAGTATCTCTGTGAGGGGGATTAGTAGTGAAATTATTCAAGCAACAGTCTTGTCTGATCCAACCTCACATTTTCATTAATAATGGGAATTACCAGTGATGAATGGTGTTGGGAAAAGCTGGAATTTGTTCCTGCTGAAGTCCAAATGAACACTGGACAAGTGACCTGAGAAATCTGTGTAGGAGAAACAAAGTCTGTGAGCCTGAGGAATATCTGGGGATGTCAGACAAGCTTAGAAAGGTGTGCTGAGGGATCAGGGTGTGATGGAACTGTGAAAAAGGCAAATTCTAAGATGCCTCGGGCAACGTGTGTCTAATAAAGCAAGAGAAATGGAAATATTTTTGTATCAGAGCCTGGTACACATTTGTCTGTAGTGCCAGGTACTGTTCCAGACATCTGTGCCTAATGGAGACAAATCCAGATAAGGGTGGGTACAGAGAAGGACTGATGGGATAATCAAGTGGATGGAGAGGCAAAGACTGGGATTTCTAAGACAAGTAAACAACTGCTGTTACTAAACAGAGAGTGTTGAGGGGTATGTGAAAAAGATGAACAGAAGGATTCAAAATGCCAGAGAAGGAGATGATTTGTTAAGCTCAAGGGTAACATTGACACAAGAAGAAACGAATGTCAACAAGCCACGATTAAATACAAGCTGAAAAATACAAGCAGGCAACTCAAAGTCAGAAGAGAGAGCAAAGCCTGTCCAGGGGAGAGAAAAGCTGAAATTCTTCCCACCAAAATACAAACACTAAATGAAGGTATTTACCCTTTGGATTTATCACACTTAAAGACACCCTTTAATTAATGTGAAGAGCCTGCTCCAGGTGTGACTCAGATCTTGGGTGTGTTGAATCAGCTCAGAGGGGGCTCTCCTCACACTGAGCTGAGCTCTAAGGTGGCTCAAATCCACGCCTGGCTCCTCAGATCCTTAAAGAATGACGGGTGACTCTGCAAATGGAAAGGCCCAATTAATTCTTAAATGAAGGATGATTATTTTAAAGATATTACAAGGAGTGCCTGCACAGTATTATAGATTACCTGCAAGAAAAAATGCACAATTTTGAAAGCTCAGTTCTGGTTTAGATCAGATACTGCGAAGTTCCTGCATGCTGACATCATGTGAGGAACCCATTGTCTTGCATTTAAGGCCCAAAAACATTTCAAAAGGAGGGTTACCCTGCCACAGATACTTTGCCTTAACTGTTGGAGTCTCTGGATTGTGCACTGAATTACAACATGGGCTCAGGTGTCACAGGAAATCATGGGAAGTTTAATTTTGGCAAGAAGGATGGGCTGCTCAGAGTGCCTGCGGGCGATAGCTTTTGTCTCTGTTGGAGAAAGAGCAGAATTATTGACTTCCAGCTTCTAGAAATGGAGTCCAGATTTATTACAACAAATTTTCTTAATTTTACCTGGATTGCTGAGCTGTTTAGAGCAGAGGTGAAGTGGTGCCAATCTTTTGGCTGTGGGTGATTTTGTCACCTCTCTATTTCACAATAGTGACATCTTTTTTGGGATATATGAGCATGGCTGTCTCCTGATGGTAAATAAATTACACTTCCTTCTCTCAAGCCCCTGTGACTGTTTTCTACAACAAAACATTAAAATGCTCCTTTCCAGGCCTCTCAGTGATCTCTTTCTCCATTTTATAATGTGGTGTTAATTTGAAGGCATTTTAAAGCACGCAATGAAGAAAACTGCAGGTGGAAGTTTGGGGGTGATGGGGCCTCCAGTGAGGGTGAGGAGGAGGAAAGGAAATCTCAATAATGCTGCCCTTCCAGGGATTCTGCCATTAACTGATGCATTATTTTTCTAAGCTCATTAAATAACCCTTAGAACTGTGAAAAGGTCAAAAGAGAGGGGAAGGAGCTGAAGCTGCCTGTGGATTTTTGTTGTACAGCAATTTCCTGACCAAGCTGAGGGAGGAAGAGGGGGATGGAAGAAACAAGAAAGGAGGGGAGTAGAAAAGAACTGCTGATTTTTCTGTTGATCTTTTAATGCAAATAAATGTTTCTCCTCAGACTTTTCCCTACAGTAGTCATCAATCCAAATCCCATAGTAGCTCACCTGTAGTAGCTGCTCTGTGGTGAAGCTACAAGCTGTTGTTTACAGCAAACAACAAATCTTAATCATCTGTGGATCAGCTTAGTCACGGAGTTGATGTCTTTGGCCATCTCTGAATGTCTGGGGCAAGAATTATAAGAATTTTATTGTTCTTGCCCTAGGAAGCCCAGAATCTCATTAGAAATACCACATGCAGGAAGGTCTGAGGTATGAAGATCATTTGTCACTTTTAATGGGTTTGTATTTTAAATCACATTCCAGGACACGCAAATGAGTCTTTGGAAATCATAAACTTTCTAAAGAGATAGGGAAGAAGTACACAGGAACAAGGTCTTCAACTCCACTGGGACATGAGGAGCATCTTTGTGTGTTCACAGATCTGTCCCTTAGGAACTGCAGTCAAATTCACTTGAACAAACAAAATGTTTCCTTTTAACTGGCTGCTGTTTGTTAACTCATGAAAGAGAAGATGCTTGTTGTTTCCTTTATTTTTTTTTTCCTTTTGATTTGCATTGCAAGGTGAGTTTCTAAACTGAACTAATAGAAAAATCAAGGTCAATGCTGCCTGATCAAATAAGAATCATGAAGTTTGCCCCTTTGCAAAGCAATGGATGATATCTTTGGTACTTTTTATGATGCTAATATGACACCAAGGTGAAATGTGAACCTGGAACATAATGAAATCAAGAGTTTATGATGAATCAGTGAGCAAAAAGCATTACTCTAAGAAACTCTCAAAAAAACCCCTTCACTTTTTATACAATTCACTGAGGCTCATCCAGTGAACCGAACACAGAAATTGCCACAGGATTTGATGCAATGTTGCCCCCTTCTTCAAAAATAAATTATTCAAAAATTCTGCACAAATAAGAATCCAAGAAATTGGATTATATATGAATAAATACATTGTGTTGTGACATTTAAAAATTTGAGGTTTTTTCCCAGAACAAAAGAATATAAAGTACAAATTTCTGCCCTTTGCCTTTAGAAAGCTGGGAAAACGTGTGTTTATTTATCTCAATGCAGAAATTGTGTGAAAGCCTCATTTGTACGGGTCAGAAAGACAAGAAGACTGTTTTCTGAATCCATAGCTATTCCCATATAGGACTAGATTTTTAGTAACTGGTGTTCTAGTGCATTAAAGTGAATCCACAATGTGCTGGTGGGGTCTGTGTGCAATCATTTCTCCTATCTGGGTGTCACAGCACTCCATTTTGCCTTTTTTAGGCTTGTTAATCTTGTTACTCTGCTGAGCGTGCATCAGTGTAGCAGTTGGACTCTGCAAATCCCACGAGTAATTTCACTCAGCTCCACAAAACACATTTGTCTTTAGCAGCCCATGAGTAAGAGCTGCTGTGATGTTGTCAGTGTTCAGTGCAGATCTGGTCTTTGCCATTTGGTCCTGAACTGGGGAAACACAGGCAAACATTCCACATTTCTGCAGGTGAGACATAAACTTTAAGGAATTTAGAGATTTTAGAGGAGCGAAGATTTTAGTTAGAGATAAAGCTTTATTGGAGTTAATTAAAATAAATGGGTAGGCCTTGATGAAGTTGAGAGTTAGTAGTTAACTAATAATTAATTGCTTGTCAGCACCATGTTTGGTTAGCTGGGTTTATAATGAAGAAAATAGAAACTGATAAATAGCTTTTAGGAACATAAGACAATTGTGGCCTCCTCTGTTCTGAAAACAATTGAAGATGGGAATGGGAGTTCTACCAAGGGTTAATTTGTCATATTTGCATTGAAGAGGTAGAAAGGTCAGAATGAGGAAGATTTCATTTACTTCCTCATTTTGGGACCCCTTCCCATGAAAGGGACCACCGACTCATTTCAAGGAACAAACTACTCATGTTTAATGGCTTTTGAACTAATTACCATACAAATTGGGGAATGGGATACACCAAAGTTATGAGTATGTATTTGTATTTTGGGTATTCAATACTTGTATAGATAAAAGGACTCTGTAATCACCTGTAAATTGTGGTGTGTATTTGGCAGCTATCCCACAATAAACATTCACTTTCTAACTTTAAACAGTTAGAGAGTTTTTGTCCCTCGCAGTTTGATATTGGTACTAGATCAATATCCATATTATTTTAATAAATCACAGGTCTGTGGGCAGGTCCTGGCCTGCAGGATGGGCGCCAAGACCTCCCAGGGATCTTCTTCCAAGCCACACACACAGCAAGGGTCCATGGAGACAGCACAGAGGAGATTTGATCATTGACCGCAACAGGGAATTGGTTCTGTGTTACAGACATATTTTATGAAAAATCTTTTTGTTAGGACCTTTTCTCCTGAGAAGCTTCAGCTTCTCCATGTTTTGCTGCTTTGGAATGTGATTTGGAGAATTGTTTGCCCAGCGTGTGAAATTGTTTTTACTTGATGACCAATGACAGCCAGCTGTGTCAAGGCTGTGAGCAGTCACAAGATTTTGTTATCATTCTTTTGCCTTCTAGCCTTCTGATGAAATCCTTTCTGTTCTCTTTTAGTATAGTTTTAATATATCCTTCTCTTTTAATATAATATATATCATAAAATAATAAATCAGCCTTCTGAAACATGGAGTTAAGATTCTCATCTCTTCCCACATCCTGGGACCTCTTGTGAACACCACCACGGTTCTGTCCATCCATTTCTGTCCCAGGGTGCTTATCCTCAGTTTATCCACCATAACTCCACGCAGCAGATCCTGCCAGGGGTTCTGAGAACACGGAGCAGGGAAGGGATGCTCGGCGTTTACAGAAGGATTGAGATGGAGGTCAGTGGGATTAGGGCGTTCAGCCTTGCTGGGCACAGTCACAAATCCCGGCTGGCACTGCTGCTCTGAGCTCACACACAACAGCAGAGCCATGTCTCAGTGCTGGGACGTGGATTCCTCCACCCAGCAGAGTGCGAGGGCACCAGCAGCACATCTGCAAAGCAGGGTAAAGTGTTTGGCAGGCGTTCCCCTTGGGATTAGCACTTGAGCAGAGTGCTGTGTGGAGCCAGGGTAACACATCTCTATTTACTGAGCAGATTTTGCATGTTCCGTGGTGTGAGCGAGTAAGTACAAGAGCGAGAGGAGCTTTTCTCCAGAATTGGAACAGTTTCTTTGTCAGCGCTGCTGCTCCTCCATTTAATTCCACAAATCTGCTCTAATCAGAGTGGCTTCACCCATCAGCTCAACGGAGAGCAAGCACGGGAGGGAGGAAGCGTCTCTCTCTCTCTTTCCAGCTTTCTGTGTTCTCAGGCATTGCATCAAAGTGGCACAGAGCCTCCTGGGAAGGGGATTTGCTATCACTCATGTCAGTCCCAGCCACATTATGTTTATGGATATGATAGACTGAATACTAAAATTGCCATTTGCACAAATGATCCCACAATTCCTTCAGGCCTACTGTATCCCTTTAATAGTCCAATCTTTCAATAATGAAGTGAAGATCAGTCAGGACTCTCTGAAAATCCCATTTTTTTCTTTAATTTCTCTCTTTTTTTTCCCTCCTCCTCCTTTTTTGGGGGGCTTTTTATTGCACACATTATTTTCATCCTTTCTCTGAGCTGGATCCATTTACCAAGAAGTTTTAAGGGAGATCAAGAATGAGATTCTCAATATTCTGCTACTACCTCAGAAGGAGCAACGTGGCAGACAAATCATTGCTGCTTGAGGCAGCGAGTCATGCAGAATTCAGGAGTTTGGGAACTACACACACGGAAGAGGGATGCTATTCATGAGGCCTCAGGAACAAATATAGTGCAGGAATGATACCTCAAAATGCAGGCTCTCCTTCCTTAATTCTCTTCATTGCATGCCCGGCTTGATCTCCTTTCCATGATGCTTCCTGTGGTTCATATCCAGGAAAAAAATCCAGTTATCTAATAGCGCTAAACTCAAGAAATTATTAATTGCATGGGTAAAGGCCTGGACTAAGGTCTATGCAAAAACAAGGAGGGTTTGACCCATTTAATTTTGTTTTTAGAATGGTTCTATTAGAGTTTCATTCACCTGTTTCCCAGGAAAATAAAAATTCCCTGAGAATCAAAGTGACTTTTTGTGAAGCGAGTTTTTAAAGATTCAGCCATGGTTAAGTGGTGTAAGGGAGAGTTAGCAGGAGTGGGATGTACCAGGCAGGTTAGAAGATAACTTTAGATTGGTCTGACAAATAATTCATGGGCATGGATAGACACTGAAATCAAGGCTATGGTCCTTGACACAGATGTGGTCTGGAGAGGTGCAGGGAATGGGAATCCTGCTGGCAAGGACAGAAATTCCTGTCAATCATATTTAGCAAATAGTCTGTGGAACTGGGAGCAATAAAGAAATTGTGCCCTAGGAAGGAATGGTGCAGTGCATGAGGCATGCTTGCTTGGGCTGGTTTGAGGTGCTGCCAATCCATAAAGCTCTATGAAATCTATAAAGCTCCATAAAAGAAGCTTTAGGAAAAATGTTTGGAAAAATTTCATTGCCTAAAGAGTCATCAAGCACTAGAATGGGCTGCCCAGGGCTGTGGGAGAGTCACCATGCCTGCAGGGATTTAAAAGATGTGTAAATATGGCCTTTGGGGACATGGTTTGGTGTGGCCCTTGCAGTGCTAGAGGAATGGTCAGACTTGATGGCCTCAGAAGTCTTTTTCAGCCTCAATTTTTCTGTGATTCTAGGTCAGGGAACTGGATTCTTACGGGGGATTGATGGAGCTGTACCAGCACATATGAACGGAAAACCTGAATCTGGCTTTCTCACTTTGTATTCATGCATTTGTTTGTTTTTGTACCTCAGCATTTCACTCTGTCCTCCCACTTCCCTATTTTTCTCCTTCACTCTCCTTCTGTTGCCTGCAGTGCTTTTCTGTCTCTCTTTTCTCCTAAAATCTTCCTTTCCATTTTATTTGACACACATTTTTCTTTTATCCCTTTTCTCTTTTCTCCCTTTACATTAGTGTGCTGTTTCTGTTTTGAACCAAAACATGGAGATGGTGCTGCTGAGGGGAGATGATGTCCTGGACATGAGACTCACCCAGGACTATGGTCAAAGCCATGAGATTTCAGGGTGAGCACAGTCCCATTCAGCCCCTAAACATCAAAGTGTTGTGCTCAGGGACGATTTTCTGCCTGCAAATCAGATTGCTGATTTCTGTGGGAGGCTCTGCGAAGTACAAGAACAGCTGCAGAAATTGGGAAGGTGCAACTCAGAATTCCAGCAGTCCCTGGGTGGAAGATTCCACTCTTAACTTGGGAAGCCCCCATCTGTGACCGTGTTCACAGGGGCCCCAGGATGAGGGAAGAGACGCGGATCTGACTCCATGTTTCAAAGGCTTGATTTATTATTTTATGATATATATTATGTTAAAACTATACTAAAAGAATAGAAGAAAGGATTTCATCAGAAGACTGGCTAAGAACAGAATAAGGAAGGAATGATAACAAAGGTTTTTGTCTTTGACAGAGAGTCTGGACAGCTGACTGTGATTGGCCATTAATTAGAAACAGCCACATGAGACCAATCACAGATGCACCTGTTGCATTCCACAGGAGCAGATAATCAATGTTTACATTTTGTTCCTGAGGCCTTACAGCTTCTTAGGAGGAAAAAATCCTAGGGAAAGAATTTTTCATAAAAGATGTCTGTGACGCCCATCTCCCACCTGCACCTCCAATGGTGGGAAGTTGCTGATGTATTTTTTGTTAATTATTTCCCCTGTTGCATTTGCTCTGTTTTCTTGATTATATGAACACAGCTCTTCTCACTGCCTGTGCTCAGCTGCCTATTTCTCATTTGTGCTGTTTGATGGGTGCTGGTAATCTGTGTGCACCCATCCTGCTGGGCTGATTGACTGATGGAGCTCCTGGTATGCAGAGGCTGTTGGCACTAAAAGGGAAATGAAAAGAAAAACCTCCTTAACCGTGAGATTTAGCAGAAATCTCAGCTATGGACACTGAGCTCCATTCTCCTCCCTGGGATGGGCAGGAAAGAGCCCATAGAGGGAGGGCAAAGTGGAAAGAGGGGGATGAAGGGACTTGGGGTGTAGAGGAGCTCCAGTGACTGCAGAAATGAGTGTGGAATTTGAGCAGAGAGCTGCTGAGAGCAGCCACCAGGGGCTGAGGCACATCACCTTCTCCTGGGCAGCACCATAAGTGCTGGGAAATTGTGCAACAAACCCAAATTAAATTGAAGTGCCTAAAGCAAAGCACTTAAATCCATACTTAATGGCCCAATTCCCTGAAGAGTGCAGTCCAGGGACCCAGAAGTCTCACTGTGACACATGACTGTGGCCCTGAGTGTATTTCTGTGGGTTTTAGGATGATGGATTTTAGGATGAGTTACTGCCATGGTTTAGCCACAGCCAGCAAATCAGCCCCCCACATTCACTCATTCTCCCTTGGAAGAATGGGGGAGAAAATTGGAAGGTGAAAGCAAGATAACTCATGGGTTGAGATAAAGACTGCTCAAAAGGCAAAGAAAGAGTTGCAAATACAAACAAGACAGGGACAACTCATGCTACGTTGGATTATGGAGTTTTTGGGGTTTTTTTGTTTTTTTTTTTTTTTTTTATTTAGAGATGGGGTTATTTAGAGGTATTTTAAAATTTTTAATTTTATTTTTAGTTTTATGTGAAAGGTGAGCCAAGTGCCCACCAGGGCCCTGCACAAAGACATCCCAAGGGGCAGGGGAGATGCTCTGGTGCCCTGTGTGTCCTGGCAGCACTCTGTGCCACCCTAGGACTGTGTTTGTAATCCTCCTGCAGGGTTTCACAGGAGCAGGAGGAACAGGGCTGAGCTGAAAGGGATTAGCAGCAGCAATTTCCAGGCAGGGATCTTATTCAAAGATATTCCTTCCATGGGTTAGAACACACCAGTGTGTGGCTTTTAGAATGGCAATTATCACTAACCCAGTCCAGAGCAAGAGAACTCCAGTGCCTGTCACCTCACATTTCAATAGCCAAAAGTTTTTTAAAACTACTTGTTCCCTATTATTTAATTCTTATAAACTTGAGCAATTTGCTGTTAGAAGATAAAGGTATTTTTCACAAGGTTTCACAGAACCAGCTCAATTGAAATACAATGTCTGATGAAGAATAATTAAATTGGTTTGACTTCATTTTGGTAATGACAAAAAAACTTTGTTTTGAGAACAGAAAAACACTGGATTTTCGCATTTTTCTCTAACCTAATTTGTATGGATCTTATATTACATTCAGCATTAATTTTAAATAGCTTGTAATGGCACAGAGTGCCACACACTATGGCATTTTGATGTCTCCATGTGATTTTTTCTTTTAGCACAATTTCTCTTCTGTGGCAAGGTTTGAGAACTTAGGCTGCTGCTTCCCATTCAGAAGAGAAATTTCCTGTAGAAATGGAAGTTCACTTTATTAACTACAGCTACTACCACAGCAGCTCATTCTTTCCTTTCTCAAAATACTCACCATTCTTCTTCCCTCTGTCTTTAGCACTTCTCATTCTTCTTTTCTCCTTCCTGTCCTTATACTCAGTAAAAATCTGCTGTGCTTCAAAGAAACACTGAAGGTGTAGATATAAACCAAATGTAGTAGCAAGAGAGAAAATGGGGCTATGGGAACATCAGGGTAAGATTTTGTTCCAGTGCTTAATCCTTTGAATCTTGAATGCTGTTTCTGGGGACAGCTTTGTGAGGGGCTGTTATTGTAAACAAAACCTTTCTCTTGATGAAATACACATTTCACAGGGACATTGCATTTTGCAGGGCTGTCTTTTGCAAGTCAAAAGGGAGAAAAAAGCTTAATTCTTCAATACATTCATTACTTGAGACTGCTAAATGCTGGTGGAGACAACACCTGGAAAACCTCTCTGGTTGTAAAGCTAAAAAGGACTACAACAAACTTGTCCCCCAAATAAATTGTTTGCGCTTTGTCTTCTCAAATACATTAGATAGCTATTTGAGAACAGTGGAACTCAAATATAAACAAACACATGTAAACACATGTAAATATATGTATATACACATACACACACACTGTGTGTATTTATTCAAACTGTAAATTCTGTTTGTTGGCTACCAGTGAATTCATCACTTGCACAGATGCAGCTGGGAGCCCTCTACCCTGCGTATTTCCTTTGCCTACAACCTGGGAGATGACAATCTATTATAAAATTCCTTCTACTCAGGATAGAAGCCATTCCCCAGCTCCAGATCATTCGATGCTGGTGAAAGGGCCAAACACCTTTGCCCATGTGGATCCCAAGGACCTTGCGAGTGTCTCCCATCCTTCACCGCAGCCCGGCGGCGGCCGCGCTCCATTTCCCGCGAAATTTCAGCCGCTCGGGCATTTATCAGCAGCATCTGTTAAACAATCTGGAGGGGAGCAGGGCTGCTGCCATTAGTGTGGGGGTGAGCAGGCAGCTCCTCAGCAGCACGGGGAGCAGAGGAGATGAGGCTGTGCCTGCTGCTGCCGGGGGTGTCGTGACCTTGACTTCTCGTTGATGAGCGATGCCGAGCGTCGCGGAGCAGAACTGACGGGGATAATGTCGCTCTGAATGGATGTGTTCTGGTCGTGGGGCTGGAGAGGGATGGATCATTAGAGAGACACAAACAATTAGAGGCTCAGTGATGAGTTCTCACAGAGGTACTGGCCGTAGTGTAGTGAAGAAACAACATGCAGGAGTGTTTTTCCCCTTTTTCCTAAAGGTCATCTGTGACCGTGTTCACAGGGGTTTTCGGATTGAGGAAGAGATGAGGATCTGACTCTATGTTTCAGAAGGCTTCATTTATTATTTTATGATATATATTACATTAAAACTATACTAAAAGAATAGAAGAAAAGGTTCTCATCAGAAGGTTGGCTAAGAATTGAATAGCAAAGAATGATAACAAAGGTTTATGTCTCGGACTCTCTGTCCGACCCAGCTGTGCTGTGATTGGCCATTAATTAGAGACAACCACATGAGACCAATCACAGATGCACCTGTTGCATTCCACAGCAACAGATAGTCATTGTTTACATTTTGTTCCTGAGGCCTCACAGCTTCTCAGGAGGAAAAATCCTAAGGAAAGGATTTTTCATAAAAGATGTCTGCGATAGTTATCTTTCATTTGGAGCTTTTTTTGCCCTCCTTGACTGACTTTTGGTACTTTGGGGGTCCACAGAGGGTGAGAAATAGTGTGCACAAGAAACCGAAACACAGGAAGATGATTAAGTGATGCTCATGGAAGGTAAATCTCTTTGGAAACACAGAAGCTCAGCTGGGCCTGCAAGGCTCCTGACATTCCCCTGCTGGGCCCTAACCCTACACACAAATTTACACCCACAACCTCTATGGCCTTCCCAAATTTCAGGCAGCTTCCTGCAAAATCAACATCAAACTTCCAGTGCCTCTAGTTTTGTGTTCAGCCTGATGCACTCTGCAAGGTGCTGGGTACAAATCCTCTTTGCCCAACCACCACTACACAAAAATACTTGGCAGAGCAGGTCCCTTTCTTTTACCTCAAAACCAGCCCTGATGGGATCACTCAGCCCTACCGAGGGCTGCCCAGTGTCCAGAGCACAACAGCAACAGCCCCACTTCCTTTCTGGAAAGGAACTGGGTTCTAACAACAGTCAAAGTTTTGCCTATGACATATTTTTTTTCTTTCCTTTCAATTTCTGCATCTGCACACTTCTAGAGTCCTAATTCATTTCTTTAATGGCCCTTCAGCTGTTACATTTTTGCTTGTCAGGGTGCTTTTTTAATTTCCCCCCCCCTTATAAATGTATAAAACATTTAATGAAGAAATAATGATATTTTCTCATGTCACTGCCTATTTTTCCTGTCATATTTGATGTGTTTGTAATGTGGGCGGACGTATTATTTATGACCAAGGAAATTAAATATTATTTCACTTTTTTTTTTTTTTCCCTAATGCAATCTGTGTCATCTTCCAGTTCCTAATTTCTTTCCATTAAAGTTATTGTCTTTGCAGTTCCACTTGACCGTTTGCTGTTGGTTTTGCAACAGCGCTGCCAGAAGATGCAGAAAAACATAATGGGGAAAAGAAATGGCATAATTTGCAGGAGATACTTTTCTCATCTCGTTTAAATGAAGATCGTTTGTTCCTGGATGTCAAAAACATCAAGAGCAACAAAAATATGGAAATTGGTAATTTCTTGCACTAGGAATACTTCCAAATCTTTGGAGATTCTGTCTGATTCTAGCAACCACTAAAGATGTGTCCAAGCCAAACTTCCAGCATAAAATAAAACTTCAAACCTCAGAAGTTTGAAATCTGGGCCTGAATTTTTTAAGTCTTTGGCCCCAAATGCTTCTCTCATCTCCTGCCAGAACATCCTCAAAATTGGGAGAGGAATCACAATCCCTAGCATATTCCTTGATCATTTGGATGAAATAC
The DNA here is from genome assembly GCF_035770615.1 of Melospiza melodia melodia. Classification (NCBI taxonomy): domain Eukaryota; kingdom Metazoa; phylum Chordata; class Aves; order Passeriformes; family Passerellidae; genus Melospiza; species Melospiza melodia. The sequence goes on from NC_086215.1 coordinate 6,480,675, forward strand.
AGACAAAATGGAGCTGAACAAGGTGATCATGGGCTGTCTGACACAGCCTTTCATGTTTGGCACTGCTTGTGTATTTTCCAGTCATTTCATAAGACAAAACATGGGATGAGAGCAAGGGGCAGGAACCCTTTGTGCTCCCAGAATCTGCTCCAGCCATGAAAGACACCTCAGAGGCTCCTGGATGGGATTTTTCTGACTCAGGAGAGGTGGGATTAGCTCTCCATTCTGAACTCATCCCATTTGATTTTCTTTTTCTTTAATCAAAGATAAATGAGCTCCTCTAGAGCTGAGGCATCTCTTCCCTCTTCAGTGGTCACTTCTTTTATTATGGGTGGATTTTCCTGTCATGGGTGATGATCCCTCCACGGATCCCAGGAAGCCTGGAGACCTCCTTGAGTCTCTCAGCTTTCATTTGTATGGTATATCATGGAGAACAAACCCCATCCAGCCTTCCCATCTGTCCTATTCTTATTTTCAGCCACAGCAGCTCCAGTGCCGCTCTCCTGTAGGAATCAGAGGTGAAGGCCAGCAGCCTTGAATGCTGGAGGAATAAAGAGCACCCTGACTCATTTTACACTGAATATTCTTTTCCCAATGCTTCTATCTTTCCACACCTTTCCCCAGCTACTCCTGTGTACTCCTGTGTATTTTACAGAGTTTTTTTTTGCCCTGCTTCCTTTGCGGTGTCAAGGCTTTGTTTCACAGTTCCCACTCCATGTATCCAAGTCAAACCCAAAGACCCTTCTATCACCTTTCTTCTTCTTTTCCTTCCTCCCTCCCCAACAACTCAGCAAGGCTGCCTGTTAATCTCTTCTTTTGCAAAGATTAGAAACGTGGCTTTTCCATGACCTTTCTGAACAATCGGGATCTTGGAGTCCCCAAGATGGGTCGCCATTATCTCATCTTTTTGGGCTGTTAACAATGATTAAGCAGGACAAAGGATGTGCTCAGAGCTATGGCGTTTCAATCAGTCCTTAGGGAGTACCTGGAAATAAAAGCAAGCAGAGTGGGAAAGCTCCTGCAAAAAGAAAGGTTCGACCTTTAGAAAACATCCTTGGTTGGTGCTTTCTTGCCTTTTCAAATATACATAAGAAAAATTTGCAAAAAGAGGCCTGTAAGTGCAGACACTGCCTCTGGACTAATTCCCCAGAGAGCTGCTCCCACAGCATGTGCCACTGGACCCAGCACTCCGGACTTGGGAAAACCAGGTCACAAACAGAAATGCAATTTTAAACTGTTATTTTTGCTTATGATCTATCTCACTGCCTGTCCACCTGTGTGCTACGATCTTTACAAGTTTTTCCCCAGGTTTTGATTACCTGAGTGCAGCAGCTCTGAGCAAGGGATGACTGATATTTCCACCACTCCCAATCCATCTCACAACAGAGCTGGGGCTCTTCAAGGTGCAATTGCTTTATTACCAGCTCCTATTTCCAGCAGTTTCTCATCTGTGGCTCACCTTTCCCAGGGATAAAGAACACCAGGCAGGGCCAGGTGAGTGAGCAGAAGGTGAATTACCAGCATGGAAGATTTCCCATCCAGCCCAAGGATCCAAAGTGCTGTAGTTTGGGTTTGTGGACTCAAAACTCTTGCAAGAACTTAGCAAGAGTTCAAACTTTGAAAGTGCAAGAACTTTTTTGTTTGTCACATGCTGCTGTCATCTCACAGAGGGCAAACAACTGACCAAACAAACTAAGAATTCACTTGGAATATGGTGTTACCTTTCCTTGTCCACAGAACAGGGGAGGAAACTGAAAGGCAGACACATCTCATGAGAAAACCATGGCCAGAGGTTGTCTGAACCAGATCAGATGGCAGAGGGGTGTGTATAAATTGAGCTGGTTCATACACACATTCACACTTGGGTATATAATGGGATATTCATGGAGACACAGAGAGACACAGAAAACTTTGGAAGGGACATCAAATATCATCCCATTCCACCCCTTGCCACGGGCAGGGACAACTTCCATTATCCCTGATTGCTCCAGCCTGGCCTTGGGCACTGCCAGGGATCCAGGGGCAGCCACAGCTGCTCTGGGCACCCTGTGCCAGGGCCTGCCCACCCTCAATGAATGGAAGTTCCCCATATCCACATATCCAATTCTCAGTGTCTTCTCCAACAATTCCCTTTAGAGCATCTCTGACAAGGGAAGCAAAGGCAAGGAAGGGACTCATTAACAGAAAATTTAGAAGAGAGGAATAAAAGATTTTTTTTTTTTTAAATGGGCTAAAGTGTGAAGAATGGCCTTTGTGAACAATTCGGTCATTTATCATTATTTCATTGGCATTGTATGAATTATACATTCAGACTATAATGGAGTAATATCTCATCTCCTTTCCCCCTCAGTGGGCACTGAATGAATGGCCAGGTGAGCTGCACATGGACCAGCACCATTCTCCAGGACACTGCTCACCTCCTGCTGCTCTCCTGAATTTCTGTTCCATTTCTGTGCATGTTGATCTTTTATCAATCTTTTCTGGGTGTTAAAATTAATGAGTATTTAGAAAATAACTTTTGTCTTTTATTTTTTTTTTCTTATTTCTGTTTTCCTATGGAAAAGTAGAAGAGTGGAGGGGCAGAGAAGCATGGGGAAAAAAAACGCTGGAGCCAAGCAAAATTGTTTTGCAGTTTGTCCAGGAGCTAAGGGATAAGAGTGGACACAATCTTTGCTATAGTAGCTCAGTTGATGGGTGGGAAAATGCTAAACTGACTTAACTCAACAACATTTTTGGAGCGGTTTTGTACTTGCATAGTTGCCTGTAAAAATATTGGCTCACAGCCATGATGTAAATGGAATTTCCCCTTCAAAACTGGAGTTTCACTTCAGAGAGCTCTGACTTTTCCCCCAGGTGAAGGATGAGCTCAAGAGCACTAAGAGGGTTAATAAAAGTATTCCTGCTGCAAGAGGCTGGAGGAGCTGTGAACTCTGGTTTGAGAGGCAGGCAGTGAGGCGTCTGCTTAGCAGACCATCAGGATCCATCAGAAACTAACAGCAGCCATAAACCTCAATGGATCAACTTCCATCCATTTTGACTTCCAGCTGTATTGCACCTCGGCTGTGTCACTGCCAAAATAAGAGATCCTAAATAGAATAACAATTATCTCAGTATCATTAATTCAGTGGGCACTTCTTTCAATTTTCTGGGTTACGTGTTGATTCTTGGACCTCTTCCTTGCTCTCACGTTTCTCTCCCTCTTCCATAGAAGGGTATTTCCTCCTCCCAGATGACCTGTTAGGGAGATGGAGCCCTGGAGCACTCCAGATTTTGGGAATAGAAGCCTCTGAGGCAGAATATCTAAGAAGGAACATCCTGTTTTAAAAATAAATTCCACAATGTACCATAAGGAATTACTGTAGAATTGTATTTTCCCCTGAGAATCTCACTGAGCCTGACTCAATTATGCCATCCTCTTTCTTGGAGCGAGAAAAAGGTGGATAGAGAAGGAAAACAGAGTGGGAGCCTTAACCCAGCTTTGTGATCCTTGAACCCCAGGGCTTTAAAGACGCCTGACATCTGCATTTGGAGAGGTCATTCCACTCACCCTTTGTTTCTTAAGTACATCGCATTTACACAGAGCTCCTGAGCACCTTCACACAGACGCTGATAAAAGGCTGGCAGCAACACAGAGATTATTTTGTTTGAGTTCGAGGTTTTCCAATAAATACACCTAGACCGTGTCCTTTCAAAAGTCAGAGGGTTAAAACTTTCCATCAAGGCAGGGTATCCCCCAAGCAATCTGCATCGAGGGCTCTCTGAAGCACAAGAACATTGTTGACCCAGATATCACTAAGTTCTTTGCTTCTGAAAAGTTCTGGCTGCTGATAAACCTTTGTCCTTTTTCTTTGATTAGCTTTACTCTGGCTGTAAATCCTATTTTGTTTTGTGCTGGGGTCTAGCCAAGGAAGTATTTCTATTAACCTGGAGCAGCTGGAGAGTAGCTGGCTCTTACTGTCAGGGGATTGCAGCCTGAGTATCCTCTAACACTAATGTTTTTCACTGGAAAAGCCCCAGACTAAAAAGAAGGAGATCCATGTTCCCTCTGAGGTTATTTTTCTACCCTGGAAGATGGCACAGTTGTGTGGGCAGGATGTCATTAGCCTAAAGATGGCAGTCTTTAGAATTTCCATCTAAAATCTGTTCCCCACCCAGACTCTGTGCCTGCACTCTTTGCTGGGAGCTTTCATTTACCCATTCATGGAGTGGGAACATACTCCTGCTACTTTCATTACCCAATTGGCTTTAATTAAAAAATCTGCAACGCCTCCTGTCTTGGAGGGCTTTGAGTTTGGAATCCTGATGCCAGGGGCCCTTGGAAGAGAAGGGGATGGCAGTCAGCTGCAAGAGCTGCAATTCCCATGCTGGGAGCAGGGATGCAACACCCTCATTCACATTCCTGTGCAGCCACCTGTGAGCCCCTGGATCCTCCACATCTCCTCAGCCTAAAGGAGGAGAGAGAGCCTGCTTTTACTCCCTGATGCTTTCTGCTCAGTTACAGCATTTATTCCAAGCCTTCCTGCCCCGAGGCTGTGGAGCCTTGCTAAGTTCACTACCCTCATTATTGGAGCATCACAGGAAAAAAAAAAAGAAATAAAAAAATCTCTCTCTGCCTGTATCTTTTGCCCAGGGTCTGTGGCATCCCTCCATATCTCACAGGTGTAAAATGAGCACCAAGGAGGCACAGGAAATGTTAAAACCCCTTGTCCCCAAAGGCAAACCCTGTAGTGACTAATCCCTGGGAGAATCTGGGGTTTCAAAATTGGTGTATTTTTTCCTTTCTCTTATCTCTACTCCCTCTGAGCCTTTTTGCCATGTATTTACTGTCCCTTTTCCCCTTTGCCTGTGCCACCTCCCCACTCTGCATAGGCAGTGCCCTCAGCCAGCAGCACTTTATCTGCTTCCAATGTAGCGTGTCCTAGAAAGAATTATAGCATTGCCTTTCTCTCGACAGCCAGTCATCTCTCAGTACCATACAATAAGCTGTACTTGGGCCAAAGGAAATGGGTTTAGCCTGGCGGGTAATTAATTTTCTCAGGGTTCAGTTTCCCACACTGAAATTGGTCTCCGTCTGATCAATTAGAAGAACATTTCGCAAACGAAACTGATTATGAATCATGGTTTCAGCTCAGCTGTGGAAAACCTGATACATGGTTATTGGAGCAAAAAGTAGAGGGAAGCTTCAGCCCATTTATCCCAGCTACTGCTCAGGAGAGAAGGCAGCACTCAAACACACACCCCACTCCCTCCTTCCAGCAGGAAAAGATGCTGAGACTCCACCAGTTCACAGCATAGCTCTGAAAATGGTCCTCAGATCTCCAGAGTTGTCCCTCCAGACATGGAAGTTTATCCACTGTCCTGGGACCTCCCCTCTCAGCTTAACTCTGGCAGATTCTGTCTCTTTTTGATCCCAGACACGCAAATAAAAAATTGAAAAAAACTTTTGAATGAGGAGCATCCAATGACATCTTTAATTCAGATGTAATGGCTTTGAACGGGGAAAGGAATGATCTCAGACTTATGAGGTCTCTGTATCACAGTGAGCCTCTCCTTCCCATTTTCCTCTGCTGATAATAGTCACAGAAATGATGGCAGTTGAAATTTAACTTTTAAGAGAGTGACATTTCCATTCCAGCCCTGAGCAAGCCAGCAGGATCCAGCTCGCAGTGGGAGCAGTTACCCACTGTCCCACATCAATAAGGAGAACACTCTCCATCCCCTCTGCCCTTCTCTCTGCCCCATGTGCCCCCCAGCAGCGAGCAGAACCATTAGTTCCATTTTTCCCGTGTCTTTAAACCATGCCCAACGCTTTAAAGGAAATAAATAACGTCAAGTGTTCAAATGAAATTTTGCTGAGAACCCTCTTTTTTCTCCTGAAAAAGCCATGACACTAAACTTTCCAGTCATCTCAAGCCTTGAATAGTTTTTCATTTGTGTCAGATTAACCAAGTTAAAATTCCCTCTCACGAACTCGGCATTTAGAGGTATTATGCCAGAAGTAGCTTAATAACTTTCACTTCAAAAATAAAGAAAAGAAAAAAAAAAAAAAAAGAAGGGAAAGAAAGGCATTTCTTGGCATCATGCAGAGTAAACAAAGAAATGCAATTTCACAAAGCAGGACCTGCTAAAGGGGACGTGCTGCAGAGGGGGGACTGAGGCTGGACTTTGCAGTGAAACAAGGCTGAATATGAAAAATTCATCATCTAATATCCCAGGCAGCAATCATGTCTGTTTTTATACACCAAACTGGGTCAAGCCCAGTTACTGCCTGGACAGGACACTCTCTAGAAAAAGCACATTAGTAAGAAGAGGAGCTACAGAAAGTGGTTCTCAGAGGGCAAGTGTGTACACAGCCCCTATAGTTTTATTTATATATATATATATACACACACATATATATATGTAAAGAATATGTTATGCATCTCCTATTTTATACATCTCCTTTTTCCTCTGTCTCCCTGACATAGACCTCTCATAGATGGAGAACTGCATTTGCAGAAATAGTCTTAATTTGGAGTTGAAATATGTAATGCATTTGCTGTCTCACAGACTGACCTTTACTCATGCTGGAGAAATGGATTTGGAAGGGAGAAAAAGAAGGCTTTTGATGCTTAAAAGCTTCTGCAGGAGGAAACTCTGCACACCTGAGGTCACACCTGGGACAGCTTTGCCACCAGCATGGTTTATTCCTAATGAAGGAAGCCTGGTTGTGCCAAGGAAATGGAGGTGTTGACTGTGGCTTTTAGTGTAAAATACAATATTTCTGTAAACCCTCAAGCTGTGGAGCAAGACCTGGAACATAAAGAAAGACAAACCCGACTATTATCCTGATAGACTCGAGTGCAAAGAAAAGAAGGGCTGTTGCTCCTGTGGTAACCCCTGTTAAGGAATGTTTAAAGATGAAATTTCTGAGCTGAACAGTCTCAGCTAAAATAGTATCCTAGCTCCAGGCTCTTTGAGATGTTGCTTTTAAGATGCAATGGAAAACTGATGCCCTGACCTCTTGTGGTCACTAAACACACCGAGCCAGATTTCCCAAGCATATGATTGTTTTCAACACAGTCTCCTTCCGAGATTTTTATTTGCTTTAGTGAATAATGTTCTCTCCAGTGCTCCCTTCACAATTTCACCAGGGCAGGGACTTACTCAGCATTCCCAATTCTTTTGTGGAAGGCACAGTGTGATGTGGTTGGAGGTGTCCACCCCCAAAAATTTCCAGAACCCACTGCAATGGGCCACAAACAATGAAATAATATTGGAAAATGACCTGTTGTCCTGCACAGCTGCTTCCAAGGATTCCTTGGGAGCAGAGCTGCCTTTTGGGGCATCTGAAATGATCCTTGAATGGAACTTGACAATCAAAGTTCAGAAGTAACAACGAGATCTCTCAGAATGAGAGGATACAGGCTGACTGTAAGAATGTATTTTTTGTCACTGCCTCGAAATGTTTCAGGACGTTTTCAGCACAGAAACCATTCTTGAAGAGCTGACAAAAGGAGTAGGGTGAAGGATCCTTTGCATGGGTGTCAGCAGTCTAAATTATACGAGAGTCGATTTTCCAACATATCTTATGGTTACTGTCTGTGTCTAGTGAGTTTTGCTGTAAAGAAATGATGGGTTTTGAGCCAACCATCTGGTGTGACCACATGGGAAACCAGAATTTGATTCACACCTCTGCAGGCAAGAGTCGGATGCTGGGAACATTGAGGACCTGACTGCGGGGCTTGAAAAACATCATTCTTTTCACTCCATCTTTGCCCAGTGCTGATGGGGACCTACAGATACAAATACAGCCTGTGAGGTGACCACTGGCATTTCAGAAGAGGCTGAAAGCTTTGAGGGTGAACAGCTTATGCTGCTAGGGGAGAATTAAAAACAGTCAGAGAGAAAATATAATGCATAAAATACAAATTAGTTACTAATGTGTTTGACCTACTGCCTTTTGGGTTGGCTTCTGGGTCTTTTGTGGAGGAGAAGTCCCCAGTGTGAGATGTGCATAAAACTGCAGGAAAAACTTCCTTGTATGAAGACACAGTGGAGGGAAGCAGGATGCTTCCCAGGGAGTCATTAATTGGCAATGTTTTTTTTCTTTTAAAACCAAAGTATTGGTATTTACTACGACCATGATTAAGTGGACACAGCCTGAGCTTCCTTCCTCCTTCTTTCATAAAGCTCCTCTCTCCTGGCCATCACCAGAATCTGAGATTCCTGTCTCGTATTCCCCGTGACCTCAGATTCAGAGAGAGGATGGGATAATTCCCAAGGTATTTGAGTAAGGTGCTTGCCTGGATGAGGCTGCTGAAGGACTCAGCTCATGCTGCTGAGGTTAAGAGGATGTTTGTAAGTGCAAACCCGGTCCAGCAGTTTAGAGGCTTCAAATAGGGCAAATGTGAGACAGAGTGAGGCTGCCACTCTGGGTCCAGCCAGTGAAACATTTCTCACTGTGTGCCCAAACCCAAACCCAAACCCAAACCCAAGGCATTCCCCTTCTGGAAGGCTGGCTCAGGAGAGAGGGACAGGGCTGGATCTCTGTGGCCATAAAGGTCTGTGCTGCTGCTGGGACCTCACCCCAGGGTGAGGTGCAAATGCTGTAAAATAAGGGAGGAAGGGCCCATTGCCTACCATAATGCATTATGCACAAACAGCAAACAGATACCCTCAGAATGTTTTTGTCTGAGATGGGGAATAAAGCAAAAAATAGTCAGCAAGACAGAAGCAGAAGCCTATCCCTCCTTTAACAATCTGCACTCAACCATGTTCCAAATGGCCACTTGGCAACAATTATCTCAGAGGGAAAGTGGCATGGAGTGCAGAAAATAAGGGCAGAGCTGTAACAGCGGCACAGAGGCGAGCCAGGATGTTGTTTTTGCTCAGCTCCCCTCCCGAAGCCAGTCCTGGCTGGTTTTGCCTCAAGCTGGCCATGCTTTGGGAGCTGCTTTAAGAGCAGAATGTTTTTAAAATGGCAGAGTGGTGAGGCAGGGGCTTGGAGGCAGCACACAGGGGCTGTCAGAGCAGGGCTTTAACCAGCATCTCCTTCCCTGCTGCAGTCTGAACTCGAGCTGTGCTCTAGGGAATTCCTCTCCAGGAGACAAAATCTTCTCTGTGGCCTAATGGGTTACTGAGGAAGGTTCCAAACCTTTTTTGTCCTTCTTTGAGAAGAATTGAAAGGAAAACAAAAAGCCCACAAGGACAAGGAGTTTTCCTACAAATTCAATTTCCATGAGATATTTCAAGATATCCCTGGCATACTTGACTTCTAATAGCAAAGGACTATTTAAGTTAGAAGGTGAAACAAGGTATGTGGACTCTTTGCTACTGATTAGAAACTCTGAAGAAGCAGCTGAGGTAGAGACTAACTCATTGTTATGATTTTATTTACTGCAGATTCCGTGGTGAAGGTGACAGGGAGCACAGAGAAGGAAACATGAAAGAAGCCCTTTTGTTTGCCATAACATTAGAGTGATTTGGCATCCTTATCATCTTGTGACATGATGCAGGAATAAGCAAGATGAGGCTGGGATTAGAGTCCATTAATGCCTCTCACATTCCTGGTGAATCCCCACCAGTTTCACAGTCAGGAATGGCTCCTGACCAGGTCATTGGGGTGATATTTCAAGCAAGGATAGAATAATTTTGAGAATGGTTTATCTCCTTTCCAGCCTGCGGTCAGATAGCATCCCTGTGGCAACCATTTCAGTTGTCTATGTGGAAAAGTAATGTGCAGAAAGTAATTTAATGTAATGGATTGTTTAGCTTTCTTTTAATTAAATGTAGCAGCTGGAAACAAGGAGAAGACAGCTCTGTATCACCAAACAGGTCTCTAATTGCAGGCATCCTCCACAGACCCCTTTTAGTGTGCTGCCCTTTCAGCCCAAGTTGAAAACCCAATGGTATTGAATACCCCAAAATCTCATGATTTTTTTCCCTATTTTTCACAAAATATTTCAATGGGTTGATTTGTTTCTTTTGCTATTCCTCTCTCTCCCCAAAACTCAAACGGCTGATGATAAATATATGTCAAAGCAGCTCAAGCAGCTCCAGAAATCATCTCTCAGAGGAGCCCAGCAGCTAGACAAGGGAGGATAGTGCTGAAGTTCCTTGGGAAGATGTCCATTTCAAATGACTGACTGAGGAGCCCCCACTGTTTATCCCCACCAAATGATTCTGGCTTTTTGAAGATGACTGAACACATTGCTGGGCTTTTCAGCTGAGCTCCTTTCAAGTGAGAACAAAAGGCTGCTTGTAAAGTGTATCCATGCAATTGTGGCTCCCATGGTCATTGCAGGTGTGATGTTGTCCTGGGAGCAAGAGTGACTTCAAAGCAGGACCATTTAATGGCATCGTTTGCTCCATAATTTTGAAATGGATGGCTTTGGGGAGTATGTCAGCTGGAAGAACTGGGGGGTCTTTTCAACACAAAAAGGTCGATATTCTGCTGGTTTACAAGGGCAGGGTGTTAAAAGTGTTTATTTTCCCTATGGCATTTCCAGGGAGAGGCACAGTGACACCTCAGCCACATGGCAGATGGCTAAAGGCAGGTGACATAAATCCACCCCATGCCTTGCTCCACTCATTCCCTTTTTACCACACACACTCCATTCTTTCCTCCTCATTTCAGAAGGGTTTTGTGTGTAAACAGAGAGGTGGAATAGCTTTGGTGAGGTTTCCCTCAAAAAGCTTGGTACAAGGAGGTCACTGTGTTCTCCTGGCTTGCCCCTCACCGTGGCTGGTGGCCCACTGCCCAAGGCCATGGGCAAGGAGCCCAGTGGGTCACATCAGAGCCTACCTAAGTCTAGGTCATGGACTCTGTTCCTGGAGAACAGCTTGCACTCCTCCTCCTGCCTGGATCCCCACGAATTTCCTGCTGGCTGTGCACAAGGCTAAAGACAGGTTTGGAAGCAACATCTGCACTCCATGGGAAGCTGGGCCAAGGCTCTGAGAGTTTGCCAAGCAACCCTTTGTCTACGGTGTGTAAATCTACACCTCTTTGCAAAGGGGAGAGGAGCAAGGAGGGAAAGGCAGTGCCAACTTGCAGATTTGTAAAAGAGGCTTTTAAGCTCTCTAGAGGGGTAACTTGCAACTGCTAAATATACTTCAGGAGAAATACAGCCAGATCATTTCTTTCCTCAGCCTCACTAAAACTCCTTGTGTTTTTCCTCTTGAGAGGGGACAGGGATGCAAGGGAAGGCTGGGAGGAACAGTGAGTTTGGTCTATTTACTGTTAACTCCACCCCATGCCTAATCAAGGATTTTTCCAGTTCTCCTGTCTCAATCTGTAGGGACAAAGAAATGAGAGGGAAAGATGTGGAAAAGGAAAAATGAAGAGTTTCTGTGTGTGCAGAGGAAGATATTTTGACAGAATGGGTGATGGTGACTGAGAAAAGGGGGGAACAGGCAAGTGTTAAATGAGTTTGTGTTCCTGGCTGCTGAGTAGCCCCAGGAGGTTCCCAGCAAGGCTGCCGCTTTTTTATTGGAGTTTTGTGCCGGAGTTATAAACCCTTTAAATGAGCCCAGATCATTAGGGAAGCTTGGCTGATCACTGATGAAAAAATATAACAATTAAAACAAAGGGCTGGAAGAGGGAAGCAGAGGGAGAAGGAGCTGGGGGTGAGCAGTTTTAATACTTAATAACAAATACTAATAATGGTGCTGAGTTGGGGACTAATTAAAAGTTTCTAAAAAGAGAGAGGAAGAGAGTGGGATTAATCTGGAGTGTTTTGTCTGACAGCTTCTGTGAGTGCCTGAAAAGCTACCCTGGCCAGGAAGATGGGACACAACACTGGGGGCCTGAAAAGCTCTGGAGAGAGATGGATCTGAGCCATGGTGGAGCCTGGCTGGTGGATCTCTGTGTTTTGGTGTCTGTCCCATATTTCAGGACCACCAATGGTCATTCTCCCACATGGAGCAAAAGGGCTGGGGAAGAGGAGCAAAGGAGGGAGTTTGAAGGGTGGAGAGTGAAAAGGAGACTGCTTTGGGCAGAAAGAACTGGGTGGCAGCAGCATGGATCTGAGAATTGTGATGCAGTGATACCCGCAGCCATGGCAGGAGCCAAAGGAAACAGGACCCAGGAGGGACCACAGGGGATAACAGCTCAGGAAACCATTGCCAGGCAGTTTTGCAGGGTTTGGAAGAGCATTCAGAGGAAGAACTACTGCAAACTTTCCCTCTCGCTGTGCTGCTCTCAGCTGATGTCAGGACACCATGCCAGATTGAATGGGTTTCCTTGGCTGTTCCTCCACCATTCCTTCCACTAGTGCTGTGTCCCAGCCCCTTTAACCCCACAGAGATTAATGCTCCCAAAAGCATCAGTCCCACAGGTCTGCCTCCAGCTGTGCCTCCAGCTGTGCCTCCAGCTGTGTCCTGAGGCCCAGGGGTGGTCAAGCCTGAAATAACCAAAGTAACAACCACTGCTTTTCCCTCACCAGTTCAGCAGCTGTCTGAGGCACAGCTCAGCCTGGAGAAACATCTTTTGGGGCTAATTTCAGCTAAACTCTTGCAGCACCACCACTGCCACCTCTTGTGCTTCATCCTCATCACTGCACAGCCCCTGAAAGGAGCTCCTGCCTCAGCTGGGGCTGGGCTCTTTCTCCAGCAGCACTGACACAACCAGAGCACACAGCCTCAAGCTGCACCAAGGGAAATATGGCTTGGATATCAGGAAAAAGCTTTACACCGAAAGGGTGATAAAGTTCTGGAATGGCTGCCTGGGGAGGTGGTTGAGTCACCATCCCTGGGTGTGTTTAACAAAGCCTGGACGTGGCACTGGGTGCCAGGGTTGAGTTGAGGTGCTGGACTCAATGATCTTGAAGGTCGCTTCCAACCCAGTGATTCTGTGAATTCTGTGAATCCTTGTGGAAAAAAGACCTGGCTGTGGGGAATGCCAGCCTCAGAAACCATGCTGCTGCCAGCATGAGCTCCTTCTACTTCCTCGTCTGAGCAGGCGACTCTAAGTTTTAATTATTATTGCTTTTTGCTGTTCTTTGTCTTAATTAAGTCTGACTTGCTGACAGTTTCAAGGGAGATGATGTCTGGGAAACGCCTTCCTGCCTTGAGTTTTGGGTTGTGGAAGGAGAGATATGAAGCCCATCATCACTGGATCTGCCATGCAGCAGAAATGCAACTTCACAGGGACTAGGAGTGCTGTGGGACTGGGCCAAAGCTCAATTAAATTGGGATAATCCACCTAGGAATGAACACAAAGCAAGGAAGCCATGGGGATGTGTGCCTGGCAGGTAGAAGAGATTTCCCAGAAAATTCCTCTGTATTAATCTGCTTGGATCTGACTTAGAATCAGAGAATCATTGAGGTTGGAAAAGACCTGTAAGATCACTAAGTCCAGCTGTTAATATCACCACGTCCCAAAGTGCCACATCCACATGCCTTTTAAACTCTTCCAGGGAGGGTGATCCCATCCCCTCCCTGGGCAGCCTGTTCCAATGCCTGAAAATCATTTCAGGGAAGAAATGGAAGAAATGTTTCCTGCTGTCCAACCTGAGCTCTCCTGGCCCAGCCTGAGGCCGTTCCCTCTGCTCCTGTCCCTGTCCCCTGGAGCACAGCCCGACCCCCGGCTGTCCCCTCCTGCCAGGAGCTGTGCAGAGCCACAAGGGCCCCCTGAGCCTCCTTTGCTCCAGACTGAGCCCCTTCCCAGCTCCCTCAGCCCCTCCTGGGGCTCCAGACCCTTCCCCAGCTCCGTCGCCCATCTCTGGATTTGCTTTCCTCCCTGTTTTTCTATAAAGCAGTACCAGGTACATTCAGACCCACAACACAAAGTCCAGCAGCACCCCCTGATTCCTCAGCCACCCAAAGCCCCCATCAGCCACAAACAGATTCCCCATGGTGTGACGCTGGTCACAGGGCTTTTATGTTGGAGGAAGAGATGAGGATTTGACTCCATATTTCAGAAGGCTTGATTTATTATTTTATTATATATATTACATTAAAACTATGCTAAAAGAATAGAAGAAAAGGTTTCATCTCAGAAGGCTAGCAAAGCTAAGAATAGAATAGGAAAGAATGATAACAAAGGTTTGTGGCTCGGGCTCTCTGCCTGAGCCAGCTGACTGTGATTGGCCATTAATTCCAAACATCCACATGAGGCCAATCACAGATCCACCTGTTGCATTCCACAGCAGCAGATAATCAATGTTCACATTTTGTTCCTGAGGCTTCTCAGCTTCTCAGGAGGAAAAAACCCCAAGGAAAGGATTTTGATAAAAAGATGACTGCGACACCCATGGGGGCATCATTTTATCTCCACACAACAAGAGCCAAGGTTCTTGTGGATTGCTGTGTGTGGTTTTCTTTGAGAACTTCATCCTGGTTCCTGCCACAGCCCTGTAGCATCCAGCAGGAGCTTTGCTATTCTGCACCAGGGCTCTCTCTGTCTGTCTGTAAATACTTCCCTTCCAGCAGCCTCTCTCCAGCGTGACAGATTTGCTATGAGGAACCTGGCAGCAAAGGTTTTTCCTCCTCTCTCTCTCCCTCTCTGACAAATGTATAAAATGTATTAGCTTTTCATGTTCTAATTTATGATATAATAAACTCCTCTGTGCCCTGGCCTCGTTCAGGGATTGGAAGGGAAGTGTTCCACTTGCCTGCATTGGTGAAACTCTACCAGACTGTTGTGAGCTGGAGAGGGATGGGACAAGGGCTGGAATTGCAAGGAGAAAAGGGAAAAACAGGATGTAGAGGATGTGAGGCTTCAGGGATAGAAAGGAGAAAAGGGAGGTAGAGATAAATTTCTATTTTTTTTTTTCTCATTTCACTAGGCAGGATGTATTTCCCTGTGGGATTTACACAGCTCTGCTCCTGGTGCTTGAGGAGCTTCTCCAAGTGACAGAGCCATGTGCACCTTTGGATCTTCAAAGAGAAAAATAACATAAATGCATAAATAGAATACACTGCAAGAAGGGAGTGAGTCTGGTCAGCCTCACTGAGGATGAAAGGATGGGATGCAGGAGTGGGAAAGAAGAAGAAAAGCTGCAGTGAAGGATTGACCTGACCACAAGGAAAAGGAAAAGGAAAAGGAAAAGGAAAAGGAAAAGGAAAAGGAAAAGGAAAAGGAAAAGGAAAAGGAAAAGGAAAAGGAAAAGGAAAAGGAAAAGGAAAAGGAAAAGGAAAAGGAAAAGGAAAAAGGAAAAGGAAAGACGCCCAATATCCATCCAGTGTTGGTGTCTAGGCGCACACTTGGCAGCACCTTGGACAGCTGCACCACAAAAACCAGAGTTGTGAGTCAGATCTGCTCATTCTGTCACCAAAAATCTGCTTTTCCTCCCAAGCTTTCCCTCTCTTTTGTTTGCAACTCAATCTAGAGGGGCCTTCTGACAAGGTACCTTTATCCATCAGACTGCCAAGAACTTAAAAACCTCTCATTTGTCCACTTAATGAAATGGGCACTGCTGGCTTGGTTGTTTTGGTTTTCTCTGCTCGGAATAAATGATTGCCCCCCATGTGTAATTTTTTTTCTCGGGTAAACAGATTTGGTCCTGATTACTGCTAGGGAGAGAAGGGGGTATTTTCAGAGATGATGGATATACACCCATGAAGTGCTGGTAGCTTTACACCATAGGAGGCTGCTCTGTGATGGACATCCAGAGAGGATGAGAAATCACACACAAATGGAGGGAAAAGGAAGTCTTCCCAGGAAAAAAAAAAAAAAAACAACAACAAAAAAAAAAAAACACCAAAACTTTAGCAAACCAAAACGGAAGAAAAAAAATTACTGAAGTGGACAGACAATAAAAATGAAGGACAATGGTCTACAAGCCCATCCTCATCTTGATCAACTCAAGATCTGCTCAAATCAACGGATTGGAATAATCCACACCCTCAGATCAACCATTTAAAGTCTTAGCTTTAAGACTAAGACCTTTCTGAGTTCCTGTAAGATTTGACTGATCTTTGCTGATGCCAGCTCATTGCCAGGTTTGTGTCTCTTCAGCACCAAGCTGAGGGTTCAAAGTTGGGCACTTCTTTCCACCTGCTGGCTTTTCCACCCAAGGCAAAGCATGAGGTGTCCAAGAAAGGGCCTGGAATTACAGGAATTACAATCATCATCTCTGTTAGCAATGACATCCTTGACCTTCCCCAGCCGTGGCAGGGCTCTGTCCCATGCCAAACCCACTGGTGTTGCTGTGGTGCAGAAAGAGAGGGCAGAATCTGGGATAGCCAAAGTTACATTCCTCATCTGCAAGGATAACCACATCTCTGCTCATTCTCCTTCACCAGAGGACATAGAAATTCCCAATTCTGCACAGGAACTTTAAAAAATACCCTGTTCTTTTTTTGTTTTTTGATTATACCAAAAGAAAGGTGGCAGAGTTGCCACCACCAGACCTTCTGCAGTGGGGAGCCCATCCATCAGTCCCCAGGGACAAGTTTGCTGTAGGATTAGCACGGGTGAAGGACACACAAAGGTGTCTGAAATGATACAGGATGGATTTGCTGGAGAATTTGCTCAGGCAAGTGATACAGGTTGAGATGTTTGGGGTCCTATTGATGGATTTGCTGTAGGATCTGCCAGAAAATAAATCTATACAATTTAGACCAAAGGCCTCAGGTACAACAGTCTTGTAGGGTTTTCTTGGGCCATACCAAAGTGTAAAACTATATAAAAGTGTAAAACTATATAAAAACTATGTAAAACTATAAATAAATACTTGAGAACATTTAATGCTTTATGATTTTTCCAGAAGAGAAACAGTCTCACAGGCCAAGCCCTGTAAGTGCATTCTGCATTACCCCAGCACGTGCTGACAAGCCAAGATGACTTGTTGCTTATGGAATTTCTTGTGATCATCAAACCAGCTGAAAGTCTGGCTTGAGTAATTAAAATGCTAATTGGAAATTCACCATTCATCAGAGGAAACAGCAATGAGTTCCTTTATTTTTTTTTCCTTTTTTTTTTCCTCCAGCATTTTCTCTCTAGTGGTGGCAGATGTTGGGGTTGTGAATTCATTGTCTGTCAGAGCCACAGCAAAATCCTCTTTCCAAACCAGTTTTCTGTATTTTTGTTGATTGTCTGCTTAAATTAACCTTCTCTAATGAGATGAAGATAGGCAGGGTATGCCTGTAATTTACAGGCTGTGAAATTACTGAGCACAGATATAATCCATCCTGATGGGTGACAGGGACTGGGGAGCTCCCAGAGTGCCCAGGCAGGGGAGAGGATGGCAATGCACCTTTAATGCATGGTTCCCAGTGGGGATTTTTCTGAATTTTTAACTAATATAGGAGTTAATGAAGTTGCTTATGCTTTTGTTCTGATGGGGAGGAAAGAAATCAGCTTTCCTTCAAAGCCTGTGGCAGAAATCTTGAAGGAGGAAGCAGAGGACTGATACCACTGCTAAATAATCATATTGCTCAGGTGGAGGATTATCAGGCTGCCTGCTGGCACACTAACACTCAGGATCATTAGGCACACACAATGCCTGTCCTCTCCTCTCAGAAGGCATTTGCACCAGGAAAAAGTGAGTAAAATGTGCATGTAAAGTGCTGCCACGTTTCTCAATTTGGATTTAAATTGTAAACACTCCACTGTGAGAGTGGGGAGGTATTGTATTTGCGGGGTTCCCAGATGAAGGCGGGAATGATGAATCTGACTTCTTGTTCTTAGAAGGCTAATTTATTATTTTATGATACTGGATTATATTAAAGAACACTATACTAAACTATACTCAAGAATACAGAAAGGATACTTACAGAATGCTAAAAAGATAATAATAAAAACTCGTGACTCTTTCCAGAGCCCTGACACAGCTTGGTCCTGATTGGCCCATGAGTCAAAACAATTCACATGAAACCAATGAAACCTGTGGGCAAACAATCTCCAAACACATTCCACATGAGCACAACACAGGAGAAGCAAATCAGATAATTATTGTTTTCCTTTTTCTCTGAGGCTTCTCAGCTTCTTAGGAACAAAATCCTGGGCAAAGAGATTTTCCAGAAAATACGACTGTGACAGGGAGGCCCATGGAGAAGCTGTGGCTGCCCCTGGATCCCTGGAAGTGCCCAAGGCCAGGTTGGACACTGGGGCTTGGAGAAACCTGGAATAGTGGGATAATATGAGGCTGAAATCCCCAAGGAAAAGTGGATGCCTTCCACTGAAGGGCTCAAGCTCAGCACTGGACACATCTTCCCCACTGCCCACCATGCCCCACGCTGCCAAAGCTCCCCCTTGGAATTTTTGTATCAAAAAGTCAGACTTCAATATTTCCACTTGATAAGAAAGTGATGTTGGAGTTATTTCTCACTCAGGCATGGATCAATGTGCAAACAAACAAGCGAAGCCTCCTCTTGAGATATCACACCAAGGAATCCACTGGCACAAACCCACACAGGCCAGGGGGGAGCACAGAGCGTCCACATCTGTTTTTGTTCTGCAGACTGGGCAAGGGAGATCAGAGAATGGCAGGGCTGCCAGCTTCCAATATTTTAGGGCTAATTTATGGTAATAGATGTCTGAAACACTCTCAGTCCTCAAGACATTAGTACACACCTCAGCTTTCATCAAAAAAAAAAAAAAAAAAGAAAAAAAATCGTTCTTTGTTTCTTTGTTTTCATGCTGAGCAGATAATCTGGATATTGTCTGACAGATTCAATTTGAAGTCCATAACAGAAAGACAAATAAAAACCCTCCTTCTCTGCTACCCCTGACAATTTTTTCCCTGTGTTTGGGATATTGTGATAATGGATTTGTGCCTGTAAGACCCACTAGGGGTTGAGAGACCCTGGGTTTGTGTATATGCCAAAGATGTTGCATTGAATTGTGAGAGTCTCAAGGAAAATGAAGAGCGCTGAAGTTCTTTCTAACAATATCCGTTGCTTTAATAGAAGATATTATCACTGTCTGTGAATCTTGTCACACATTAGGCCTCAAATGAGATGAATTTACAGCCCTGTATTTTAAAAAGGTAGAAGAGCAGCACTATGAATTTGAGTTTGGGAGATTTTTTTTACATTTTTAACATAGTTATTGCAAGGAAAAAAAAAATCCTTTTAGTTGGGTTCAAGTTCAGATGGGTTCTGGATCAAATGGCCAAAGTTATATCCTGAAATTTGTGGAGATTCACATCATTCATATCAGTGTCTGTATTTATTAGGTGAAATGAAACAAAACACATAAAAAAGCTGAACAAACAAATGCACAAACAAAGCTGAAGCCAGATCCCTGAGCCTGCTGCTGAATCCAGAATGAGAGCAGACCTAGGCAGAAAATTCTAATCCACCCTCTCATTCCCCCTAATTGTCATTTTTGTTGATGTTTATGTTTCTAACATATGCCAATTATTTGTGTTTTTACAAACTCAGTCCTTGCCCAGAGGTGAACAAGCAAGAAGAAAGACAAGGAAAGGATGGCTCTGCATTACAATTTCCTTGGCAGCAAAGGCAAATTCTGAATATCCTACCCTTCTCCAGCCAGTTATTCCCTTTTCCCACCTTGCTCCTCCTGTATTTGTGTCCCTGGAGTTCTGAGGAGGGGCTCGAGTGAATCAATTTATAAAAATTTCTTTATTTCAGTTCCCTCCATGGGCCTGGATTAGGAAAAGGAGCTGCAATGCAGGGAAGCACAGCCAGGGAAACTCTGATGAAGTGGTTTTATCCCTGAGAAATATTCCCTGTGGTGGGATGGGAGAATGGGGTTCAGAAGGAATATGGTTCAAGTCTTTAGAATAATGAATAAAATAAAGGAAATCTACAGATTTTCTGATACAATTTGATATTTTTAATTTTTTTTTTTCTAATTTTTAAGTAACATATGAGGTAATGATGTTGCTTATGCTTTTGTTCTGATGGGGAGGAAAGGAATCAGCTTTCCTTCAAAGCAGAAATCTTGAAGGAGGAGGCAGAGGACTGATACCACTGCTAAATAATCATATTGCTCACTGCTAATCATATTGTAAACTGGTTTACTTCTGACAATGTCACAGTAACTGGCATGAGATGTGAATCAGGTTGCTTTCAACCCAAGAATGGCATCAGGGAAAATGTTCTGGTAGGACGTGAACATCAAAGAGGGAAATAAGAGGAAGGTGCAAAACAGAGTTACTTTACCCTTAATATCAGTGTTCATGCCCTACAAAATTACAACAAGAAACAGCACGACATGGAGCTGCTTGAAAAAGGTCTGCATGTCCCAAGGAAAATATCCAGACAGAAACTTGAGTTTTTACAGAGCTACATTCTGGTTAGGGCAACAATAGGAACATGTCTGTGGAATTTTCTTTTGTGCTTTTTGGCCCTTTTAGGAACATTTCTGTGGAATTTTCTTTTGTGCTTTTTGGCCATTTCAGGAACATGTCTGTGAAATTTTCTTCTTTTTGGCCATTTTAGGAATATTTCTGTGGAATTTTCTTTTGTGCTTTTTGGCCATTTCAGGAACATTTCTGTGAAATTTTCTTCTTTTTGGCCATTTTGGTATTTTAGTTTAGTTTTAATTCTTGGGAATGCTATAAAAGAACTTGTTTCAATCTGGGGAAAAAACGAGAACTTAAAAACTATGTCAATTCTCTTAAAAAACCCAAAAAAACCAACAGGAAAGGATTTATTAAAATTGATTCTTTGCCATAAATGGCTCTGATTTCCAAGAAATGGACTTTTCCAAGGAATAATAGATCTATTGAAGGTACCCAGGCAGCTCTTGTGCTGTCACTGGTGTGGGTGCATCTCTGTTTTCAAGAGCTCTGCTGTCTGTAGTCCAGCCCAGCCTTGAGAGCCAGGGCAGCTTTGTGGGAGCTCTATTCTGCCTCCTTCTCTCCTTTACTGGTGCACAGTAAAGGTCACTCTTCCTGAAAGGAGATATTTGCTCTTTGTGTTCAGGCTTGACAAAAAAAAAAAAAAAGTGTAAGCCTTGCATATTGCAGAGGGTTTAGGAGGCATTAATGTAGAAGTTGCTTGGGCATGGATTCCTCTTTTTTTTTTTTTTTTCTTTTTTCTTTTTTTTTTTCTTTTTTTTTTTTTTTTTTCTTCTTCTTTTTTTTTTCTTTTATTTTTTTTTAATTTTCTTTTTTTTCTTTTTTTTTTCTTTTCTTTTTTTTTTTCCTTTTTTTTTTTTTTTTTTTTCTGTAAAAATGTGGCCAGGAATGCTTTCACCTCCCTGCAGGAGGGCATAGGGACTGCTTTTTAATTTGTTTATTTCTGGCAGTGATCCTGTTGCTCTTACTGTGCTTGAGGCTGGGGGTTGTGCTGTAAAAAAGCAGAATCTGTGCTTGCACTGCAGGGTTTGCAGAAGTTCCTTCCCTTGGTGCCACGCTGAATTCCCTCCTGAGCCCCCAGAGTTCCTGTTGTATTACATGGCCACTGGAAATTGGATAACAGCTGATCAATAGGCACTTGTCCTGAAGATGAATGACCCTGGATCAGATGCAGCACCTGTGAGGAGCAGAACCTGAAAAGCTGAATTTGAGGTGTGAAAAGGAGAAAGATAAATAAGGGTGGACGGTTTGCCTTGGCACTTCATCCTATTGCCAGTAACTACTGAGTCCTGCTTTGCAGACAGGCTGTGAGCAGCTCATACTGACCAGAACAGGGACAAAAGGACCTGGAAAATGGGATTATTGGGATGGAGGAACTGGAAAACCACATAACTTAAGCTTGGGACTTGAATCAAGCTTAGAATACACACTGTACCAAACCTCTTTGGGAGGGGGGAATGGATATTTGGAATGCAAGGCCTGAGCACAGAACTCTGCCATTTAAATGACACAATTTACCCTGTTAGATAAATTACAGCAGGATCTGGGTGTCCACGTGGCTCAGCCACTTCAGAGGAATGCTTTGCAGAAGTTCCTTGTCAATGCACAAAATCATGAATACAGTAGACTGAGTTTCCACCCAGCCTGATCAGTCTTGAGCTTAAATAATAATATATCATCTTACTTAATGAACTGTCAGCCATCTCCTGAGGGACACGCTTTAATGAGTGGAGAATCATGCCCAATGCTTATTTATCTAAGTCAGGAGCACAGATCTGATAACGATTTCTTCTCATCTCCGCGTCTGAGTTGTGTATCTGTCAGGCCACTTCCTGATCCAGACAAAGGTAATTTGCAAAAAGAAAGGAGGAACAGGCAGGATGGTCACAGAATTTCAGCCTTCACAGGCAGGGAACTTCAGCCAAAGTAGGCTGGATGTCAACTCAGAGGTGCTGAAAGGAAGGAAAAGTGGAAGAGCTGAAAAGGAATTAAATGGCGGAGACCAGGGCTTGGACTCCAACTCAAGTTAGTGGGAAGAGCTCATAGGGACTGGGAAAATGTTTCAGTAACTATCAAAAATCAGCTCATCAGTGATCTAGGTCCTCATACTGACAAAGCAAGAAGTTCAGAGTGCAAAGAAAATATTTTTTAAATAGCAGGACTGAAATTCAGTGTCTGAATCATAGCATGTAGGGAGAAACTCCAGGAGAAAGAGAGGGAAATGGAACTGAGAGATACAGGCTGGGTGTAATTGATAACACAGAAACCAAGATTCTGGCATGCACTTAGATCAAGGAAGAAAAATAAGAAACATTCAAGCTGCCTCACTTCAGATATTATTAAAAAGTCTAATTAAAACAATTAGTCTGCCCTGGAACCACGCACAGGCAGCAGCAAGTCCATGATTCTCTCTGCTGCCTACAAAGGGAGCCAGCACAGAGCAGCTTTTAACTAAGGGAGCAAAATTAGGGCAACATTTTGGTGGAGGAACATCCCCAGTGCCTCAGACAGTAACTGAGCCCAGCTGAAGCACAGGAGTGACCCTCAGCAAAGCTCAGGGGTGGTGCAGGGAGCAGCAAGGGTTTCTCCATCAGCCCTGCTCTTGTGCAGTCTGAACAGAGCTCGTATGGAGTGGGAAAGGCACCACAGGTCCCCCTGTGTGAAGCCTGTCTTCCAAAACCTCTATGAAAATGTCAGGGTGACTTCTGAAAATGCGATTTTCCGACAGCTCCTGTCACGTGTGACACTTCTTGTAGCTCTTCCACAAAAGGAAACATGATGGGGAATAAAGATGAATTATTCTCTGTGCTGGAAGCTGATTGTAGCTAAAGCAGTGCCTATTGAGTCATAGGAAAAGGGATTTTCAGGGAGCTGGGGAGGCCTCCTGGGCTGTGCCCCGAGGCAGGACCTGTCACTGCCAAGGCAGGACATCGCCCCTATGCTCTGGGATAGTCCTGCCACATCCACACTTCCATCCATGGATCTCTGCTCTGGGATAGTCCTGCCGCATCCACACTTCCATCCATGGATCTCTGCCCTGGGATTGTCCTGCCGCATCCACACTTCCATCCATGGATCTCTGCTCTTGCATTGTTACCTGACTGGGTAAAGGAGCAGGCCAGAATTCAGAGTTCTCATCACTCTGGGGAGGAAGAATCAAGTGAGATCCTAAGTCCCTTTGGCCCAGGGTGATTCTGTGACTGCAGCTTTTGTTAGGTGATGGCCCAACCTCACCCACTGCTGAACACAAAGCACTGGCACCAGTGGAAGATCCATGATAATTGTTGCAGACATCTTTTATGAAAAATCTTTTCCTTAAGATTTTTCCTCCTGAGAAGCTGGGAGGCCTCAGGAACAAAATGTAAACAATGATTATCTGCTGCTGTGGAATGCAACAGGTGCATCTGGGATTGGCCCATCTTGGATGTTTATAATTAATGGCCAGTGGTCAGCTGGCTTGGACAGAGAGACAACAAACCTTTGTTATCATTCTTTGCTAATCTATTCTTAGCTAGCCTTCTGATGAAATCCTTTCTTCTATTCTTTTAGTATGGTTTTAATGTAATATATATAATAAAATAATAAATCAAGCCTTCTGAAACATGGAGTCAGATCCTCATCTCTTCCCTCAACCTGAGACCCCTGTGAACATGGTCACAGGTAATGAACATGGTGTCAGGTGAAATAAACCCTGACACTGAGCTGGCATCATCACTTCCATGGCAGATATCATGGCACTTCCATGGGACTTCCCTTGCTTTCTGCCAAAGGCATAAAATCAGTACCTCAAATTTTCCTCTCTTCCAGCTCTAAAGTCCATTTACTGACAAATCTCTTCTTTCCTTCTTTTTCATTTTCCTTATTTTTTTCCTCTTTTTTTTTCTTTTTCCTTAATGAGTTGAAAGAACTTTCTGGACAATTTTCCCCATTCTTCACTTATCAGATGTTTGCATAGTCTAGAAACTCTCAATATGGGCAAACAGAGGATTGTGACTAGTAATAAGTATGTTTGCTGTCTCAAAAGCAATAATTTCCAAAAGTTGAGAAAAACTACAAGCAAAATTGATTAGAAAAGAAATTGTAGGCAGAGAAAATGTTGATTGCAAATGGGTGATTCTGTAAGAGGAGTTTATTAGACTGCCAAAACCCCAAACACCACAGTTTTATTTAAAATAAGAATACAACATTGGCTGGAGTCCAATCCTTGCTCTGTTACAAAACAAAAGAAGGATGGAAAAATCTACATCTAAACACAAGGATTGCACTGAAAAATTCAAGATGGGGAATGGAAAACTTGCACCAAGAGCCTTTGAGGAATTAGCTGAACTTCCCCTTGGTCAGCTGACTACAGTTTCTAATAAACCTCACAGCATGATAGGTAATTGTGTGAACTTTATATAATAACATTATTTTTCAAAAAGGCCAGAAGGTTGTAGCTGTGTAATAGGTAACATGTTATCAGTCAGATCAAATAATGGGGCCACATAATCTGATGCTAATTGATAAAGAATCAAAGGCTAGAATGAGAAACCAGCATTGTCAACATGATTTTGTAGAAAAATACCTTTTCAAAGAGAATTAGTTTTATTCTTTGAGACTGAGGCTTTGATTGATAAAAGTGTGGATGAACATAATGGATTGACTTTTGTTGAAGCAATTCCCAGGCCCCTGGCTCTTTATGGTGCTAATTTCATTTGAGATTAGGAGCATTTACACATCTGAAACTGGAGAACTGCGGGTCTTATGGACATTGGGTAACCTGGTAAAACAAATAAACAAACAAGAAACATCAACAGGAGTCTATCTGATGTTTTACACAGAGAGCAGAACTGCTCCTTTTATACATTTTTCATTAATTTTTTTTGTGAAGTATTTTAAAAACAGCAACTGGAGAAGGAAGGGTGGCTTGGAAGCTGCTGCAGTTCTTTACAGGCACTAGAACAAGGAGAGGATCATGGATACTGTATTGTTCTCCAGTCTGGAAAAGGCATAAGGAGTGGCTGGAAGCTGAAGGCAATAAATCAAATTTAAAAACTAGATTTCCCTTTTTTTAGTTACTTGCTCATTGATTTGCTAATTTAAATATTTAGGGTGCTTAGAGCAAACTATTATGGGAAGATGTAAGATGTTGATCACAGTGGGCTGGTGGTGGGGGAAGTTTGGGAAGGCCAAAGGCCAATCACCATAACCTCCTCTGGTTGTCAGCTGAGGGAAACAAACTCCTCCAGCTCCAATAAGCCAAAATCCTGTTTTTTATAATGCGGAGAGAATTTTTTTTCTTCTCCCTTGACTAGAAGGGGAGCTTCACTCAGCTGAGTGTTAGCTGGGGCTGCAATCCAACCTTTTTCTCCCAAATGATGGCAGTTTGGAGCCAGGAAAAGGGGAAGAGGGAAAGCCTCTCTTGGGGCTTTCCAGGTTATTGGGGAAAATCTCAGGGAATGGGTTTGGCAGCAGAGCTGCTCGCAGAGGGGAAGAGGGAACGGGGTGAAGAGAGAGAAAACATAAAGCTGCTAAAACCTAAAAAGACCAGAAATAAATCTGACCTCCCCTGAGCCCAATCTGAAGCTTGAGTTGTGGATTCCACAATGCCACCAAGACAGGCTTGGAGGGTCACTTCTTCCTTTGTACCTGGGCCCAAGGCAGCACTGTTTGAGTCCTGTTGCAGACATCCTTTATGGAAAATCCTTTCCTTAGGATTTTTCCTCCTGAGAAGCTGGGAGGCCTCAGGAACAAAATGTAAACAATGGTTATCTGCTGCTGTGGAATGCAACAGGTGCATCTGTGATTGGTCTCATGTGGTTGTTTCTAATTAATGGCCAATCACAGCCAGCTGGCTTGGACTCTGTCTGAGCCACAAACCTTTGTTATCATTCTTTATTTTTCTATTCCTAGCCAGCCTTCTGATGAGAACCTTTTCTTCTATTCTTTTAGTATAGTTTTAATATAATATATACCATAAAATAATAAATCAAGCCTTCTGAAACATGGAGTCAGATCCTCATCTCTTCCCCAATCCAAGAACCCCTGTGAACACCGTCACAGGGTACAGATTAAATGAAAAATGAAACAGACAGAAGATGGCTTCTCTTCCTTCTTGGCCCTAAAAAGTTTGCATCCAGCACAAGACAGAGCTGGGAAAATTGTGTCCATCCTGTGCCCTGGTGCCACTTTGGGGCAAATGCTAATGAGTGGCTGCTGGGAATGTGCCTGTCTCTCCTTGTTCCCTGGCTGCACTTCTGCCTTCCTCACTGAATGGCATTAATCATGTCAGCCCACCTTTCTACAAGAGTGGCTGCTTTAATGGGAAACTTCATCCAGCAGCAATATCCTGAGGGGAGGAGGAAATGAAGAGAAGAGGGAAGTGTGTAGCAGGGAGGCAGCTGATGGGGAAAGCAGCCACTGCCTCTTGCAGGGTGTGGAAGGCAGCAGGGGCTGGATTTACCCTGAAAGTCCAGAGCAGAAGGGATGGCAGCTGGATCTGCAGTGCTGGAGCTCAGAGAGGGCTCTGGAAAGCAGCGAGGATGGAGCATGCTGTGGAATGGCTGAGATCCAGAGGTGTCTGCCAGGGAAGGTGGGGGAAAACTCGAGCGCAGATGAAGCATTTGAGCCCAAAGCACTGGGCTTGAAAGTGACTGAGGGAGAGGCAAACAGTGCTCCTGGGAGGGGTCAGGAGGAGAGGGAACCAGCCTGAGCACAGCTGAAGGAACAGCTCCTGCCAGAGGCAGCTGCTGGTGCTCATTGTGCCATTCCCTTCATGGATTTTCTACAACTCCTCAGCCTTTCCCAAGCTTTGTGGCACCATTCCTGCCCAGAGCCACAGGGCTGCAGCACCTGCTGCTCCCAGCTTTGCTCTGAGGTGTGCCACCTAACTGGGGGATCTCCAGGGGCTGGAATTCCTGCCTTGGGATGTGCTCATGCATTTCTGTGCCCATGGGAGTGCAGGTAGCTCAGGGAGGGTGATTCAACCCAGAGTTACCATCAGCTTGGTCCTGTGTCTCCCTCCTGCCTGTTTTCCTGTTCCTCTGCCCCCCTGACAGCTGGTTATTACAAACTTTGCTGCATATTGGCTGAAATTAGGTTAAACATTGGTTTGTCACCCCTGGTGGGATCGACAGGGCTCTCAATGGACCTGAGCAGATGAGCTCCATGCTCGAAGCTGGATTCCACAGTGACACCACATTCTCCTTGTATTTGAGCTTCTCCATCTCTTTTTGTTTTCTCACTCACTTCCCAGCTGTGATGAACAACACATTTACTACTCAGCATACAGAGAACAAGCTCCCTGCAGTCTTCTCCTGGGATGTTCCTCCAAAAGAGAAACCCCTAATCATGGGTAGTGTTGTGAAGATGATCATCTTAGCCTATGAAACCACTCCCCATTGGAGAAATCCAGCCCCAAAAACCTGGCAGGATTTCACAGAGCAGAAGGAAAAGAGGGTGACAAGGTATAGATGTGTTCAGGCAGCATGGGAAAACCTTCCATGTATGGGACGAACTGAACCTGTGGAATTTATTGTCACAGGATATTACTGAAATGAATAATTTAGGGGGAATCAAAGAGTTTGCAACCTCATTGAGAGCTGTGTCCAGCCAAACATTATGCAGGTTGAAATTGATAATGACTAAATCTGTACAACATAATCTAATTATCAGACAGGGTTAGGCAAAAATGACCTCCCATGGGAAGAAATGCACAATTAGATGTGTTAGATCTGAGCTGATGAGCAGGTATGTTAAACCTTCTCCTGAATCACCCAGCACTGAATTTTTTATCAGAATTGCAGTAGCAGATCAGACAACGTTTGCATTTCTCTTCTCCCCATTATTCTCTGATCTTTTGAAACAAAATATTTTATTCCCTTTCACATGGGTGTTTTAGCAAACGATATCTCAGAGGTCTTAGATATCTGATTTCACAAGCATTTACAAAAAATATAGCCTCAAACAGACTCTCAGTCTAGCAGTGTCTGTGTAGTTGATCAACCTGCTACATCATTGTTTAAGTTCAATCTTGACTTCCAAGAAATTGATTTCCTCAGTATGAATCTTGAGGGCACCATTTGTTTGCTTTGGTGTACACAATGATCCACTGGAGGTGGAAAAAAATTCCTTATTGACTTTGGACAGATGTCCTTCTCTCTTTTTCCACTTCTCCCTTTTTTTCCTTCCCCTCCACTCCCCTATTCTCTTTCTCCATTTCTTCCTTTCTGCTCTTTCCTCCTTCTCCATTTCTCCCTTTGTCCCATTTTTTGGAGAATATTATGCTCGCTGTTTTTGTCATGAAGAGGTTTTTTGGTATGAGGAAGTCTCCCTGACCCCCCTTTCTCTGTCTCTCAGCCTCACAATCACCTTGCTAATGCTGATGTTGTCACTAAAGGTGGTTTCCAACCTGATTCCTGCCTCTGAGCTATGGTACAACAGAGCATGAGAGAAACCACTGAGCATCATGACCTCAAATTTGGGAGTGCCTTGTCTGAGGTATCAATCAGAGCCCATGTCCCAGTCAGTCTCCTGCCCTGGGGGTTGGAGGTGTATCCCATCCTGCCAGCATGGAGTCTGACTGTGCAGCTGTTCATGGGACACTGCTCACACACAACATGCACCCAGAAAACACCAGAAATGCCCAGCCACTGAGAAAAACATCATCCTCCCAGGCACAACGTTGTCACAAGACATCTTTTTATGAAAATTGTTTCCTTAGGATTTTTTCCTCCTGAGAAGCTGAGAGGCCTCAGGGACAAAATGTAAACAATGGTTATCTGCTGCTGTGGAATGCAACAGGTGGATTTTTGATTGGCCCATGTTGGATGTTTGGAATTAATGGCCAATTACAGTCAGCTGGCTCAGACTCTCTGTCCAAGCCACAAACCTTTGTTATTTATTCCTTTCTATTCTATTCTTAGCCAGCCTTCTGAAGAGAACCTTTTCTTCTATTCTTTTAGTATAGCTTTAATGTAACACATATCATAAAATAATAAATCAAGCCTTCTGAAACATGGAGTCAGATCCTCATCTCCTCCCTCATTCTGGGACCCCTGTGAACACGGTCACACAAAGTGACCTTCCTCTTCCCTGTGTGTCATTCCTCAGCAGAATGTCAACGCGCTGGCTGGAGCAGCAGGGAAGGGGCTCTGGAGGAGATCCTGGCGTGTTTGCAGTCGGTGCCAGGAGCAGAGAGCTGGGGCTGCCCCTCTGCTGCTGCTGCCCTGTGCTCAGAGCACTCGCACCGCCAGCCCTGCCTGCAAACCCGCCTGCTCTCTGCAGCAGCACAGGGCCCAGGTGTTGGGTTATTTTTAGGTGTATTCTGGACTCCTGCTGCAGGCTGTGAACTGGCGTCAGCAGAAGGATTGAAAAGCAATGAAGTGCTGCTCTTCACTTAGAGAGGTCATTTTCCTCCACACCACCTCCTTCCCAAGGATCCTGCCAGGTCCCGGCTGCTCGGTACATGCAGTGCCACAGAGGGGCTGGGAGGGAACGGGGAGCATCCAGAGGTCCCCAAAGCAGCTCTCATTGGCACCCCCACTCTCAGGACTCTTGCTGTTCGCAGTAGCCCAAAGATGTGTTGGAAAGTCTCTTTTCCCAGCCCAGAAGTCAAAGAAAGAGTCAGAACTCTTAATTTCTCAGTCTCAAGGTTGTTGATTGTATCTTATCTATAAAATTCTTTCTCCTGTCTAGCTGAGGTCTGATCAGCAAGACAGTCAGAGGCACTCTGCCTGCCCCAGGGCAGTGTTATCTTTTATACTAAAAACTACGTGTACATTATTTGCAATTACTTTCCAATACCTATCACCTATGTTAGACAGTGAGCTTCTACTCTAAACCAATCCAAAAGTGCCACCATCACAGCAGAAGATGGAGGCCAAGAAGAAGAAGGAGAAAGGCTGGACACACCCAGATTTCTTCATTTTGTCCCCTGAACCCCCATTCTAAAATCTATTTTTCACCCTGTGACAAACTAACTATTATTCAACTTAAACTCTTTTGACTTGTAATTCTTCATATAGAGGTTGGTAATTGTTTTTCCATGGGTTGAAATCAAAGGCATAGGGGTCTTGGGCTCTGTGCCAAGGTCTCTGAGCCCCCCAGGCAGGGGCTGGAGCCCTCCAGGGCAGCCAGAGGAATTTCCTGGGTTCTGACACCCCACGATGCTCTGATGGGCGGCCACAGCAAAAGGGGGATCACCACAGCCACTTCCCATCCTTTCCTCCCTAAATATTTCTCCCTCCACACCCGTTCCTCCCCTCTAACCCCCAAACCTGCACGGGGGTAGGATGCAGGACAAGGATGTGAGCAAGGGACACGGGGTGTCCTTCCCAGCACTGTCTGAATGCCACCCTGAGCCCACAGCTCCAACAGCTTTAGAACAGCCGTGTCTGAGACACCTGAGGAGAGGCAAGTGGGATGTGCCACAACACAGAGCTGCAGAGCCAGCTCAGCCTCCCTCCCTCAAATGTCCAAGGCTTGACCATCTGCCCCTGAATTTTTGAGAGGTGGGAAAGCAAAGTTAACCTGCCAGCATGGCTCACACACAGGTTTGGGAGCTGTAGAGGGGGATGTGGCTCTTTCCAGGCTTTATTTCCCAGCAGAGGCAGCTGTAGGTGTGACAGCAGGCTGCTCACAGCAAGGATGTGCCCGTGGTCCTGCAGAGCAGCTCAGCTGTGCCAGGGCTGGACATTGGGCACCTGTGAGTGCCACAGCCACCCAGGGAACCAGGCTGAGTCCTCACACAGTGCTCCTCACTCCCACCTTTCCCTGCTCACCTTCTGTGCAGCAAAAAAAAAAACAAAAAACTTCTAATTCTGATCTCAGGTGTGATTATCGAGTTCCAAAAAACTTTTTCGGCGCTGGCTTTGCTCCTAATATATTCTGCAAGAGCTGCATCAGCACTAGTAGGATTTTTAGTCTAATTACCAGAGGTGTGTGTAGACACATTTCATGTCTCCAAAAGAGTGTTAATAATAGCTCTGAGTGATGAGAAACAACACAAAATGTTGCTGCCAGCTCTAAGGAATAGGAGGGAAAAGCCAAGCATGTGCATAATCTTAAAAAGTACTGTAGGCTAGTCCTGGGAAGGAGCATCTTCCATTGGAGGTCAGTGGTATTCTCCTCAGTTCAGGTAGGGAAACTGAGGCACAGAGGTGGAATATAGATCCTTGTCTAAGCTCCATCACACAGAGGGAATGAATAAATGAATGTCCCTTAACTCCTCCTTTCAGTCATTTTGGGGTTGCTTGGCACAAAAAGAGAGTTTTCCCCACATCTGCTGTGTGAGATAGGTACAACTGCTATTTTGGGGGTTGTTTCTGGGTAAAGATCCCCAGGATCAACTGATCTCTGTCATCCAGGGGAGAATTTTCAGCAAGTCAGAAGGAGACAGCCTTGTTCTCATGGGGCTGGCCTGATCCCTGGCCACAAACACATTTCACAGAATTAACTACAGAATTAACCAGGTTGGAAAAGACCTTTGAGATCATCGAGTCCAACTCATATTTCTTCCCACTCCTCCCTAGTAACTGATCATTTTAGACCAGGGCAGGTTCACAGGAGTCATCCAGGTGAAAAGCAGGGACACCTCTGTGGATGCCTCTGGATAGTGGAGGCAGTGCTGCAGTTGTGTAAGTAAATAAAAGGTATTAGAAGTTAAAGTCAGCAGACCAGAATGGATTTCAGCTAATTCTTCAAAGGGTCTTGGTGTAAGTTTTCCATTTTCCACCTTGAATTTTCATATCTAACCCTTATGTGTGAAGAGGTTTTCCATTGTTTTTTTTTTTTCTTTTGAAACAGAGCAAGGCTTGGATTCCAGCTAAACTTGTGTTCTAATTTCACATGAAACCGTAGTGTTTAGGTTTTGACTTTCTAATAAACTTTTCTTGCAGAATCACCAATTTGCAATCAGCATTTTCTCTGCCTACAGTTTTGGTTTTTTTTCTAATCAACTTTGCTTGTAATTTTTCTCAACTTTTGAAAATTATTGCTGTTGAAACAGCAAATATTACTTACAATCCTGTTTGCCCACACTGTTTCTCATCTTTGTGCAGTGTTATCCTTCTGGATTCTGCCACATTCACCCCTTCTCCACAACCTTCATTCCTAACAACATTATTTAAAAATTTAGAGCTCTATCATTCTTGGTATTATTTTTAACAGCCAAGAGGATCAACTTTCATGATGGTGACAATTTTTATTTTTCAGTTTGCCTCCGAGGTCAATTTACTTTCAATGTTTTCCAAACAAATCACTTGGGTTGTTTAAAAACTTGCTTTAGGGAAGTTGTTTTGTAAGGAGTTTTAAAACTTTGGCATATCTTCAGGAATCAGATTTTCTTTGAAACAAAATTATAAGAGCTCTGTTAGAAATAGAAATTCTGACTCTCATCCAAATCTAATTCTACCTGTGCATGAAAAAAAAAAAAGAAGGAAAAATGAGTGGAATTATTTTTAAAAAATTACTTATGAAGGTCAACGCAAAATTGAAGAGGAAAGGAAAAACAAACTTGTAAGAAATTCCATAAATATTTTATGACAAATAGCAACAACAGAAGTGAGTCTTATCTATTGAACACAGTCCAAAATAAAGGGGTTAATAAGGGAGTGTGGGAACAAACTTGTGAGGAAAATGTTCTAAAATATTAAAGAGGAATGCGGTAAAACAATATAAGTACCAGTTAGTGGCTGTGGGAAAGCTCACAGTAATGCCAGAAGCAAAGGAGCAAATGGAAATGCAACCCCCAGGCCCTGGAAGGGGAAGGACACACAGTTAATGTCTGTAAACCCTTGAGTGAAACAAGAAAAACTTACTGGAGATAAAACTACACAGGGAAAAATGTATGTCAAACATAGAACAAGGTGGCAATTGGTGTGTCAGGAGAGGCTACCTAAACACAGCTCATAAAATGGGCAGAGAAATCCTGGAGTGAAGACCAAAATCACACAATGCTAAAGCTGCAAACTTGCAGCAATAACCAGTGTTTACAAATACCCTTACTGAAAATTAACAGGAAAACAATAGCCCTTATTGAAAATTAACAGGATCTTCAAGGTTACCCCTACCCAGGCACCACCTGGAACTTTTCCGCCGTCAACCTCTTAATTGACCTGAAGGATCTTGATTTCCAACCTCATGTCCAAGCTGGAGCCAGTTTAGGAGGTGGCACGAGAGGATTCGTTAAAATAAGTTTTTAAACAAACTCTCTAGCCTCCTGTGGACGTATGAGATGGTTTGCTCCTGCAGGTCCACTCTGATTTTTATCAGGAAGACTTTGGGCTTTCCAGGCTGAAGGCACAGGAGGTGAGTAACGTATGGAAAGATTTCAAAGTGTGGGAGTGCTAGTTCAGGTATTGTTTCCAGAATGTCAAGGAGGCTTTAAAATGAAGTATAGTGAAATAAGGATATGGTAACTTCTTTGTGCTCCCTTTTCCTATCCTGAGGCTTCCCACTAAGTGATGACTTTGTGTAATTAAAATGAACAAAGTAAGTGGCAGCAATCCATCTTCACAATCACAGCATTTTCTCCTTCCCTTTGTTGAAGTGCTTTGTTCATCTCAAATTGGTTAAAAAAAAGTAAAAAAATAAATAATAAAAAATACAGAAATAGAAGTTGAATGGGTGCCTGCAGGGGCTGTATTTTTAGCAGCTCATCAGTTTGCAGAGAAGCTCAGAGGTTGCAGATTCTAATTGCCAACCTGGAATGTGGAAAGCAGGACAACTGAAAGAGTGTTTGTGTTGTGGATAGAGTGATGATTTCAAAGCAGGGAAGGAAGAGATAATTGGCACCTTTGCTATGGACAAAATGTGGTGGGACACCACGTGGTGAGGCCATCTGGCCAGAGTTTGGGGCACGAGAGGCTGGTGAAAGGCTCCTGTGGAATGCAACTGCAGGAGGGAATTTGCCTTTTCCCTGGCTGGAGCTGTGAGTGTTTATGCGGCCGCTCTGGGGAGGCTGGATCGGGATATTTGCAGATGGAGCGCGTCAGATCCAACTGAGAGGCTGGCTGGGAGGAGGAAGTGAGCAAGCAGAACATGACAGAACAGATCTCTGACAAGAAGGTAGAACAGAGGGTGATCCCTGAGCACAGATCCGGGAGCCAGGGCTCTGAAGGAGGTGAGGTTTGAGCTGTTACAGCCTTAAAGCATTAACTAGATTCAGGCCAGCCCTGGACTGCAATTTATGGCTCCTCTACTCCAGGCTGGGCTGATTATGCCCAGCAATGTCCATCTACAGAAAATTGCTGTGAGAGGAGCTGATGGACTCCTCTCTTGGTGCCCTTTCCAGCAGATATCCCTGTGGGATCCCAGAGCCCTGCCCAGCTCAGAGGAGGAGGAGATGCTCGGTCTATCCTTGCTGACATGGACCTGGTTGCTGTCCTCCCCCGTTCTGCTGCACACCCCCAAAACTGACTGTCATGATTTGCGGCTCTGGGTCCTGAAATGGATGTCCTGGAAGTGCTGAGTGTACTGACAGCTCAGCTGATGGCTGTGGGATGCAGGAGCTCAGGGTTTGGAGTACGGGAGAAGGCTGCCGTGTGTTTGCGTGGTGGAGGAGCTTGGCAGGTTTTTGGCTCGTTTTCCTGATAGACTATTTTCATCTCCCCTGTCCTACTTCCTTCCACACAGGCCTCATTTCCCCCCAGGGACTATAACTAAACTCTTGTCTGCAATTCCAATTGGTTCATCAGCTCTTTGGAGCATTTCCAGGCACACAGCAGAAGAGGATCACATGGGTAGCCCATCTGATGCCATGTACATAAAAAATGAGCTATGTACAGGCTGGACTGTGCTGAACAGGACTTGCTATGGCTGCACATTTGCTGTCAGGACTTTGCCACCTACTTTGTGACAGGCAGATAAATAACACTAAAAAATAGAATTTCCCCTGCATGGAAGATCCAATCCTAGCACAAATAAAGCCAGAAATATCTGGCTGAAAGGGCATAATGGGTAAATGCTAATTTGCTGAGGTAATGGGTTAGGAGCAGAGAAGTAGGACAGATAAATCAAAAAACATGGCTAAAACCATATGTAAACAGTGCTGCAAGAACAGGACTTGAGGGGGAAATGGAGACAAGCATGGCCATGGCTGATTGCAAATCACATCTGATGCGCAGAACGCTGAGTGGAGCTGGTAAGGTCATCCTTCCATATGTATGAGCTTGCTCATCTCCTTGCTTGGGTTACCCCCCAAACTGCATGTTCCACATCTCCCTTTCCCCAGCCCTCTGAGGGCCTGCAGGCAGCTTGCAGAGCTCAGCAGTGTGGAG
Source organism: Melospiza melodia melodia (assembly GCF_035770615.1). Taxonomy (NCBI): domain Eukaryota; kingdom Metazoa; phylum Chordata; class Aves; order Passeriformes; family Passerellidae; genus Melospiza; species Melospiza melodia. The sequence continues at coordinate 6,516,127 of NC_086215.1, forward strand.
GACACACCTGATCCCCGGTGAGGGGACAATGCAGCCCCTCCAGCCCATGCTCAGCACCCATTCTTCCCCCAGCCAAGCTGTGGGGGCACAACCTTGGCCCTGGCCTTTGGGATGCTCCTGACACGGATTAGTCACGCTGCCGTGGCTCGGCTGCCTGCAGGGCTGTCACTTTGTTCTTCTTCAAGGAAGAGCCAGTGGGCTGAGGAGGCTCCAGTTCCATCTGCCGGCAAAACCCACAGCAGGGAAAGAGCAGCAGCAAAGGGGGGAGGTGCTGGAAGGGGGGAGCAGTGGATTCCCTCGATAATTAGGATGGCTGCATCATCACTTATGCAAATAGGGGGAAGAAGGAGGCTTCTTGCAGCAGGCTCAGTGGAGGAGAGAGCAGGAAGATGGAGCTGTTCTCCATGAAAGAGAATGCCTGGTCACTCAAAGGCTTTTCTCCCGCCCAGAAAAGGCAAAGTCCGGAGTCCTTCAGGACAAGCAATCCCGTGTTGGAGTTTGGCTGCTGCCCTGTGTTGCACACTCGAGCAAACTGACACAAGGAGCTTTGGGCAAAAGCAAGCAAATTTTATATCTGAAATTTTATAAATATAAAAAAGAATTACATTTTATTCCTCAGTCCTTCCCATCCCTCCCCATGTCACAGGTGTGTCTCTGTCCCAGCATTTTGACATGCTCATGTCCATCCCTCAATTTCTCCGCTTGCTCACAGGGCTCTGGTTTGGTGGGAATGCAGGGAGTGATGCTGGATACAGCTGAGCCCTGCTGGAATTCACAGCCTGAGCTGTCCCCAGGCCGCAGAGCAGTTTCTCTTTCCCCTTATCTCCCGATGTCTGGAGGAGGTAGCTCTGCCACCCTCGGTGGGAAGAGGGTTGAACAACATTGCCATGCTACACCACCAACATCTCCCCGCGTCTGACACCAGCACAGATGTGTTTGCATTCACTGTTTTCCACTTGTGCTCGTTCAGCCTGGCAGGACAGCTGCCTCCGTGCTGCAGAGCAGGAATTCAGAGCAAAGCTGCTCCTCAGCCCAGCTGTGGCTGCCCTCTCCCTCTCCCCCCACTCTGCTGGGCTTCCAGGCAATGTGGGAGGAGGCTTTTTCAAAATGGAAATGTGTGATTCATTGCTTCCTTGCCAAGAATGGGACAGACCTTGAAAAAGCCTGTGGTGGGTGTCCTGTGCAGGGCCAGGAGTTGGAGTTGATGGTCCTTGTGGGTCCCTTCCAGCTCAGGATATTCTATGGGAAGCCAGTGATATGAAAGCAGCAGCAGATTGTCCTTCTGCCCATCTCTCTACTGCTTAGGGGGTGGGTTCTTGTGCAGAATGGTCCTAAAAAGGAACTTTAATACCAGAGAGACATATATTATAGATATATATATTTTATATGTGTGTGTGTGTATATATATATATATATATATATATATATGTATGTATGTATATGTATATATATGTGTATATATATCATATGTATATATATAATATATGTATCTAGATATGTGTGAATATTATATATTATATATATATAATTATATATCATATTATTATAATATTATATTAAAGGGGGGATCCTGATCATGCCTCACCCTTGCACATCCCAGGCTTACAGCAGTAGCTAATCTTACCTTACACACTGATGTCCAAGTTTGGATGTCAGCAGTGTTTTGGCAGGCAGGAACCAAGCTGTTCTATTTCCAAAATGCATTAAGAATCTATTTCCAAATGCAGGAAGAGTCCCCATCCCTGGGGGTGCCTCAAAAGAACAGCACAGCCCTGGCTGCCTTGGGACTGCTGTGTCTGTACGAGTGCAGGGGATGATGTTAGGGTTGGACTTCAGCAGGAGATCCACGGCTCTGACTGCTCCCAGTGGAGACAGAGGCACCTTTGTGAGGCTGCAGAGCTCCTCCCTGAGCCTGTGTGAACCACAGGGATGATGGGAAACTTTGGACTTCAGAGGATGCTCAAGGCAACATTGGGGGCATCTCCAATCAATCAAAAAAAAAATCCTTTTCTCAGGATGTACCTTGGCTGTATCCAAATGGAATCACACAACCTTTCTCTGCTTTAGAAGAGCAAGAAATTCTCCCAGGTCTGCTTTATTCAGCTGAGCAGCCTAATCAAAAAACATTGTCTTGTTTGCAGGCTTGACAGGTTTTAATGCAGGGCAAAGCTAAACAAACAAGTGGAAGAGGAAAGCACGGCAAAATCAGTGCTGCCAGCTAACTAACAGGGGATCTCGTCAGGACTCATACATCTCCAGCAATTTCTCAATCTCAGTGGAGTCCTGCCTGCTGAATGTGGAATATCTCCCCATCCCAGACCAATTAAGCCATACCAACTCGCTATTTTTTTATTCCCCTTCCAACACAGATAGGCAGATACATTAATGATCTCTCAGCCCTTCTCCTTTTGTTGCTGGCAAAAGAAGATCAGCTGTCCTCTTGCTGTTCCCAAAAGTGGAGTCTGATTGGACTGACATGAGGGCAAGAAAACCCTGGGTAATGCTGCACCCATAGCTAAGCTTCATGTGCCACCAAATGGCACAGCTGAACTAGGAATCCTGGCACTGGGGCAAAAAAGGGAATTTGTGCAATTTATGGTTCCAGTTGTACTTGGGCTGTGTCAGCCCAGGTTTATTCTAGTCTTGGGCAAATTCAAGTGTGAGCTGGAAAATGCGTCTGAGCAGGAAAATAGTTCCACTGGCAGCACTCCTGGAGACACCAAAACTTTATGTTTCTCCAGTGTGGTGTAACAAAGGCACATGAGTGCTGAATGGGTTCTGCTCACACCAGGGACTTCTACAAATGAGGGATTCATGGGAGGGCCTTGGTTGTAGCAAATGAGTGTTTGTGTGTGGTGTTTGTGAGGTCCCCAGGATGAGGTGAGAGATAAGAATTGGACTTCATGTTCCCAGAAGGCTGAAATATTATATTATATTATATTATATTATATTATATTATATTATATTATATTATATTATATTATATTATATTATATTATATTATATTATATTATATTATATTATATTATATTATATTATATTATATTATATTATATTATATTATATTATATTATATTATTATATTATATTATATTATATTATATTATATTATATTATATTATATTATATTATATTATATTACATTATATTATATTACATTATATTATATTACATTATATTACATTAATACTAAAACTACACTAAAGAAAAAGAAAGGATACATCAGAAGACTTAACAAGAATGAATAATAAAACCTCATGATAAAACAGCTGGCGTGATTGGCCATTAAGTTAAAACAATTCACATGTTGGATAAACAGTCTCCAGACCACATTCCACAGCAGCAAACACAGGAGAAGCTGAGGCTTCTCATCTTCCCAGGAGAAAGTCCTGGGCAAAGAGGATTTTTCAGAAAATATGACGGTGACATTTGTGGGTTGCTCCCTGCCCCAGCAGCAGGAGAATCCCACAAGAGCACTGTGCTTCCTGATGAGAGCAGCTTTTTGGGGAAGGCAAAGCTGATGGTTGCCTTGACTTCCACGGCTTGGGAAGGGCCGTTACCTGAAAACAGCGCAGAAAAGGTGCATTTATGTAAACATTAAAAAGTGAAGTCTGCGGAGTCCAGGGCAATCTGTCTTTTAAATCTGGCTTTTATAGCATTATTATGTGAGACAGGCTCGTAAAAAGCTCTCTGTAGGTGCCATTACTTCGCGTTGTGGCTTCTGGAGAAGCTGTGAGTTTGTGCAACAGCCACGTTGGAGTGAGTTATGGGGTGTCAGGGGCCCCGTGTTAACGATCCCACAGCCCATTCAGCTCCTTTTAGGTTAATCAACTCAGCGTTTGTGTCAGGTGTAATGCCTAATTAAAATGATGGAAGAGGCGCGAATGCCTCCTGGCAGAGGAGGGAAATGGCACAAAGAGGCAGCGTCAGTGCCATATTGGTTTGGAAAAATCAATAAGAGGAGCTCATTTTATCCCCGTGTATCTCTGTGTTTGCCATCCAGGTGGCTCGTTTGGAAAAGGGCCAGCTGGCTGCCAGGGAGCCTGGAAATGGTGGTGGCACTGGGAAACACTTGGGGACAACGCTGGTGGGAAAAGGAGAGGGAAGTGGTGTTGGTTGGGGTGGGAGATTGGGTCAGTGTCCTCACATCTGATAGGGTATGAGGGAATGGCCTCAGGATGTGCCAGGGGAGGTTTGGGTTGGACATCCAGAGGAATTTCTTCACTGAAGGGGTCAATGTCCTCCCATCTGATAGGACGAGAGGGAACGGCCTCGGGCTGGGAGAGGGTGGCTCAGGTTGGACGTCCAGAGGAATTTCCTCACTGGAGGAGTCTGTGATGAGGATGACAGGATAAGAGGGAATGGCCTCAAGATGTGCCAGGGGTTCTCAGGTTGGACATTGGGAGGAATTTCTTCACTGGAGGGGTCAATGTCCTCACATCTGACAGGATGAGAGGGAACGGCCTCAGGAGTTCCAGAGTTAGCAGTTTCACTTCTAACTCTACTAGTTCTCTTCTTACTAACTATCCTAGAGGTAGGAGTAGCAGTAGCACACCTCCCTAGTGTGCCAGGGGAGGTTTGGGATGGACATCAGGAGGAATTTCTTCACTGGAGGGGTCAATGTCCTCACATCTGACAGGATGAGAGGGACATTGGCCTCAGGATGCGCCAGGGGAGGTTTGGGTTGTACATCAGGAGGAATTTCCTCACTGAAGGGGTCATCAGGCATTGGCAGGAGCTGCCCAGGGAGGTTTGGAGTGCCCATCCTCGGAGGTGCCCAGGGAAGGCCTGGATGGGGCTCTCAGTGCTCTGGGCTGGGGACAAGGATCACACTCAGTGGTCTTGGAGCCTTTTCCAACCTGAATGATTCTGTGAGGGCAGGCTGGACCATGGGAGACTCCTTGGGGAGTCACTGATGGAGAAGGAAAGGATGGGCAAGAAAAAAGGGAAAGGAAAGCACTAGGAACTCAAAAATTGAAAACCAAGGATGTCTGGGCTGGAAAAAGCAGGTCTTCTGAAAGAGACGTGGGGCACCAACTGGATGGAATGGAGGAAGGAATAAGAAAATTATCTTGGGCATTTCTGCATTCCCACAAATTCCAGCTAGGTTATTTACTCCTAAACTCTGCCTTCAACTTCCTATCTGTTACAAGAAGCTAAAAAAGGGATAAACTAAGAAGTCTTAAAGCAATTTTCACTCTGTCTACATTTCTGTTGAGGAAAGGCAACTTTCAGATAGACTGAAAGACTGAATTAGAGGTTTGTGAGCTTTTTATTTCTCTCCTATATTTTCAGTGTTTTGAAAACTTGGGGTCAGAGAGAATGATATGGATTCTGTCTTCAGATTTCTTCTCTTAAGGAATAGATCTATAGGCCATTGTAAAAAAATAGTTAAATTTCCCTGGAAATAATTTTTTATGTGTGGTAGCCATTTTTCAGGATATTGCAAGTCTTCCATTGCTAGTTGTGCAGCCAGCTGGACAGACATCCATCCAAAGAGCTCCACAAAATGTGTGAAAACTGGGGCTAAATCAATAACTTTCCATCCATGCAGCTCCACTTCTCTGCAAATATAAACATTTGCTCATTATCACCACACACAGTTTCATCTCCACTGAATTTTTAATGAAAAGGAATGATAATTTATTCACTAGCATTTTTTTTAAGGAAAATGATATCTTTGCTTAATGATTTTACTCCTTCTGGTTTTGTTAGAAGCTTCCTGCTTTTTCTCAGTCTGTGTTGGTTTTTTGGGTGCGCTGAAAATGCCTGCAGTGAAACATCCACCTGATAAAGCATCTGATAGAAGAAGCACAGCCAATCCTAGAGCAGTAAAGAAAGACAAACTCTTTTATTAGGAGGCAATTTAAGCCCTGCAGGGGCTGAACTTCCCTCTGGACAAGCTTTTCTTCCCATGTCCAATGGATTCAGCTACAACAATGCACTTTCAGGTTTGTTGTTTGACAGAGCTGGGACATCTAAGCAGCAGCACTCAGCTGATTTGTAGCACAGTTCTCACCTTGCTTTTACACACCCCACATTCAGAATTCAGCTTTTCTCCTCCTTTCTCCCACCCCAAGAAAAAGGCCTGTGATGTTGCTGGAATGACACATATTTACCTGCTCTGGAATCTCAGATTGGGCAGGAAACGTTCTGGGATTTAGATCCCTGATTTAGGACCTTTAAGTACACTGTGCAATGACAGCATCTCAACCTGAAAGCTCTTTAAGGAGAAATTAATTTATGCCTGACAGTGATTAAAGAAGAGAGGAGATGGAAATTAGCAAATCCATCTCTATTGCTGAGATCCCATTATGATTATAAGGAGAGGGGAAAATCAGCATTATGGGTGTCAGCTGCAATCTGGTGCATTCATTTAGCAGCCCATCCTACCTGGGAATTGTCCTTGAATGGATGGATATACCTGTCACACTGGCTTGGCCTGAGATGAATCAATTGTCTCCATGGTGGAGCAGAGATGGAAACCACTTGGCAGGACAATAACTCCCATTTGGGGTTTGATGCAAGGACCTGAAGCAAGGCCCAGCAAATAAAACCTGGTGGGAAAGCTTGTGCATCTGCGACCGTGTTCATAGGGGTCTCAGGTTGAGGGAAGGCATGAAGATCTGCCTCCATGTTTCAGAAGGCTTGATTTATTATTTTATGATATATATTATATTAAAACTATACTAAAAGAATAGAAGAAAGGATTTCATCAGAGGGCTAGCTAAGAATAGAATAGCAAAGAATGGTAACAAAGGTTTGTGTCTCGGACTCTCTGTCCAAGCCAGCAGACTGTGATTGGCCATTAATTACAAACATCCAAGATGGGCCAATCCCAGATGCACCTGTTGCATTCCACAGCAGCAGATAATCATTGTTTACATTTTGTTTTTGAGGTCTCTCAGCTTCTCAGGAGATAAAAATCCTAAGGAAAGGATTTTCATAAAAGATGTCTGCGACATGCATCCTGTAGACCTCTTGCACAAAGAAATGACACGGTCACAGAACTGGAGCTGCTTTATTGTGGCCAGGCAAGGTGGCCAAGGGGCCATCTGGATATTGAAATGTGATCCAGACATTAAATGGAACTGCCCTTCCTTTGACAGGCAGAGCAACACATTTTTCTGCTGTTCCAAGATGGGTTGCAGCAGTTGGGATGCAAGTTGGCAAGCAGCAAGCGAATTTGCCTACAAGCAGAAGTTGGATAAAATTTCTAATGCTTAAAGCTTTCAACCCAGTTTGGAGTGTGAATGTTTCATCAAAGAAATATCTAGAAGACTGGAAAAGAAAAAATACCATCGCTCTCAATGATATGAAAATTTTCCTACTGTAGATATCTCAATGCTTACACAAAAGTGATCTTGGTTCTTTTTTCCAAGGCTAGTGGTAACCAGAACAATCTTGTTTGAAATAGTTTGAAATTGCTTTAAAAGTGTCATGATTCTTCTCTGTTGTTTTTAAAGAATGAGAAATTCCTCTAATTTCTTTCTTTGTGGTGGGAATTAAACTGAATTTTGAACACTTAAAAAATACTGCAAAGCTTTAGGCAAAGAGAAAATGTGATACATAAAAAAAGTAGATTTTTAATTTAGTTTGTCTGATACTGTGTTGAATAGGAGGATGGCTCATTCCTGCCACTATTAATCCACCCCACACCTACTGATTTCACAGCTCTTTTCCTTGCAAATTTTACTTTGTGAAAGCACCAGGAAGTGCAAGGAGAAATTTTTGGGAAGGGCTACAGTACCCCTTGTTAAGCACTTGCTTGCACTGGTTTGTGGTCATTGTTAGTGCTGCTTATTTGTACTTTGAGGACTCCAATTCCCAGCTGGGAACTGAGAACGAAACCAGAAAGAACTAGTTAATAAAGTCACAAAGGTCCCTGACCTCTTCAATAGTTTCATACACGTATAAATATTTCTCCCAGCTCCAGAAGGAGCAAAGAATCAATACTTAATGTGCTGTAATATACCGCAGTGGAAATAATACACCCAATATTCAAAGCACAATCCCTCACTCAGGTGTCAAAATGCCTGGTTAAAGCATTTTCTTCCATCTCCTCTTTAAGATCCACATTTTGAAAAGATGCCTCAGCACATCTCCAACAATGATTTATCCTCCTGCTCTATTCAAGGAAATAAAGTGACTTCAGCCTCCTTGTTTAACAAAATAAAATAAAATAAGACACAAATCCAACCTGGCAGGATAAAAAAATATATGTACATATAAAGAGAGAAGTTCTTCTTTAGAGGAAGAATATGAAATTATATTGTAAATTAAATTACAGGAACAGAGAATAATATGAACTGAAAAAAAGATTAGATCCAAGGCTGAGTTTCAATCATTGGCTTTCCTGGATTTTACTGGGCCCATGAGTCTGGCTCAGCTGCCCTCAGACAGACACAGGGGTCTGGTTAATTCATCTCTTCCTTCTTCTGTAATAAATATGACTGACAAAGAGGAGAAGAAAAACAGGAGGAGGAGGAGGAGGAAAAACTCAGGATTGCAGCCTGGTAGAGCTGGAGGGCAGTGGCACCATTGATGGGAGGGATGTAAGGGGCTTTTCCTGGAACCACCCTTGGAAAGCTGCCTTGTGGGGAAGGGGATGCTGAAGCACTCTGGGCAAAGTGGGAGGAAAGGGAGAAAGAGGGTATTAATTATCTAGACAAGGTAATTAATATGGAATTGGAAGGGAAGGGGCTGAGCAAATGAGCAGTGTGTGGAGGAAGATGAAGCAGCTGCAGGTACAGAGGAGGGGGCAGCTGAACAGGCAGGTACTAAACCCAATATAGGGAAGGGCCAGGGTGAGGCTTCTGCAGCCTTTTGTGCCTTTTGTGCCTTTTGTTGCCATGCTCTGCTGTATGGGGAGGGGACAAGAGACACCTGGCAGGCTGCTGTGGAGAAATGAAGGTATTTTCAATTTTTCATGGTATTTCTCTTAAAGGCATCTTTGATTCAGTTGTACTTAAATTTTCCTACAAGGGAAAATGAAGGCTTGATTTGGGATCTTAAGTAGAAATAGAATAAAGCCAGAAAGGACTCCTCTGTCTCCCTTTCGGACATAAACCTCTGGTGTTTGTGGATTAATTTTCCTAACACAGAAGCAATAAACAACCTTGAGAATGAGAACTGAAGAGTTCTGAGTCCTTCTTCGACTGCTGGGCTGGGAAAAGAGACTTTCTAACCCATCTTGGGGTCGCTTTGAGCAGCAGAAATCCCGAGACCGGCTGGAGGCTGGGCAGCATCACCATGGGCTATAGGGACGGCAAGAAGAGAGATGCAACTTTCCCCCAGGGAGGTGTCAGCCAAAGGGGGCTGGCACTGCAGCTACATCCAGGAGAATAAAATGAAAGCAATAAATAAAGGAGGCACAGCGCGTCCTACAAACAAGAACATGTGTCTGCATTTATTAACATTTCCAGCGCGGGTTTAATTCCCAGCAAAGCGCTCCTGCCTACACGGAGCCCGGGCGTGTTGCAGGAAACCTCTCGTTAAGTTCCATACAAGCCATCTTCTCAGCGACTCCTCCTGGGGAATCTTCAAACGGATTCTGTAATTTCACTGATAAATGGCTCTTTTGCAAAACACTATTTACATTCCAGCGTCAGAAAAGGCTGGCTAGTCTTCCTCCCTCCATCCCTCTCCATTGTTTCCTCCAGGGATGGAGCTCCCGCCCACTCCAGGGAGGTAATAAAACATCTTTGGGTGCTGCAAGGAAGGAGAAGCTGGGTTTTTTTTCCAGGAAGAAATGTGAAAAAAACGCCAATCACTTGTTTTTAAAGTTTTAAAAGTTTAATAGTGATGAAATGGTTATAAAAATAGTAATACAATTAGAGTAATAATAATTTGGACAGTTTGAATTGGGACAATATGAGACAATAAATACAAAGAGTTACGGATGTCCGGGTACCTTTTTCTGGGCAGCACGAGCCTGAAAAAGGACCCACGTTAACAGAGGATTAACCCTTAAAAACAACAGCCTGTTGCATATTCATACACTTCATACATGATGCATAAATTCCATTCAAACACAGGATTCTGTCTGGTCATTGTCAACTTCTTCCTCTGAATCCTAACAGCACCTTTGAGGTGGGAAGTAGTTAATTTCTTCTGATAAGAAGGCAATAAATTCTCTTTCTCTGAAAGATTTAGGTGTCCTATGGCTGCTATCTCACTGTGAGTCCTTTCTTTAAAAAAAGTATCCTACATAACATCGTTTCTATTTTAACAATTTTTATAACCTAAAACTATATTTAACACAGTACTTAAGAGAATTAATACAGCATAACTTTCTAATACAACACATATAATATTCATTTTAATATTTGTGAAAAGCCAATCATAAAATACATGCATTTTTCACAAGAAATTAAGCTGTAGAAGAACAGCAGTGCCTTAAATAGGATCTCCCTGGATTCTCGTGGAAATAGGGAGGCATAGCCAGATTTGTGTCAAAGAATGGTATTGGGATTCTGAGGCTGTGTGGGTTTACTTTTGTTTTGTTTTGTGTTTTTGTTTTTAACTTGGCATCGCCACAGGTTTTCTGGGTGGCCTCAGGCAAACCACTTAATCTCTTTGGGGTCCTGCTTCCATCGGCACTCACAGGATGAAGACGGCGACTTTATTTCATTTGTTTGTCCTGCCTATTCTGATTACAGCTCCCTGGGGGCAAGGATTGTCTCTCATTAAACAAAGCAGCCTGTACGTGGGGATCCCAGCTTTGGTCTGGCCTCTGGGCATACAAAACAACAAAACAATATCTGACAACCAGTCTAGACAGGAAAATAATTTGCCAGAGAAATGCAGTTTGGTCAGTGCTTTCCTTTTCCTTTAGTGCTTAACTGGGCCTTTTTTGCTTTTATTGGTCACATTTCTGCTGACCTGCATTTAGGAGAGACAGAGTTTGGGATGATTTCAATCTTTATCCACTTGCCCGGGAAAAGGAATTATAAATCAGATCATAGCAATGCTCCATGTTCTCTCCCTTCCCAGCACTGGGTGCTTGTGCAGGGCTCTCAGGGAGCAGCCAGGATGTGTTGGGTGGGTTGTGGCTGAGCTCTCAACAAGAAAAAAGACCCTAACAGTGAACACAGTAGAAATGTAGACTTCTGCATGTTTTTTTGTTTTTTTTTTTTTTTTCATGACAGACCTCTGGGTTTCTTTGCCAGCATTGTGATTTTGTGTTGCTGTGGTGCCCTGTGGTCAGCACAGCATCAATACAGCTGATTTTCAGTGGGATTGGTTGTGCACTCTGAGCATGTCTGAGCAGTTTGGTCAGTGCTTCCCTTTCTCTTTGGTGCTTAACTGGGCCTTTTTGCTGTTATTATTCACATTTCTGCTGACCTGCATTTAGGAGAGACAGAGTTTGGGGTGATTTCAATCTTTATCCATTTGCCTGGAAAAAGGAATTAAAAATCAGATCATGGCAATGCTCCATGTTCTCTCCCTTCCCAGCACAGGGTGTTTGTGCAGGGCTCTCAGGGAGCAGCCAGGATGGGTTGTGGCTGAGCTCTCAACAAGAAAAAGGACCCTAAAAAGACCCTAAAACTGTACACAGTAGAAATGTAGACTTCTGCATGGGTTTTTTTTCATGACAGATCTCTGGGTTTCTTTGCCAGCATTGTGTTTTTGTGTTGCTGTGGTGCCCTCTGGTCAGCACAGCATCAATACAGCTGATTTTCAGTGGGATTGGTTGTGCAGTCTGAGCGTGGCTGGAGGTCCCCGTTGGTGCTCGTTTGGAGCCCTGCCTACACTCCTGGCTCGCCTCCCTCCTGTTCCTTCTCCCTCCTGGAATTCACAATAACCAGCACCTTCCCTCCAACCCTTCTAGCTCAAGTGTTCAAAATTCAGTTTAATTCCCACCAAAAAGAAGGAAATTAAAAGAATTTCTTGTTCTTAAATACAACAGAGAAGAATCATGACACTTTCAAAGCAATTTCAAACAAGATGGTTCTGGATACCACTAGCCTTGGGAAAAAGAACCAAGAACACTTTTGTGTAAACACTGAAATATCTAGAGGAGCACAATTTTCATATCATTAAGAACAATAATTTTGGTGTTTTTTTTTTTTTCTTCTCCAGTGTTCAAATCTGCATTTACAGCCCTCTGAATGGAGTCCAGCTAAATTTCTGAAAGGAAGGGGAGCCACTGCACCAGAAGAAGGTTGGCTGCTTGCTCTTTTTACAGAAACAATAATAGCCAGGTCTCCAGACTCTGCAGGTTTCAGCACTGGTTTCTATCCCTTCATCCCACGCACAAACATCTCAACTGTTGCATCTCAGTAAATCCTCACCTTCAGGTTGTCACTGGTTTTCAACCCAGTGAGGGAGGAGAACACATCTTGCCCACAGCAAAGGAAAATTCCAGATGTAGAGACCCCTGGAGTCTTGAAGATGGCACCACAGAGCCAGCGGTTTATTTTCAAACTGCTTCCTAAGGAAACCAAGTTTCTTTTTCTCTATCAGTCATTCCCAAAGAACTTTTTCATAAATTAGAGTTTCAAGCACATTTTATGCATAGGAAGGAGTAATGAAACTCCAGCTGGACTGGTGAAGCTGGCAGAGAAAAGAGTCTGAAACTGCTCTTGACCTGTGCAGGAGTTCAGCAATCCCCAGGTCAAAGCCAAGAGGATTTGGGGTCCTTGAGTCACTGCTGGGAAATCCAGGTAACCAGGCTACAGGACAAAAAGGAAACTTGGCTTTCTTCCTGCTGCCTCTGGAAAAAACTTATTTATTTGATGGATCACAATGACATTTAAAACCCTCACTAGGATTTATGGCTAGATGCAGGAGCTTCTGCCTTTTTCCCAAATGCTCAGTAACCAAATGAGAGCTCAGCATGTGGGTTAAATGGTTCTCAGGAGAAGATCCCATTACACCAAGGCACCGTGCTGAGTGTTGTTTCAAGTTTCCAACAGAAGGGTATCCAATGGACTTTGTGAGGCCAGCAAATCACACCTGACTACAGAGAAACAAGCTCAAAAAGAGAATTCAGCCCTTTCCTTCCAAAACAAGAGTGTTCAGCCCAGTTGTGTCTTGTGAAACATGATGGAAATGTTCAGCTTTAGTTCCAGGGCAAGGAAACACCAGGTGTTTGGCACCCTGAAAGAAGCTGTGAAATTGAATTTGTGTTCTCTAAACTACTTTACTCAACAGACTGGAGGGGAGGAAAGCAAGCAGGATCCTGGGCTGGCACTGGGGAGAGCTTTGAGCTGGCAGGGGAAGGATGGGGCTGTGCAGCTTCAGTACCTCTGTCAGAGCCTGGAGTTAGGAAAAGTAATCCACAACCATCAGAGGTTTATGTCCGAAAAGGAGCTAGAGGAATCCTTTTACTTTATTTGAATAAAGGGAGAGGCCATGGGGCATTCCTCTGGGATCTCTCTAATTTTTGGAGGACGCAGCCTCCTTTTTATCCCAATTTCCTGGCTACATTTCCCTTCCCTCTTTCCCCATTGGCTCAGGTACTTGAGAGGTTCAGACTTACCAAAATGCCCGATACCAGAGATTTCCCTCTAATGTATAACCCTCCCTTTTCATTTTTAATTCTTATGGAATTTAGGGGTTTTTCTTCTCCATTGTATCTTTCATCTCTCAATGTCTAATTTCGTTTATCAGCAAACCTAAAGTTTATTTGTAAAAGCAAATATCTTTTTCCATTCATCAATCAATGGGATCCTTCCCATTGCTCCTTTTATCTCCCAGTGCTGGTTTTATCTACCCACAGCTTGTTTGGAAAGACAAATCCACTGTTTCTCTGACTGGCCTGGGCAGGCAAAGAGGAACGTTCTCTTTTCCTTCTCTTTTCCTTCTCTGTCCCTTCTATTTTCCTTCTCTCAGTCTCAGTTTGTTGTTTCCCCACCCAGCCAGGGAGATGTTTTAGCCATGAATGAACTCAGGACAGCTGTGCTGTTCCATTTTCAGGTCAACCACCTGTCTCATGGGGGAAGAGGAGTGAGGGTCGTCCTGGCAGGAGGCAGAGCCTGATCATTATCTGTTAATGGGAAAGTCAATTAAAAGCCTGCCATTGCAGAACGCTTTCTGATGACTCTAATTAGCCAATAATTGTGTTATCTCGTTCAGTAGTGCAGATATGGTGCAAGGCTCCACAAAATGAGGAGGGGCTGGCCAGGCTTGGGGAGCCTTTCAAGCAGTGGCTATTCCTCCCAAAATTTGTATTTCTTCACAAAGCAACCAACTGGTGCAAGATCTTTTTGAGACTGGAGGGAGCTGTTTCCCTGGGGCTTGGACTAAAACTCTAGAGAGAATTTGGATTCAAATTCACCTCCATGACTTTGCTAGCTCACATGGCTCCCAGCACCATGTACTCAACCTCACTCCTGGAAGCTAATTTCTCTCAGATATTGTACAGGAAAATCTACACTGCTGTGGTGGCCTGGATTCCACTGCTTTGCTGAAGTCCCTTTATTAGTGCTAAATCATTAAACCGTGAGCAAAACATTCCTGAAATCTACTCACAGTAGTAGTAATAATAGTGCTTATAATAACTGCAGTGACACCACCTTGGTCTCCTGTGGTAACTTAGTGTGGATAATTTCAAAACCTTCAATAAGTATTAAGAAATTCTTAAAATGCACCCTGGGACTGGTAGGAATGGTTCTCCTCTTGCAGGTGGAGAGGTGGAAGGAAGAAGCATTACCAGGCAGGAGCTGGGATGCAGATGTGGCTTCCTAGAGGGAAATATTATTGGTTCCACATTTGCCAAGTCCTCCACACTGGAGTTTTATGATAGGAATTGTAGGATTGATGGGGGTAGCACGGTGGGGATGGATGGAGATGAGAGATCTCTGCAGCCAGGGCTGGAACTTGGGGTTCATTGCAAAGGGCCTGGGTGCAGGGCCCTGCTGGGAGCTGCCAAACACAGCTCAGAACAGGCCCGAGAGAAGAGAGGGGAGAGAGGATGAGAGGATAAGGGAGTAAGAGGGTAAGAGTTTTTTATACCCTAAAAACTCCTCTTTGGGCCCCTTCTGCCAAGCTGTAGGGTCTGCTCTGACCCTTGGGCCTGTCTGCAAGCAGAGGGTGTTGTTCCATCAAAAGGGGATTACCTTCAGCCAGCCACACCATTGTTTTCCAGTTGTTCAGTAACTGAGGGATCTCAAAGCTTGCTTTCATTTCAATCTCACTTATAGTTTCTATATTCTCAGAATCTTTTGCGAGACAATTGTATTTATAAGGCTTTCCTGTTTCATCTTCCCCAACAAGGAATTTTTATCCCAGCGCTGCAAAAGCCCTGCAAGTGTGTTCCTAAGGAATATCCCTCACTGTGCCTGGTGCTCACACACTCAACAGCAGGGCTAGGCTGCATTAGGGCAAGAGAGGAGGAAGCAGAAGCAGCCTGGCCATGGCATCTTCCAGCTCCACTTTCCCACAGCCCATCTCTTCCAGACACTGCTGCACCATTCCCTTCTACTGACCGTGTCAACCCTAACTTTGTATCTGTTAAACCTCAGGTAATTGCTTTTAGATGGGTGTAATTAAGAAGCCATTAGTGTAAAGTTTCATTTCAGTTTATGCTTTGGTCTCCATTTGAGCAGAGAAATATGAAATTAAGGTATTAGCTCCTTTCAGAGAGATGAGTCATGAGCTAATAAGTTTCAAGAGCTGTTTCTCAGCTGTAATGATTTTCCTTTTTTTTTTTTTCTTCTGAATATTCTCCTCCTCTTCCCAAATTCTTGCTTCTGGATAATTCCTTTTTAAAGAATAAAAGGGGGAGTATAACTGAGTCAGTGAGGAGCTGGTACTAAAACAACAGCCGGAGAGACAGCAGCCTTTGTGTAGAATTTCCCCAAAGCAGCCAGGGCTGCACGTGGTGCCAGCACAGGATCAGGGTGACATGTCCAGTGTGGAGGGGACATCCAGCACTGAGTCCAGCTGTGCTTGGGGCCAGGAAGGAGAGCCGTGAGTGGACAGAGAGTCCAGGGAGAGAGCAGGGAAGGTGCCTGAACTCCCCAGAGTGAATAGAAAGGAGGGATGGGTTTAGCCCAGGTGTGTGGTGTGGGAGAGCCCAGCAGACGATGTCCCACAGGGACAGAGGTTCCAACCCCAGCACGGGCTGAGCAGAGAGTGTTTCCTCATTGCTTCCCCCCAGGCTGAGCCAGCACCCTGTGCCCAGCCCATCCCTGCAGCCTCAAACCCTTCCAAGCTGAACCAACGGCTCACTTTGCCCACTGCTGTGAAAAACACGTTCACTCTCCTGTGAAAATGTAAAAAGTTTAATAAAGGACAGTAACAGACAAGGAGCATGGAGCAAAGCTTATTATGACCAGGTGCATCTTGGCACTGAACCAAGACCCCCCTGCCACCTTCAGGGATACCCCTTAAATACCTTTTAATTACATCAGCCTGTTGCATATCCATAGATTCTGATGCATAGTAAACTTTTCCCCAAACTAGTTTACATATTTTTACATGGCCCCTCCTCAGGTCCGCCTTTTTAGAGTATGTGTATTCCTTGGTTGAGGTTTTAGTCCATTTTTATCATCATCTTCAGTTTGAGCTTTGCTCCACACTGCCTTCAGATGGTGAGTGCTGATGATTGGCAGACCTGTACAGGTGTGCTCATCCTCTGTTCATTGGATGTTATCCCATCCAAGCAGGCATTTTAATAAAAGCTATTTCACTAAGCTTAATTAACAACAGAAACAAAAACTATATCTTTATGTCGCAGACATCTTTTTATGAAAAATCCTTTCCTGAGGATTTTTGCTCCTGAGAAGCTGAGAGGCCTCAGTAACAAAATGTAAACATTGATTATCTGCTGCTGTGGAATGCAACAGGTGCATCTGTGATTGGTCTCATGTGGTTGTTTGTAATTAATGGCCAATCACACTCAGCTGGCTTGGACAGAGAGTCTGGGACAGAGCCTTTGTTATCATTCCTTTCTGTTCTTAGCTTAGCTAGCCTTCTGATGAAACCTTTTCTTCTATTCTTTTAGTATAGTTTTAATGTAATATATATCATAAAATAATAAATCAAGCCTTCTGAAATATGGAATCAGATGCTCGTCTCTTCCCTCAATATAGGACCCCTGTGAACACGGTCACATCTTTATACTTTAACACCACACATATAAAACCCATTTCAATATTTGCAAAAAGCCAATATTACAATATGCATCTACAACACTCCCCATCCCAGCTGTCCCAGAGGAGTCCCACCTACCTGGCTGGAGCTGGGGAGCAGCTCAGCTGTGCCAGGGCACACAGCTGGCCAGATGTGCTGGCACTGCTGGGGAGCAGCTGAGACACCCGGAGGGGACATTCCCTGCTCCAGCACGGTGCCCAGCTCACAGCGGTGCCATTCCCAGAGCTCCATCAGTGACAGCCAGGCGTGTGCGAGGCGTTAATCACGGCTTAATTAAACCGGTCCCTCTCCAGCAAAGGGTGCTGCATGCGAGGAAGGGAGAAGGGGAAGAGGTGTCCTCAGTCTGAGGCAGTGAAATGCTTGTGATCATCAATAATGCAAGGCAGTAATGTTCCTGTATGAATTGGAAATGCCAAGCAATCAAAGTCCATATGTATTTAGCTTAGATCCACATGATGTCCATGTATTTTTAATGGTGTGGCATCTTTGAAGTGTGTTTATGAAGCACAGCGTTCCTCTCCGTGGCTGTGGAGGGAAAAAATCACCCCTGGCTGGCAGGAATGCTCTTCCTCCCCTGCCCAGGCTCTGTGAGGATGAGGATGCACCACTCCTGGCAGGAGGGAGTGGAGAAAGACCACACTGAACCCCACACTGGCATTTTCCTTCTCTCTAATGATGAAATATCTTGTTAGAAGTTGGTGTAAAATCTCTGGTCTAGTGGGGAGCAGTGGGTGATTTCTTAATATTTTCTAGAATATTCTTCTCTATATGAATCTAATGTTAATCTTCAGTTGGTTTGATCATTTCCAGTACATCTGTAGGACAGGACTTGTTCTGTAGGGCAGGACTTGCTCACCTATTTTCCAGCTAGGAAATCAATGGGAATATGGGAATCAGATTATGGGACTGGGAACATCCATCTCCAGGTCAGCATCCTGAGGTTACACACTCTGAAACTGAAAAAAGGGAAGGAGAAAAGGAAAGAAAAAACAAATGCCATACCTGCTTAGCAAGGCTTTTAAAATGTTGGGAGAGCTGACAGGGAAAGAAGGAATCTTTACATCAGTGCTAGAGGTCTGTTTTAAAGTGATGCACTCTCATTCAGCTGGCAAGTTTTGCAGTAGTGCCAGTTTATGTCTTCAAAATGAAGACCCAGATGCCTGAGGTTTCTTTGAGAGCTGGAAAGTTTGAAATGAAAATGAAATTCACCTGATTACAGCAGTTCTGTTTGTTTATTTTTTTGCTGCTAATGTGGTGTTAGGTTTCTGTTTGCAAACATTGCTGGGGAACTTCTGACCTTTGCTAAGTAACCAGCCACACATTATAGTGGGACCCTTGAATATCTGGGGTCATTTCTGCCTGGGTCAGATATCACAATATGCCACTGGTGATGCCACCAGTGATGCTCCCTGTGGCACAGCCTGGTTCCAGCAGGAACATGGGGTTTAGCAAAGCCAGAAGAGCTCCTGAAAGCTGCAAATCTCCAATTCCAGCAGAGATTTTGGAGAACAAAACAAAAGCGACCTTGCCATTGTAAAGCATTGGTGGGGAGTGTGCTCTCTCACCTCACTTAAGTCACTGGGGAGACCTCCCTGGTTTCTGCAGCTGCCTTGTCTGTGGCCCCTTGTCCTGCTGAGATAATGGAAAAGGCACAAACGCCTCAGACACTTCCATGGACGTGCTCCAGAACCAACAAAAAGCAAAGAAGATGGGAGAGGAGGGTGGGGAAAGGGCAAAGAAGGTGTGTTCATACAAAACTAATTCTTTTGAGTTGCGAGCCTGCTGAATTGGCTGTTGGGTTATGTAAGAGGAGTCATTGTGCCGGTGTTGAAAGGGCAGCCTTGCTCCCAGAGCTGAGCACAGCACTGGAATGTTAAGCAGGCAGGCTGAGGGAGGGAGCAGGGCCCATCCAAAGCCATCCATCCATCCTGCTGCCTTCCCGCTCTGATCCCAGCACATGAGCAAGGTCATTCCATGCAGGGATATCCCTGCCAGCCCAGCCAGGGCTGCTGCTCCTGCTCTGCCTCCCCCTGCCCACCCCAGCCCTTCCCCTGCATTGCAAACACCCCGCGCTGCCGGCGCTACAGCAAAATTAACAAACAGCCCATAAATTTTACATGAGTTCCTGAGACCAGACAGAAATTAATTTGATGTTGTCTTTTGATAAAGATGTAGCCCCCTTTCTCTGACTTTAATTTGTTGGCTCCCCCCCCAACCACCGCCGCCCTTCACAAACACATTTTTTTTTCCTCTCTCGAAGGTTGCAATTTGGTTCTTGTGATAATAGGAGTGCATAAATAAATAAATAACCCACTTCAAATAACCCCTGGCTTGTAAATAGGAACAGAGAGAACACCATCCCCAGAAGGAAAAAAAAATCCAAAAAAGCCTCAGATCAGTTCCAATCACAGTTCAGTTGCCTCTGGTTTGGATTAGCTGGGGATATTCTGTGCACAGGCTTTGGTTGCTCCCCAAAAGGCCCCAATTTTCCAGGCACAAAGCATGAGCAAACCCAATAATCTCTGGATTCAGAGGCAGGAGAAGCTGCACAAGGAGGAGGTTCAAGGCCATCACCAGGTGGTCATTTTGAGCACAGAATTACCTGGGTTTCTGTTCTGAATTACCTGGGGCTGCATTTCTCTCCTAGAGAGGCAGCAGGAGCTATTAAAATGTGTTGGCATTTAAGGGATTGGGAAGGAGGATGTGCAGAGGAGGGAGGGAATTGAGGAGTGTGATGAACCACTTTCAATACTCCAGTGGAAGCTCGTGCAGGAATTTGTCCTTGAGTGTTCCCCAGCCCCTTTGGCCATTTTGTTAACAGTGTTATTAAAGCCCTTTCAAACACTGTGCAAACAACAGCTGGTATTCTCTGTTTTTCCAGCAGTTATCAGTGATAAGAGTTAAGAACATTTTTTAAATATATATATTTGCAAAAGAAGCTAAAGAAAAGTGTCAAAGGACAAAATGCACTTCAAATCATTTAGAGTTTGGAAATATATTTGAAAGGGGAATGAAAGGAAAAGAAAGAATTTAAAGAAAAGTGTTAGCCCATATTTAATCTGGAGCACTGCATTTGCTTAAGATCTGAAGGTCTATTCTCAAAGTTATTTAACCTCTTCACCTAGTTTTACTTTAAGATGATTTTAAAATGAAAATGCTGATGCGAAACAAAGAAAAGCTTAGTATAAAACACTTAGAAATCTTTTGAGAAACTTCTGAAATGTTTAAAGATTTTCAAAATTCTTTCTGTTCCTTTTTTTTTTTTTTTTGGTCCAAACTTCCTCATTGAATTTGATCCCAGTTCACTGTGATTTTCAGTTCTTTGACACTAAATGTTTCCTTTAATATTTCTATCATTTTTTAAATGGTACCCAGCTCATGCCAAGGCCTTCCATGGCAGAGAATCAGCTGCCTCTGCTCTATTCCGACGCTGCTCTTCAAAATTCAGCTACCTTCCCCCAAAAGATTTTCCTCTTTGGATCACTTTGGGTTTACATGTCATTGATTCAGTAATTTTGGCACCTAGAGGGTCTCATGTATTCTGTCCTCACACCTCTCCTTCCTTTTCTCCACGGTGCCTGGATCATCTCTTTATAGCACCAGGACTGAGTCCATAAATCCAAATTTAAGGGTTTTAACCACAGATGGTGGCTGTGCTGATGGACTTTGCTGTCTCCAAGGATTCCTCCCAGCTCTGCCTCCTGGAATGGCTGAGATTTCCATTCTAGGAGCTGACTCCCCCCTGCACTCACACACCTTTCCTTTCCTCTACAGACAGCAACATAACTGCTGAAAAGAGGATTTTAGGTATATATTTTTAGGAGCAGAGTTTAAAGGACACTTTGCAAGGCAAAAAAGATAAGAGCGTGTAACAAACGTGTGGCGTCTGACTCTCTCTTGGAGACTTGGCTTTGATTTTTCTTGAATTGTTTTTTGTCTGAATTTTTAATATAAAGTGTTAGGCAGCTTGTCACTCTTTATGTATGGAAAACATAATACTCTTTGATGTTCTCAGTTACTGTGTCATGTTTATGTGCTCTGACAGTCTTTGAACCGTGGCTCACTGCAGACAATAGGAAGGGATCCTCAGAGGGGTGGAAGAAGGATTTTAAAAGAGCCTCATTTCCTAAATCCCAGAATGGCAGTGTGTCACCATCATCCACACTGGTGTCCAGTGCCTTCAAAACAAGGGAAAATTTGACTGACTAAGTTGCACAGCTGAGCCCAAGGCGTGTGACATCACTCTGAGTTATGTCAGCACTTGAAGGGTTTCAGTGAGCATTAGAGGTACCCAGACACTTCCAACCCTTTGATGTAAGGAAAGACAAACTTCTGGATCTTCACAAAATTATCGTCAATTATTTAAAAAGAAAACAAAATTCAGTGAGCATAAAAAAAGCCATATTTCACCCCAGTGCTGATCACAATGACAGGAGCTGCTAGTAAAATAAATACATCCCTTCTGTAAGGGCTTTTGTAGGTACCCAAGAACATAAAAGTGACAGGCGGCTGCTGCAAGGAAATTAGGGATGAATCCAGATCTATTCCTGCTGAATACTAAATACACACCTGAGATCCCTGGTGAGGATGCCCAGAAGCTGTCCCTGCTCATCCTCATCATCACAATGACATTTCAAGGAGACACCAAGGAGGTGTGTGCTGTGGAACCCTCTGCATGGCTTAGTGTGTTATTTGCTGATTGTCAGGGCACGAGGCAAAGTGTAGGAGTTCACACTGGCCGTTCCTGAAAAAAGTAAATATATCTAAAATCTTCTTTTCAGCAATTATGTTGTTGTCTGTAGAGGAAAGGAAAGGTGTGTGAGTGCAGGGGGGAGTCAGCTCCTAGAATGGAAATCTCAGCCATTCCAGGAGGCAAAGCTGGGAGGAATCCTTGGAGACAGCAAAGTCCATCAGCACAGCCACCATCTGTGGTAAAAACCCTTAAATTTGGATTTATGGACTCAGTCCTGGTGCTATAAAGAGATGATCCAGGCACCGTGGAGAAAAGAAAGGAGAGGTGTGAGGACAGAAGACATGAGACCCTCTAAGTGGCAAAATTACTGAGGGCAAAATTACTGAAGCAATGACATGTTAACCCAATGTGAGGCAAAGAGGAAAATCTTTTGGGGGAAGGTAGCTGAATTTTGAAGAGGAGAGGCAGAACAGAGCAGAGGCAGCTGATTCTCTACCACGGAAGGCCTTGGCATGAGCTGGGTAGCCTTTGAAAAATTATAGAAATATTAGAAGAAACATTTAGTATCAAAGCCAGATCTTTTATTCAGTCATTTAAGTGAGGATTTTAATGATCTCTCTTTAAAACAGACCCTGTTAGGGTTTGTTTTAACAGATCAGAGATTTTTTCCTCACAGGGAATGTGTCAAAACACTCATTATGTGGTTGTTTCAGTAATGGCAGTGAACAAATTCCCACCTCTGCAGGTGTGGCCGTGCCAGGCTGGGTGCCAGGGGCAGGGAGGAGCAGGAAATGTGTGGAGGCAATGGCACAGGGATGCTGGGCACACAGAGGGATGCTGGGCACACACAGGGATGCTGGGCACACAGCTGGGCACTCAGGGGTGCTGATCACACAGCTGTGCACTCACCATCCTCAGCATGGGCAGCTGTGTGCTGTGCTTCAGTCATCCTGACACACAGCCCATGGGAGATTTGTCTTTTCCTTCTCCTCATTGTGCACTGGAGACTGCACTCAGATGCTTTGCTTTTCACACCATCCCTGACCTCATGGGTTTGGGAGAGATGAGAAAGGTGAGTTTTTGTCCTAATCCCCTGCATGGCCAGCAGCATTGCCTTCCTCCTCATCCCCATCCTTGCCATCCCCCTAGGGGTAACCTGCTCTTCATGCCATGGGAAAGAGCCTCCCAGCTCCTGTTCAAAAGTCAATTTGGCAACCTGGCAGGGGGACTAAGCAGTCGAATCCATTTTCTTCCCCTTTTTCTTGTGAGCACAAAACCTAACAGACCCCTTCAGAAAAGACTCCCTTGTCACGGGAAAGGGTTCCTTTGTATGCCAGTTGCAGCGTCTATTTTTCAAGATAACCTTTATTTCATGTACTGAGTGTTAGCTTTGCTGGAAAAGAGAAAAGCTGAGATAACTCCTTCACCTGTGGAACATTATTACGCTTTCTGGTAAAAAAAAAGAAGAATGAGTTGTTCTGGTGCATGATAATGGAGGTGGAACGAATCAGGCAGGAGCAGGAGCTGAATTGCACCTCTCTCCCTTTCCCCCCACCTGTCTATCTTTGCAATCTCACTCTCTTTTCTCTGCCTGTCTTCCTGTCTCCAACACAGAGTGATTTTTTTCTCTCTCCCTTCTCTCATTACCTCCAAATTCTCTGGTTTTCTTATGCACACTATAACTTCCTCTGGGGCTCATCAGAAAATCTCCTGACCAACAGCTCTATTATTTGTGCTTTCAGTAGAGGGGGTGCCTGGAGATCGGTCCTGCTGTGCTTGGAGCTGTACCACCAAAGCACAAAGTTCTGCCTTCTGCACTGAAGAGATTCCAAGCCAAAACTTTTGTGGTTTGCACTCAGCTGTAAATTGGTCTACGGAACATTTCTCCCCTGGGAAAAAGCTGTTCTTCTTTAGGTAATAGGTAAAATTGTGAATGCTTCATTAGAGTACTCTAATTCCAATGACATTTCAAAGGCAAAATATTGAATCAATTTGAAATCGGAATGGATTTTAAATTTTTTATTATTTCAAATTTTTCCTGCTCCATTTCCCACTTGTTTTCACTTCTATATTAGAATCTTAATGTTATTCTCTCACATATCAATATCCCATCCAGTATTGCAGTAATACTGTGTTTCAGTAATATCAGAATGAAGCACTTCAGGAGGTGGTGGCAGAACTTCTTGTCTTGGTTTAAAGACAAATTTTAGGAGAAATCACCCTAGAATGAGTGTTTCCTCTAAAGAGAAGGGCTTCAATAAACCTATTTGCCAAATAGAGAAATTACTACCAATGGGTGGCGGTGAAAAAAAAAATCCAAAAAATGTTTGTTAAGCAAAAAACAAGGGTGCCCACAAGGCACAGATAAGGACTGAATAAATTATAGATATTGAAATTTCAAAACCTTAACCCCCATTCCCCCAGGGGGCAGAGATGGCAGATTTGTCTCTTTTGTCTCAGGGAAGGGGAGGCATGGAAGTTCACCTGCCAGGAAGAATAGATGGGAACCTTTCTGGCATTTGTCCCCTCCTCACAGCAGGTGAAGCTGGTTTGGGTTTTGGTGTCCTGTCCTGTGCTGGCTCAGCCTCCCCTGGGGCCAGATCATCTGGTGCAGAGGGAAAAATAACCCCAAAACCCAAGCATAAAGAGTTCACGGGAAAAAAACCCCAAGAAACAACTGAAGGATCTCTGCTGGAGTCCAGTAAAAAGGTGGGGGAAGAAAGAAAGAAAAACAAAAAAAGCTTCTTACCTAAGTAAGCAAAAAATCCAACACAAGGAATAATGTAATGACCCAGTCCACCTTGCCCAGAGTGCACTGAGGTGAGAAAGGGTTTGAATCAAGCTGTGCAGGAGCTCAAACCCTCCTGTCCCACCCCTGAGTCTATCTTAAAACCATAGCAGATATTTCTGGGCATAAAGCAGATGATTAGGGAATAAAGTATCATCATAAAATCATCCCAAGACACTTCTGAGCAGAAATATTTCAAACGCACATTTCCTGATTTGGTCCTATCTGAGACATAAACGAAAGTTTAGCTGCCAGATTTCTCTGGTGGCCAAATGCCTGTTTTCTCATCAACTTTAATGCTGAAGTCTAAGAAATTCTGAGTTTGATCAGATGGAACAGGGCACATTTAAACTTATCTTCTGAGCAGGATGCTGATATTGCTGTGTGACAGTGATGTATGGGAGAGATTCTAGTTGTCTCTTGGAGCACCCCATCCTGCTTGTGAAAACAAGGAATCTTGCCTTCCCCTGCTCCCAGCTCATGGTTAATGTCTCTTTCAACAAATTATTTGAGCAGAGGAACGAGTTTGGTGCCACAATTACAGCAGGCAGCAAGCCAGACCCCACACCAGCCCTTTCATATATCCCAGCCCTTGGTATCCACAATGGGAGCTGGTGCAGGAGGTGGGGTGGACTCCTTGTGAGAGAGAGGGCATCCCAGATGGGATTAGGGCTTTGAATGAAAACCAGGCAGGTGAACTCCTGTGCCTTCCCCTCCCTGAGACGAAGAGGACAGCTGCCATCTCTGCCTCCTGGCCCTGAAATCCTGGTGGGGGGGTTAAGGTTTTGAAATTTCAATATCTAGCATTTATTCAACCTTTATCTCTGCCTTGTGGGCACCCTTTTTCTTTGCTTAACAATTTTTTTTTTCCACTATCACCCATTAGTATTAATTTCTCTCATTGGCAAATAGGTTTATCAAAGACCTTCTCTTTAGAGGAAATGCTTATCCCAGGGTGTTTTCTCCTAAAATTTGTCTTTAAACCAAGACAAGAAGTTATGCCACCACCTCCTGAAGTGTGGCATTCGCATTCTCTGAAAAAATCCCTTCACCCAGGGTTTTTCTCCTGGGAAGCTGGGAAGCCTCAGAGAAAAGGAAAACAATTCTGATCTCATTTGCTTCTCCTGTGTTGTGCTCATGTGGAATGTGTTTGGAGATTGTTTACCCACAGGTGATTGTTCCATTGGATTCTGCTGGGAGTTGTTTTCACTCTTTGGCCAATCAGGGCCAAGCTGTGTCGGGACTCTGGAAAGAGTCACAAGTTTTCATTTTGTCTTTTTAGCATTGAGTAAGTATCCTTTCTGTATTCTTTAGTTTAGTATAGTATTTAATATAATATAGTATTATAAAGTAATAAATTACCCTTCTGAGAACACGGAGTCTGATTCATCATTCCTGCCTTCATTTGGGCATTTTCCAGTTAATACAACAGTGAAGTGCTTCATTTTAATATTATTGAAACACAGTTTAGCACTGCAATACTGGATAGGATATGGATATGTAAGAGAAAAACATTGAGATTCTAATGCAGAAGTGAGAACAAGTGGGAAATGGAAGAAGTTGGGGGCAGTCACGTATCCCATTGCTCAGGAGGGCTGTGGGAAGCCTGGCAGGGTTTGTGCTCTAATCATGGCCAAGTGTTTGCAGCTTCACATCCAGAGGATCCTCCTGGCAGGGGAGAAGTTCTGCAGCTCATGCACCAGCGAGCTGAGCGCAGAGAGAGCAGCTCTGAGAGCTGCTGCACTGAGGCCATGCTGCACCATAAATTACAGGGTAGTTATTTCTTAGTTATTCAGCAGTTACAGTGTAATTAGTTCCGCTTAATGTCAACTTTTGTCAATACGTCTTTCATTAGCCAGAAAATTAGAGCTGGGTTTTGAAGCAATGGCAATACATGACTTCCTCTGAGCTTGGGCTTGGAGAAGGGAGGAGAAGAGCTGCTGTGGGAGGGGATGGGGCTGTCAGGTGAATTCTGGGGCTGTCAGGTGAATTCCAAGCCTTTCTCACGGGTTCTGCATTCCTACAAGCTTGCGCATCCTCGCACGCACAAAGCTCCCATACACAAAACTCACATCCCTCCTCCAACACGCAGACACAAAACACCCATCTCTTCTCTGGGATCAATATTCCAGCCCAGACTGGAGAGAGGAATCAAACAGGTCCCTGGAGAAGTTTTCTTTGGCTGCTCAGAAACAAACAGACAAATAAACAAGGAAATAAACCCCAAGAGCTGCCTCACAATAGCATTTGTTGCCTGTGTTTTGCAGGAGAGCCTAATTAAGCAGGATGCCTTTAGATTTTGGGGACTCCAGCTTTCATTTAAAGGGGGCTTCATTTCCAGTCTGCAGGTTCTTTATTCTTGGACATCACAGGTAGTCCTTCTGCCTTCCCTTCCTGTTTTTCTTTTTTGTTTTTTTCCCTTTCAAAAATGTAGACATCATTAGGAGATTGACTTTTCTGAGTTTTGCCATTGCTTTGAACAGTGGCAGCATTTTAGTCCCTGGTCCAAAAATGGTCTAAATCAGAGGATTTGGCTTTAGGAGAAACACAGAGAAAGATTTTCCTGTGTCCTGAATCACTGAGAAGTGAGAGACAAGGTAAAATAGATTTAAGGGTGCTATCCTTCCCCCTAAAATACCTCACTTTAGGCCATCACCAGCCTCTGGAAGCATTTTTACTGTGAAAGGTCCTTCTACCTCTTTTAAATTTCAAACCCATGTGAAAGCACATTGCACAATCTGGCTGTGGACTGAGAAACTAATGATGGAATGATTAGGAAATTGTAAAATAAATTCTTTTAAGATTACTTCGTAATGGTGCAAATCCAACTAATTTGCTCTTTATTTGTACTGCTCGCCCAGGTCTACATAAATAGAATGGAAGGAGAAAGGAGTCAGCATGGGCCTGGATTTTTTTTATATATAGTTTTCATAATTCCAGCCTCCATTACTCCCCCCCATATAATTTTCCTCTCCGATTATGCTGTGTTGATTTCACACAGGGCCCTGCATATGCTAAAGCTGGTCCTTGAAGAAGAATTAAGTATTCAGTTCAGGAAAAAATATTAGACAGAAAGAATATAATGGTAACGTTGGTATAAATGCATCCTCCAAATATATAATGAAATTCCTTCAGTTGTCTTGCACCCCTTGGTGTCCACCAGGAGACCAAGGACAATGGAGCTCCTCCTGCTATTATAAAATAAACAGTAATAACAACAAAAGCAATAAACATTCATCCCACAGAATTCTTCCAGATGAACATGAATTCCAAAATTAATGTGCATGGCTATTCAGTGGTTATTGCAACTTCTTCCCATTGTGAATAATAAGACCGGGGACACACAATTCAACTCACCATTACTACTGAAACAACTAAAACCTCTTCAGAGGAATCTTTAGAGATTTTATCTATACATATATTTATATATATGTAAAATCCCCAACTATGCTTGAATAATGAAGGGCTGTGGGAAAAAAAAAACACAAAACAACAACAAAACCCCACAACAATCTGAGGAAACCATGAGCAAAAAATAGAAGATAAACTCCTCTGATAAATTATGTATTGCAAACTACTCAGCTGAGTCCATTCCACCTTGCACAGGTTGAAATCCATATGGAGCATTACTTCTCTCTGTGGGCAGCCTCTCCCCAAAAGCACTGAAGGAAATATATGCAGAGATTTGTGTCTGTTCCTCTTGAATATTTCAGACCACATTAAGACAATTCTACCCCACCAAACTCCCTTGCCTCAGTCACCTAGGAAAAAAAAAAATAAATTAGCTATGTGTTAATGCTTGGCTACACCAAATCCCAAAATGTGTGGAATTATTGTAAATGCAGGGTGCCCCGACAAAGGCAGAAATGATGAGGAAGACTCTATCTTATGAGAAGGCTAATTTATTACTTTATTATACTATATTGTATTAAAGAATACTGTACTAAACTAAAGAATACAGAAAGGATATTTAATGCTACAAAGATAATAATGAAAACTCATGACTGTTTCCAGAGTCCTGACACAGCTTGGCCCTGATCGGCCAAAGAGTGAAAACAACTCCCAGCAGAATGCAATGGAACAATCACCTGTGGGTGAACAATCTCCAAACACATTCCACATGAGCACAACACAGGAGAAGCAAATGAGATCAGAATTGTTTTCCTTTTCTCTGAGGCTTCCCAGCTTCCCAGGAGAAAGACCCTGGGCGAAGGGATTTTTCCAGAGAATGTGAATGTGACATGCAGTCAGTGGGGATTGGAAGCTGTGCTGGTTGGACTGGAGGAACATCAGCTGGGAATCAGTGTGGGGTGAGCTCTCAGCCTGTGTGGGGTCAGAGCAACCTGAGCACATGAATGAAACCAAAGGTTTGGTGTGGTGCCTGGCCATGGGGTCATGGCTGTTGCTGGGTCAGAATGAGAGCCGTGTGATCTCTTCAGGGGCAGCTTTGGAGTCCCCCCTGTTTTGTCATAGCAGGTGTCCCCAGCCAGGTAATAATTAGCATTAATTTCATGATTCCAGAAGGCTGATCCATCACTTTATTATACTATACTTATTAAGAAACCCATCACCCTTACAGACAGCCCAATACAGGTGGACCCAATTGGTCTTTGAATCCAAACACCATCACCATTGGCTGATTAAGAAATCACCCTTTGGTAAACAAATCTCCATAACACATTCCACACGTTCACAACCACAAGTGCAGCAAGTGCAGATAAGAATTGTTTCTCATTCTTTTCTCTGATTTTCTCACAGCCTTGCCCAGGACAATACTTGGGAAAGCTGTGTATGTTTCTGTCTGTGGCCAGAGAGCTGCTGCCACACTGTTTGTCACTGCTCAGGTCCCCAGGGTGGCTCCAGGCGTCCCTGTCCCCTCCAGCCACTGCCATGAGGCCAAGGGTGCTCCCCATGCCCTGCAGGAAGGGCAGGATCTCACTCAGATCTGGCCCTTCCAAGCCTGGGATATTTGGTTTCTCCCAACCCATTTCCCACTGTTTTTCCCTGGGTAAACACACAGATTTCCTGTGTGTGAGAGATGGTTATTATGGGTTATCACTATGTGTTCCTGCCCACTTCTGCCTGTGTCCCTGACTGTCCCTCAGCCTCCTGCACCCCGGGGACACAGGGCTCTGCCAGACAAGGAGAGGGGAGAAGGATTAAGGGAATGGACAAGTTAAGAGGAGCACTTCAAAAAGTGTTAACACAGAAAGGAGAAGTTATGACAAAGTCCAGGATAATTTCTGCCTCTGGGTAGAGGCTGGAAGGTCCTCAATGATGTCAGAAGAGAATTTTTGATGGCATCAGGTGTTTGTCAGCCCTTTTTGTCTCCTACACAAGCCTGTGCCCACTGACACTGAACCTACATCCAAGCTCTGCTGTTCCAAATCTGGAAGGTGTTGGCTGAGGAAGGGGAGGATGCACTGAGTCACGGTCCCCATGCTGCATCCATAACTTCTGGGGCTCACTGGGTACAGAAAAAAGCTTCCACCCACAAGAGCCTTGTGACAGAGGCTGTGGAGTCACAGCTCAGGCCTGTCAGGGAGGCTGGTGGGGTGTGAAACACCTCACAGCCTCCCTATTCTCTGGAGCTCAAATCTGGCCCTAAGAGATTGGAACTCAGTCCAGTGGAAACGGGGATGTTGTGGTTGAATCACTGGGATGGGTCTTGAGGGTTACTCAGGAAGATTTTTGTGCTTCTACATCCATGGCCCAGAAAATTCTGTGGCTGCTGTTTCAGTGAACAAGTTCTTTCCCAAGTGGAAACTCTGGTAACAGCAAGTCTCTACTGGGGCTGAAATTTGGGACTGGGAAATGTAGAAAAGAGCTGCTGCTTCTCCTCATAGAAGAGGAATAAAATAAGGACAAAATAAAGAGGAGACGGGGTAGAAAAGAGCAGGCTGCAGTGGAGAACATCAGCAGAGAGAGGGAGTAGAGAGTGTGTGCTCTTAAAGAATCAACAATACTCACAGAAAAGGGAAGCAGCCAGGGGAGCAGAGTGTGAGTGTGGAGCTGGGAGAAATGTTATTGAGAAAGATATTAAGGCGAAGCAGCTGATATTTGAAATGTTACTTGAATGGAGGTTTTCATCTGATAGGGCACAGACAGAATTAATGGGTTTTCCATGAGTTGCAAGGCACTTAGGGACAGCACTGGGAGCAAAGGGAGAGTTGAAAGTTCTGCTGCTGGAGGTCAGTGTCACATCCCCAGCACAGAGCAGGTCACCAGGGAAAAAAATAAAAAAGAAATTGAGACACCAATTCCTGTGTAAATTCCTCTGAGATAAGGGAGACTTTTGACAACAAAACCAAAAAAAAAAAAAAAACAAACCCTGCACCTCCCATATCTGCTTTCTTTTTAATTTGCTGAGAGCTCAGTTTGGATGGCTGGAATGAGGGATGGGGAGGTGACAAAAGAAAAGCAGGTGTCACTGAGGCATCTCTCATGTCCTTCAGAAGATGGATGGGTGTGCCAGGCAGGGATTTGTGCACAGGCAGGAGTGTGGGAGGGACTGGCTGGGCTGCCAGCAAGAGCAGTGATTTGGGGAAAAGCCAGGCACAGTCCACAGCCTGCCTGGCAAAGCTGCCTGGGAAGCATCCACTGTGGTGGCCTGCATGGCTCAGTAGGTCTGTGCAAAGCAGGAGGCCTCATTTTTGCTAGTAAAGAGCAATGGAAGGGAAAAGAGAAAGAGAAAATGGAGCCAGGGATAGGGAAAGAAGCAAAATTGTGCCCACATGACCGAGCAGGAAAATCCTTATTCAAATAAACATTTATGTCTTGGCAATGAGCAAAATTCCCTGGGCCACCTAAAAACTGTAGCTCACCTTTCTTTTTATTTTTTTTTTCTTGATTATCTGCTTTATTCTAGCTTGCTTTCTCCCTCTTTCTTTTCTTTTCCCTGTTCTATTCCTTTTATGTGATCAGAGGCTGCAGGTCTCTTGTGTTTCCCAGAATCCTGGTTAAGATCTTGTTGGCGTCTGGAAGGCAGAGAATGGCAGGGGTCAGGAAGGCAATGAAACAGCAAAGTTGAATCATTCCTATTATTTGAGTCTTTCTGGGAAATGCAGGCCATTGGGGTTTGTATTTCTGGATGTTTTTTTACCCCTGAAGTTTGCTTTCACCCAGGGAAATGGAGTTTGGCTCAAAACAGTGCAAAGAAAGTGATCTCATTTTTTGCTTCTGTTTTTTGGACTCAGACTCAGCTGGATGGAATCAGAGCCTCTAAGAACTTCCTGGTCAGCACAGAAGCTGCAGCATGAGATCCAAGACTTGAAAATAAAAACTCAACAGGGAAAAAGGTATTTTAGAAAAGCCCAGCAATAAGATCCTCCACTGGAGTAGAAATGCATCCAAAGCCAGGCATCCTTAATTCTTCCTTCTCATATCAGTGCCATCACTAGTTGTTTTTTATATTTTATATTTATATTTTATATTTTTTTAACCAATTTGCCTGAGAAATGTCTCTCAGCAGCAGGTTGAATTCTTTATTACATCTGTTTCAGTATCAAACCATCCCAAGAACCCTTCTGAGACTGCATTTCTCCCAGTGCATTATGGAAATGCAGAGCACCTTTCAATCAGGAGGGACATCTCTGTTTAGTTTGCAGGCTTCAAAATGCCTTCTGTTCAAAATGCTGTGTGAACAAAATGCTTCACCTGAGTGAAACCAGAGATAAAACTCCAGCTAATATAATGATTTCAGGAATTGGCAGATAATTAATTTCTAAAACTTGACACTGAATAGTGCATTTGCTTTGTGGTTTGATTTTTTTAAATC
The DNA here is from genome assembly GCF_035770615.1 of Melospiza melodia melodia. Classification (NCBI taxonomy): domain Eukaryota; kingdom Metazoa; phylum Chordata; class Aves; order Passeriformes; family Passerellidae; genus Melospiza; species Melospiza melodia. The sequence continues at coordinate 6,548,488 of NC_086215.1, forward strand.
AGTTTTCTTATGGAGTGAGCTTCAGACCCCCGTAACCACCTGCAACAAATTAAAGCCATGCATTTTTGGAAAAGGAGGATATCAGGACTAAAATACTCTGCTGGAGGCCTCTTGGTTCCTCTGCAGTCTCCTGCCATGATCAGTTTTGCTTAGGATATTCTCAGTCTGTGGGTCTAGAATTAGGAAACCAAGATGCAGAGAGGTTCAGTGGAAGTCCTAGAGGGTTTTTCAGTGTCCTGTCTCCAGGGGCTGAAGTACTGGAGAACAGTATTGAAGCTGAAGTACTGGAGAAGGATCACAACCTCTGCGTGCTGACTTGTCCAAATGAGACATTTCTCACATTGTCATTTTTGCCTGTGAACTGGAATCCTAAAATAACAAATAGTCAGTGGGGATGATGCAGTGATTCAACCATCAGCATCCACAGTAGTCACCCAAGATAGCTGCTTCCTTCAGCATCCATAAAAATACCAACCCCTCCTTGGGACAGCTTGGAAGCCAAAGAAATGTTCTCTTTATTGGAATTAAATTGTCATGTGAGCCCTAATTCTAACGTATCTCTGCTCCTTTGATGCTCATATGCACAAACCAAACTCCATTTTTCCCCGTCTTCCCAAATCAGGGTAGATGTTCCTCAAGGCAGGAATCTCATCTCTCATTTTGCCCATGTGCAGCATCAGGAGAACATTTGTGTCAGTCCCTGGGTGTCAATGACAGAGACCAATGAGCTCCTCTCACATTACAGGAGAACAAAGGAGAAAACCCTGCTCGAGCTTAGATGTGGGAATTAGGTTTTCCTGCCCAAACAAAGCAGCTGGATTTAATGGCACAGGGCAGGGAGGAGTTCAACATGCATCATCTCACTCTGCTCCTCTGCTGCTTGTCCCTGTGTCAGAGAGGGATTGAATTAAGTGATGGAGGAAGGTGCATCTGCTCTGCATTGCAAAGAGACAAAATTCAGGTAATAACAGTATCTCCCAGTCCTGAATCTTTTCAGAAAAGCATTTACAAGTGACTTTCTGGAGCAGTAAAGATTTTTCTCTTTTTCTTCCCTTTTTTTTTTTTTTTCCCTTTTTCCTTTACTACAGAGAAATCTTTAACAAATAATCATTTTACACAGTACAGTTCATCAATAAAAGCAATAACATCAGGTTATGTAATAAATTAAATATGATGTATAGTTGAAAGTAATCGTTCTTTCAGCCATCAGCTTCTTGTCACATTAAGGGCTCTGGCAAACAGGTTTAATATTCGTGGAATGAACAGAATTATTGACAAGCAGAGGAGGAACTAGACAGCAAGTGAGCATCATATTAATTTTTCAAAGCTTGATATTGCTTTTCCTGCTGACAGTGCAACAAACTTCCAAGGCTGGCATTGCTGAAGTGAGGTTGGGTAGTGGTGGCTTGTTTCTCCTTGATCTTGGTTTTCTGCCACTCTGTCAAGTTGGAAGAGAGAAGGGAAGAGGGAGAAAAATTGTGGTGGCTCAGAGGTAAGTTTGGTTTTATCTTTTGGGTTTATTCTGGATAACTCAGTTCAAGGTGAACTCCAGTTCTAATTTCCTCTTTATCAATGGACATCTTTCATTACTTCAAAAAACAGTCCATAATTCCTATCACACTTCTAGAATTTAAGTACTGCTCCTTGGCCTAGAGAGTCTGGTGACTGAATTATTGGAGATCCTTTGGGACAGAGTTTCTCAGAATGGACAATTAAATCAGAGATGGAGTCACAAAGAGAGCTCTGCTGGGTCATCTGAGCTTCCTGATCTTCGGAACTGCTCAAGGGTTGCACAGAAATGGAAATTGAAAAGCTGAACTTCCTGAGGTGCGAGTGGTTCATCGATGAGGTTGGAATGTAGGAAGTGATGACAATTCACCTTTTTACCTATGCATTCCCAAAGTGCTGCAAAAACAGCTGAAGGGAAAAAATAACAAGTGTGAATGGCCACTCTGAGGCATGTGCTTTGTCTGAGGCAGAGGTAAAAAATAGCCACTGACATTTCTCTTAGCTCATGTTTGAGCCCCAACCACCACACCCTCCCTCTGCTTGTCTCATGACATTTGTCACCCAAAAAAGTATTAAAAAATGTGTTAAAATATGTATTTTTCTGTTGATGGGCTATGGAGAGCGGGTTTCTGTGGAGTGGTGGTCAGGGACTGTTCAGGTCAGAGGTGCTTTGTAGAAATTGTCATTGGAGATGCTCTCAGAGCATCCATGGCACAAATACTTCCCACAGCATCTCTCTGGGCTGCCTTTTCCACTGTGGATGGGATGGGACTGAGCTTGTCTGCAGCATTTCTGTCTGCAGCAATGGATGAGATCTAATCTTATTAAATGAAATGCAAGGACCCTTGCAGGTAGCAGTTTGGGAATACTCCCCTTCATCTATATTAGAGTGGTCAGCACATTGTTTTTGAGCATTTTCCATACCCACAGGAACATGGGGAGAAGAAAATGGGAAGGAGGTGTGGGCAAAAGGCAGCTGTGGGCCTGGTCAATGATGCCCCATGGGCTCTTTCAACCCTTTCTCTCCTCTCTGATCTCTGTCCAGAGCTCTGAGGATGTTTTAGAGCTGGCAAGGTGTGACGGTTTTCACAGGGGTCTCAGGTTGAGGGAAGAGATGAGGATCTGACTCCATGTTTCAGAAGGCTTGATTTATTATTTTATGATATATCTTACATTAAAACTATACTAAAAGAACAGAAGAAAGGGTTTCATCACAGAAGGCTGGCTAAGAATAGAATAGAAATGAATAACAAAGGTTTGTGGCTTGGACAGAGAGTCTGAGACAGCTGGGCTGTGATTGGCCATTAATTAGAAACAACCACATGAGACCAATCCCAGATGCACCTGTTGCATTCCACAGCAGCAGATAATCATTGTTTATGTTTTGTTTCTGAGGCATCTCAGCTTGTCAGGAAGAAAAATCCTAAAGAAAGGATTTTTCATAAAAAGATGTCTGCAACAGCAAGGCATGGCTGCAGTGAGCTGAGCAAGCTTTGGAATTGGCACCAGTGTCCTTTGATTGGCCTGAAATCTCTTATTTTAGAAGGGGATGGGTTTGCAGCCTCATCAGTTAACAGCCAGGTCAGGTTTGTCCAGCACACTGAGCCTTCATGGGCTGAGCTTTACACGTGTGGCCAAACTTTCAGTAATGACCTTTTGTCTCTCCAAAAATCAATCTCCACTGAAAATTGCCCTGGCCAGAGCTTCTCTTTCAGCTCTGAAATGTGGCAGCTGCTTTTTTTCCAAAATACTCCAGAATGACCCCATTTCTGCAAAGAAATGTCAGAGCATGAGAGAGCCAAAGGGGAGTGGGGAGAGAGCAGAGCTGTTCATCCTGTTCAAACCCAGCCCCAGCCTCCCCACACATTCCCATGGGTGGGATCAAATCCAAACTCTGGAAGGGATTTCATTTTTAATGAGAGGTGAGGGAATACGTGGGTCCCAGAAAGCTTCACAAGTGATGGATGTTGTCACCTTTAGGATTTGTCTGTGTATCCTTCCTCACTGCTCTCCTGGGATTTGGTTTAAGAATTTTTGTGTCTAATTTGTACCCAAGACTGGAGAGGTCACTGGGCTGACAGAGTCCTGTAAAAAGGTGTAACGTGAGTGAAATGGTCTCAAGAGCAATGGGAGCAGATTCCTTTATTTACTTATGAGCAAATTCAGTTTCACCCCCTCCATGAAGAAAAGAACCCAGGAGTGAGAGGTATTAAAGCACCAAAAAGGAATCAAGGTTTTTCTGAAGGTCTGGGAGAAAGTGGGAGAAGAACTCACGACAGAAATGTCACCATAGGAGCACCCTTTGGTAATGAGCTGTTTCACAAAATGTGGAAAATGGGAGAATTTCAGGCAGCAGCTGTGTATCCTAATGGTGCATCAACCACCTAAAAGACCTTGGAAAATGTTGTTAGAGGCAGGTAACAGAATAAACACAGGAGCATGAAGATATTTTTATTTGAGGCAGAACCTGGAAAGTGCTGGAGGCTTGAAGGAGGGGAGCCAGGCAAGGACTGCTGAAAGGATGGGAGTAGTTCTCTTAGAGTGATTAGAATTAGCAACAGATTTGTTAAAGGAAAACAAAGCAAAGTACAATCCTTTGTGTTAAATCTTGCACAAATGATACCCCTGGGTTTCTTCCAGATTTTTATTATTATTAAAATAAATAATATTTGGGTTTATCTACACACTTTGCCCATTCCATTGAACCAAGGTGCTATTTTTGAGTTGAAAGCATGCGCACCAAAAAATGCAAATCCCACATTTCAAAGGCACCTTCCACTTAGAATGGGCTCTATTTTTGTCCCTGTGACTGTCTTGCAGAGCTCTAATTGTCATGCCCCTGCTCAGAAACCCACAGTATGCACCTCTAGCCAGTGTATTTTTTGGATTATTGCTCATTGTTGATCAAGCCTTTTGTATTCCTCTTGGATATGGGCCAAATTTTTGACACGAGCTGCTGAGTCACACACAATGTGGATCTTACATACGTCCCAAAGAAATCTTCCTTTTCCTATTCCCCTGTACCTGGGCCAGCACCTGGCAGATTCTTCCTCATTTCCCAGACAGACAAGGAGAAGAAAACCACCTGAAACACATCAAAGAGCTGAAAAGCAGCTTCTGAGCTGCTCAAAGCGATTAATTTAATTATTATTATTATGAAATGTCTTAAGAGAGTGCCTGCTTGTCATTGTAGTTTGTGTGCTCATTTGTATTGTGAAAAAAACTGAGGAAATAAGGAGGAAAGGGAAAGGGGAAAGGGAAAGGGAAAGGGAAAGGGATAAGGAAAGGGAGAAGGGAAGAAGGGAAAGGGAAAGGGAAAGGGAAAGGGAAAGGGAAAGGAAAGGGAAGGGAAGGAAAAGGAAAGGAAGAAGGAAAGGAAAGGAAAGGAAAGGAAAGGAAAGGAAAGGAAAGGAAAGAAAGGAAAGGAAAGGAAAAGGAAAGGAAAGAAGGAAAAGGAAAGGGAAAAGGAAAGGGAAAGGAAAGGAAAGGAAAGAGAAAGGAAAAGGAAAAGGAAAGGAAAGGAAAGAGGAAAGGAAAGGAAAGGAAAGGAAAGGAAAGGAAAGGAAAGGAAAAGGAAAGGAAAGGAAAATTTGTTCTTGTGGATAGAAGAAATCAGATTACAGGGAAAGCCTTTTTACAGCCATGGTGAGAAGTGAAATTATGAAAATATTTCCCAGCTAGCACAGCTTGCAAGCAGCATCTGGATGGTTCCTGGTAATATCAGAAGATTCCAGGTAGTTTTCCTCCTAGGAAGTGTTGTCTAATGATGAATTGCTACCTCTGAAGATAATTCCTGCCTCCTTTCCCCAGATCCATGTCTCCTTCATGTGCAGCTGCAGACAGTGCAAACCTTGGGCTTGACGCAGGTGTCACACTTTTTATGTCATTTTTATTAATGTCATTTACATCATTTTATTTCATAACTGTAGCAGAGCTGCTCTTGGTTTCCATCACAGGAGAGGGGAAGAAGGGACAGTCCCAGGAGAGCTGTCCAGGGCACACAGCTGGGAGTTAATCCCATATTTCCATCCAGCTGAGAATCTTTGGTTGCATCAGTGACTGGAATGGAGTTAATCTTGATTTACCCAGGAGACAGAAGGGGTAGAATTGAGCACAGCAAGCTGAATCCTAGAATAGAAAAAGGCCACTGGAAAGGGAAAGAGTGCAAAGAGGAAAAGCTAACACCTCGGCCTCTGTGATTCTGTCTTTGCAGGTCCCTCAAGCAACATAACCATAAACAGTCTCTTCAAAAATGTGAATACTGTGCTCCTTTCTGACAGTTTTCCCCCCAGTTTCATCCTGTCTTTACAAGGAGCGGGGGAAGAGAAATATTTAATGACAGGTTTTGATATTTTAATGTAGGCTCTTGGTTAAAACACCACAAATCTCTCTGTGAAAGGGCAATAGAATTACAAAGGAATGTGTTGCAGCAAGTGAGAAGTTGGTTGGAAAGGAAGGAAGTGGAAAGAAGCAAAGCTGAAGAACTCATGGAATATCTTCAGGTGGAAATCACCACTGGCTCATTTCAGGAGCACCTTTCCAGAGCTTGCTGGGGAGGAAAAATCAGTTTGGTGTTTAACCCTTCACCTTCCTGTAAGAGCACAGCAGAGTTCCCTGCTACTCTTTCCAAGTTAAAAAAAGGGACCTTTATTTTTCTGACTCCAACATTTATAGTTTTCCAAAAGTGACAGTGGATTGGAGGGTGACAGTGCCACCTCTCCAATGACACTGGACAAACCAACAGTCCATCAAATTTCTCCTCCTCCAGAAAAGAATGCAAAAACAATCAGTTATTTAAAGAAAGTGTGTGAGAAAGTTCATTACAAGATTGTAAACATCAGAAGACTTAGAAAATCTAAAAAAATCAGGGTGACAATCCATAATTCAGTCAGGGCTGCAGCACAGTGTCAGCCTGGTGCTTCTGAGACAGGGCTGGAGCCCAGGAAATGTGGCTGTGAGTGGTCTCAGCGCAGACACAACCTGGGACTGAAATCTTGGCCTGGTAGCTGCAGTGAATGGTTTATACTGCTCTCCCTCCCTCCCTCCCTCCCCTGGTGGATCTCAGCAGCAGTCTCCAGCCAACATAATTCTTTGTGAGTTACTTTCGTTAGCAAAACCTTTCACCCTGTGAAGATGTTCTACTTAATTAGTAAAAGTTCAATTTTTTTTGTCACCGACAGAGCTTCATACATCAACATGTCTGGAGAGTCATTAGCTGGAGAATTAATCAGGGTGGGCAGCAGCTGAATAGAATCAGAGCCCTTTATGTTCCTTCCCACATCTCTGCCTCCAGCTTGAGAACTTTTTCTCAAGAAGGGGTACCCAAAAACCATCCCCAAATATCCGAGAGACCCATTCCTAGGGAGCAATGGAGTCAAGGGTGTTCCTGAGCCTGAAGGAAAGGATGAGAAACCAGAATCAACCTTGATCCACCTTGGTCAGAGGGGTGAGGAACTCCAGCTGAGCACTCTGAAATGATGATGGAAGGCTGAGGTTTTCCTTCCACCTGCCTCCACATCAAACCAAGGTCTTGCTTTTGCTCCCATGCATTGCCCTGTATATTTATTGTGCAGGATTCCTGCCAGCCGAGTTTGTTACAACCCCTCGTGGGTCAGCCTTGGATTCCTTCCCCATTGTGCATTTATTTTTGCTTAGGAAAACCCTGCTTGAGGTGTCTACTGCAATTTCCCACAATATCACCTTTTTCCAAGTGGGTTGACAGCCACAAGGAGTACAAATAACCAATGCTCAGCACAGATTTGCATGTCAGCTTCTTGTTTTGTTTTGTTTTGTTTTGTTTTGTTTTCCATCTTTTTACCAATTTATTCCCTGGCTATGGAGCCTGGGTTTTTCTTCTGGCAGCTGGAGCCCATCCATAACTGCATGCAGGTGGGGAATATTGCATCAGGTTGAGCTGAGGGAGTTGGATGCTCTGCAGAAATCTTGGGGATGGGTACAGTGATCTAAGAGTAATAAAAGAATTTTTTTAAATAATAATAAAGTAATAAGAAAATTCTAAGAATAATAAAATCAGTGATCTAAGAGTAATAAAAGAATTTTTTTAAATAATAATAAAATAATAAGAAAATTCTAAGAATAATAAAATCTGGTGTTGTTCCTGTCTCCTGAGCACAGGACTCTGTACATTTGTCAGTCTCACATCACTTTTTCCTGCTCTGAGACTTCTTAAAATTAACAGGGAAGTGTAGGTAGCAAGTTGAGATGAAAAACGCTGATATACATTTTTTACTTTCTATTGTTATTATTATTATTATTATTATTATTATTATTATTATTATTATTATTATTATTATCATCATCATCATCATCATCATCATCATCATCATCATATCATTATTATCATTATTATCATTATTGTTAGGAGGGAGAGCATAGTAGCTCTCTTTACAGTTTGATTGGTAGCAAAGAGAAATAATTATGGACAATACAAGTGACCGCAATTTTGCTTAAAATTTTGCATAACTGATCTCCAGACCTCATTAAAATTGAATTCCTCATGTTCAATTTAATTTTCCTAGAGAACAAGACCAGACACCAGGGGAGGAAGGAAATATTTTGCCTACACAAAAAGATATCTTCCCTCAGAAAGGGTCTGAGGGGGGAAATTATGAAGATTTCTGGGAATGAATTCCTGGGCTCTGCTCTGCCTCCAGGACTTGCCAGTCCTTTGTTGGCTCTGCTGATGCTCAGAACAAAACTGAGGCATTCTGGAACCTTCTTTGCCTGACAAGTGTCTTAGGGATGGCAGCTCTGTCCTCACACCGCTGTCGAGTGTGGTTAAGGGAGTGAATTCCCAGATGGAAAGTGATTTCAATGGAAAGTGATTTCCCTGCCACATCCCTGCTGGGGACGAGTCACACCCAGACAGAATTGTGAACACCAAGGCCTTGTTCCCAAGAATGAGGCATCAGGCACGTATGTCTGGGCAAAAAATTCCGTCCTTGGTGTCTGATTGATTTATAAAGCTTGTGTTGAAGATTGCAATGCAAGATGTTTTCAATTATCATCTGCATGGCAGATTACCTTTGTCAAGTGGGCAGTTTGCCTTATCTCTCTCTTTGAGTGACCACAATCACTCCTCCCTCAGGAAGGGACATCTGCTGATAACAGCTATTGAATGTCACTGCATGGCTGATAAGAACTATAACATCCCATTGTGAGATGCCCCGCCCAGAGGGAGGAGCCAAGCATTCCTACCCAGATATAATCCAGAGGGTTTGAGACACCAGCACGGCTTTCTGCACTGGATTCCCCAGAGGAACAGCAGCTGCCTCTCCTTCCACTGGATCTCCAGAGGAAGAATACATCCTTCTCTACAGGATCCCTGCTCCAACAGAACCACCCCTGACACTGCAGGAGGGCTGCAGCCACATTTCCAATGGCACTGCCACCAACACCCTGACCCACAGGGTGTCAGGCTGGGTTCTGACTCTGTCAGTGTTGTTCTGGTGTACTGCATTGTTTATTTTATCCTTTTTTTTTTCTTTTCCCTATTAAAGAACTGTTATTACCTGCTCCCACATTTTTTTTCCTGAGAGCCCCTTAATTAAAAATTTATAGCAATTTGGAGGCATGGTGAGGGTTTACATTCTCTATCTCAGGGGAGGCTTCTGCCTTCCTTAGCAGACTCCTGTCTTTCCAAACCAAGACAGCTTGTTTTCAGAGTGTTTGGGAAGGAATAAAGGAGAAAAGAGGCCTCATGCCTCAGAACTCCTTGAATCCTTTCAGTGGGGCATCCTGTAGGAGCAATGTCTCTGCAAAGCTGCTCTTGTGCTTTCCAGGGTAAAACAAATGCTGAGTATTCACCCAAACCAACAGAGATTAATCATTTCCCTGCCTCCCTAGTCATTCCTTCTGCAAACAGAAGGGAAACAGAATTTCTCTTTGGCTCAGCTGAAAATTTTTGTTTTCCATTAAGCATAAAGTTCGTTTCATCCTTGGGAATCCTTAAGCTCAAGACAAATACAATTTGGATAACAGAAAAACCCTGTTTTCTTTTGAAGAGACTCTTCATTTCTAAAATGCCAAAATTGGATATTATCTGTCTTATTTGCTCTTGTTTCCAGATTAGCTATTTGAGGGAGTCAAAACAAATTCGTGAAAATCTTCCTGCACCCTGGAATTACTTTTACAGCAAACAAAAAAATTGACCTCTAACATTATATGCAGCTATAGTTACAAAGATTTATTTCAGGCTTTTTCTAAGCACATTTCCCTCTTCAGCTTTTATTACCAAGAAGAGAAAAGCTCAGTTTCCAAATGATTTGGACTTTCAGGCCACACATGGTCTGTAGTGTGGGAGAGCTGGTGGAATGCTGGTAATCTCACATATACAGGCAGAAAACGCCCCAATCCCCCATCAAGATCCCATCTTTAAAGCACTTAACCATGGACCATTAGCACTTTAAATGTGGTGCAGATCATCAGGGCTGATTTAGGCAGAAGAATGAAATGGTATTGATTCAGGATTATGGCCAGGTAAAGACACCATCATGCTGTTTGTTTTGTGCTTGATGTTCATTAAATGAACTAATGTATGGGTAGGATTAGAGTGATCTATAGAACAGAGGTCTGGAATGGAAAGCAGCACCCTGAACTGCATGAACTGGAGATTGGATTAGGATTCAGAGAAAGAAAAGGAAATATAGGTACCCTATGTACATTGGCCTGAATTCTACTGTGGTGAGGAAAAAATGGATTCTCATGAGCATAAATACACAACCTCAGGCTGCCAGTTTGCAATGGGATAGATCAGGAGAGGGTTCAGGTACAGAGCTGTAAATTGCTTCGCCCAAATTAGCCCCAAATATCCCCAGCGTTCCTGTTTCTCTTCTCTAAAACATCCACTACAACACCTTTCCCCCAGAGGTGCCCGGTTGCCATTTTGCACTTGGGATAGTCACTAATTTTCTCCCCTCCCCTGTGAACCCAAATTTCACAACTGGTTTGATATTTTATTGGTGAGCTGATAAGAACATTTTTAAACTACTACATTGCGGTAGAAAAAAAAAAAAAAAAAAAAAAAAAAAAAAAAAAAAAAACACAGTAAATTAATTTTCAAATTCTCTTCCTTTCTCCTACCCTCTGACAGCCAGAACCACTCCTGGGCAGGGGAATCCTGCAGTGTTGCTGTGAGTAGATCTTGACACCTTAAGAGACAGTGGTCCCTGAGGGGTTAAAACCCAGCCTGTGCCGCAGGAGACACATTTCCATCCCCCCTTGTGATGGCAGCCTGTGATGATCCTGGCTTTCCTTTTCCCATCTCATGCTGAATAACCATTTTAGGACAGGGACGATCTCTCAGGTCACAGGACAAGGCATCCTTGGCCTCACCAGAGGTATAAAGTGCTGGGATAACACCTGTGAGGAAAGCAGAGGCTCTCCATCCCCCTTCCTTCTGTCTGAAGCTGAGAGAGGAATAAGCTTGGTGTCCTCAAGAGGCTTGGAAAACAAATCGCTTTGGTGTTTGTTAAGTGCTGAACTTCCCACATTACAAGACAGGCAGGCAGCCTGCTCTGCTAATTAAGACCCAGGGTAGGAAGCAAAATGGGTGAAACTTCCCCAGGAAGTCTGGAATAACTCACTAATTATTAAACTCTGTTAAGCCAAAGAAATGCCAGCAAAGTTCCCTTTTCCTCCATCTCACAGCCCAGCACCATGCAGATACCACAGAGAGGGGAAATCAGGTTTTCCCAAATGTTTCACATCTTCACTGCAGCATCTGCCCCAGGCACAGAGCACCCAGGCAATTTGATCCAATTTGTTAGCAAGAGATAGCAGACTTCTCCATGGTGTCTTTAGTCTCCCAAGCTCCAGGACGAAAAACCTCTGAGTGCAATTCTGGAGCAAAAATGGCTCCAAGGCACCCAGGTTAGATGAATGTGCTTTAAAAGCATCTGTTAACTCTGTACTTCTTTTCAGCTGTAAAAATCACTTCATATGCTGTCTGCAATCCCCATTTATAGAACTTCAGTACTTTGGTGGATGGATGGAAGGGAGGAAGCCTGGAGCATGCAGAGGGGAAGGTACTGCACAGCACATTTTGTAGTAATCACTTGAATTTTTCTCATCCTCCTCCCTATGGAGTGATGCCTGTGCAGGAGCCTGAGCCTGTGGTTTCCAAAGCATCCCTCACCCACTGCTGGCTCACAAAACACAGCCTGGAAGCATTTGCTTCTGCTGCACTGGCCACAGAAGGCTTTGCAAACTCACATTTGCCTGGTGGGCTCCCAGCCCTCCTTTAGTTTTGCAGCTGGCTCTGCCTGTTTTGTGGTGGGAGGGATCAGGGGAGCCCAGCTAGACAGCAACTTTGCATCTGAGTGGCACAGAGGGGCATGGGGGGAATGGGATGTTGTTGCTGACGTAGAGCTGTAACCCTTGTGTCTTGGTTTGGAAAGACAGGTGTCTGCTAAGGAAGGCAGGAGCCTCCTCTGAAATGGAGAATGTAAACCCTCTACACCCCTCCAAATTGCTATAAATTTGAAATTAAGGGGCTCTCAGGCAAAAAATATGGGAGCAGGTAATAACAGTTCTTTAATAGGGAAAAGAAAAAAAAAATAAAGGATAAAATAAACAATGCAGTGCACTAGAACAACACTGACAGAGTCAGAACCCAACCTGACACCCTGTGGGTCAGGGTGTTGGTGGCAGTGCCATTGGAAATGTGGCTGCAGCCCTCCTGCAGTGTCAGGGGTGGTTCTGTTGGAGCAGGGGGGTCCTGTAGAGAAGGATGTATTCTTCCTCTGGAGATCCAGTGGAAGGAGAGGCAGCTGCTGTTCCTCTGGGGAATCCAGTGCAGAAGCCGTGCTGGTGTCTCAAACCCTCTGGATTATATCTGGGTAGCAATGCTTGGCTCCTCCCTCTGGGCGGAGCATCTCCCAATGGGATGTTATAGTTCTTATCAGCCATGCAGTGACATTCAATAGCTGTTATCAGCAATGTCCCCTCCTGAGGGAGGAGTGAATATGGTCACTCACAGAGAGAGATAAAGCAAACTGCCCACCTGGCAAAGGTAATCTGCCACACAGATGGTAATGGAAAACAACTTGCATTGCAATCTGGGACACCTTGAGGGATGGATGTGGCACGTGCAACCCACAGGGAGATGTGAGGAAGCAAATTCATGATCCTAGGGTGATCTGCCGGCCCAGCTCTCTCAGGACTGTTGTGCTTCCACAAACAAACATTTCATTGCCTCTCATCCACCAAGGCTCAGGGGGCACTCACCCCTTCCTGCTACAAACATCTTCAATTGTCAAATATCAACAATTGTTAAATTGTTCCTGCTTCCCCACCCCACCAAAAATACTTCAAAAGCCTCAACTTCTCTTTTTTTCTTTACTGTTGTCACTCCTTTTCCCACTGCTCCTCATCACCCAAAACCAGAAGCAAATAAATGAACCCCAACTGAATTTCACACGCACATATGAGCAGCACAAAGGAGCCATGAACACAATCAGCAAAAGTATCTAATTCCAGCAATCTTTCCCAGGGCCCTTCATGGCATGTGATGTTGGAACAGCCACTATCAAATAAGGATGGGGCTGTTTCTGCATCTATTCCTCCCTCCATCCTCCTCCAAACCCTCTTTGCACAGCTCTCCCTGGCATCGCAGGGCTGTTTCCTTATTCCTGCCTCTCCCTGGGTGCCCTCTGCACTCTCAGCTGCCCAGGGTGCTGGGCATGGAGGGGGCACCTCCTGCCAGTTGGCATCTGGAGGGAGTGGTGGGGGCTGAACTGTTGCCATTGGAGATGGCAGCAGATGCTGCCTGGTGGAGGCTGCGCTGCCTCGTTCAGGGCTCTGTGGTTTGAGACAGAATCCAAATCATCTCCAGTTTGGAGATTGCAGTGACAGCTGCTCTGAACAGGGCCTTCTCTGGCAGCTGAGAACCTGCTCCACGTTCAGCTGGGGTGGGATCCCTTCATTTCCACCATGGAGAGCTCAGCCTGGGCTTTATTAGAACATCTTTTTCTTCCACCTCTTGTTAGGCCATTCCCCTCTCCCACACAACACCACTTCTCATGAGGAACTTGGCAGTTGAAATGTCCTTATCTCTCCCTCACCAAAATCCATCCTTTTTCTCCTTTCTATATGCAGAATTTAATTTTTCTGCTGTGCTGTCCAGCTCCCCCTCTTCCCAGCTCCCCCATTACTTCTGCCTGCCCTGAGATGTATGGGCCTTGTCAGGCAGTTTGGGCCTGACCCAGGCAGCCAAAATCAGAACAAAACCTGGTTTTATTTTGCCTGGGGAGAATTCATCACACAAAGTGTCTCATTTAGGGAAATTAAGGATGAAGGAAAGGGAGAGCTGGAAATTTATTCTGGTTTGGTGTTAAAAATATATCTATATACTGCTGTGTTAAAGGCTGATATTTTCTTTCCACTTTTCTTTCACTCTTGCTCGACCCTATCACACAGTCCAGAGGCAGAGTTCAGGAGGAAGAGGCATTGGGCCCCTTGCTGGCTGGAAAATTCTGGCTGTGATAGGCAATGAAAAGGATAAGACAATTCAACAACAAGACTCATCTCTCTCCATTCTGTGGCATAACTACCCATCAGAGGCGAATCTAATCCCAAAAATACAAACCAGACAAATCCTTTGGAAGGAGGAAGGGGAATATGTGGGTGCTGGCTTTAGTTATGATTCAGTTAAACCCTGGTTTGTTTGGAGACTGAGCCTTTTGAATCGGGGCAGGGCTGAGCAAACCCAGAGCAACCCTTCAGTGGTGCAGAGTCCTGGAGAGCTCCTCTAGAGCTGCTGTCCCTCCCCAAGCACAGGGAATTGGCTTTTCCTTGGCTTTTTCTCCCTTTTCTATCTCCCAGTCCCAAATGCAGTGGTTTCCTCAGGGAGGATTTCCAGGTGTTTTCTCTTACAGGGTAAGGCATCACTTGGCTGCCCCACACCCCATGCAATGTGGGCATCTCGGAGCTGTAGAGTAGGTCTGAAATCAGAATTCCTTCCTCTGCTGTAGAAACCCCCACTGTGGTATTCTCATGCCCTCTGCACAGAGAGAAGCTGTAAGAGAAGCAAAGAAAAGAATTATCAAAACAATTCTTATCTCATTTGCTGCTCCTGTGTTTGTGCACATGTGGAATGTGTTGGAAGATTATTTACCTGAAGGAATTTGGATTCCTGATTGAGGATTGTTCTGTTTCCTTGCAGAATCACACAAAGCTGTCAGGAGACAGCCATGAGTGTGGTGGTGTTCACAGGGGTTCTTGGATGAGGGAAGAGACAAGGATCTGACTCCATGTTTCAGAAGGCTGATTTATTATTTTATTATATATATTACAATAAAACTACACTAAAAGAATAGAAGAAAAGGTTCCATCTCAGAAGGCTAGCTAAGCTAAGAATAGAAAGGAACGAATAACAAAGGTTTGTGGCTCAGACAGAGAGTCTGAGCCAGCTGATTGAGTTTGGCCATTAATTACAAACATCCAACATGGGCCAATCAAAGATTTACCTGTTGCATTCCACAGCAGCAGATAATCATTGTTTGCATTTTGTTCCTGAGGCCTCTCAGCTTCTCAGGAGGAAAAAATCCTAAGGAAAGGACTTTTCATAAAAAGATGTCTGCGACACATGAGTTTTCTTTAGTATCTTTAGTATCTTTTAGTATTCATTATAGTATAGTATAATACAGTATAATAAAGTAATTAATTAGCCTTCTGATATCATGGAGTTCTGCGCATCATTCTTGCCAGCACCAATTCCCCACATCTGGAATTACCCAACCAGCATCTCTGCCAAGAAACTCCTGGCACAGGTGACACCACCCCTGCTGAGAAGGTGACACCAAGGGGAGGCCAGGTCCTACCTTGGCACAGGTGATGCAAACAGCAGTGCTGGGCTGGGAGCAAACCCCTCCTGGTGCCAGATCCACTGGTACCTACAAGAATTTTGGCAGCACTTTTGGCACCTTGTGTTTGTTTTGATCCCTTCATGGCTGTGCTGTTAATAGCACTTTTCATTTTCCTGGGATCCAAGAGGGAAGATTTCAGTCCAGGAGATTTTTCAGTGGTATTGGGATGAGTGTTGTCTATTAATTCATGTGGAGCTCTTAGGTGCTGCAGAAGATAAGTGCCTTGTAAATACAGATAAATAGATCAGATTAGACCTTGACAGTAGTTCATGCAAAAGGCATTTTTATGTGCAAAAAATAATAACATTGTAGAGAAATAGCTGTTGTTTGAAACCTTGGGCTAGAGCTTCCATAATTGATATTGTTGGAGGAAAGATGAAGCTAATGGAGAAGAGCTGCTGTGATTGCCCTCTTGTCATTGACTAATTCTTCCAGCAACCAAAGTGACATTACCCAGCTCCCATTTAGACCTCCAAGCAAGTGGTCACATTTTTCAAGAGAGCACAGCTCAATGAGCACTGAATCCTTTCACAGCTCTCCTTGCCAGGGCAGTAATTGCAGGGATGAGGGAAGGGCAGTGATTTTGAAAATCTGCCCTCTCCTTTACACCCTGACTGCTTGGAAATCTCCACCACACAGCTCGGAGAGAGGCATGAAAAATGCCACTGCCCAAAAGTCTGGATGTACCCAGGTTCCTGATGGAAATCTCATCCTCAGCGCTTTCAAAGGCAGCTCAAGGAGAAGATTTTGGGCTCCTGTGATTATCAAAAAGGGTTGGCCAAAAACTTGAGTTTAACCCATTCAGGCCCAAGCTCCCAGCAAAAAGGAGCTTCCTCCAGTTGTGTAGGTTCACACCTTTCTAAGCTAGAAATGAAGGAAAAGCCTGGATTTCAATTTATCCACGCAAAAATAAAAACCAGAAAGGCAGAAATAAACACCTGAGTGATCTTGGGAATCCTGGAACAAACAGCAGTTTTGTTCCTCCAACAAGTTACAATGAAGTACCAGCATTGCTCCCTCAGCCCCATCGCATTAGGTACAAAACACAAGTGCTTAAAAGCCAGGTTATAAATAATTAACAGCATCATACATCTTTTATTTCCTACATAAAGCATAAAAAGGGTGAAATCCTGACCCATCCAAGGGCAATATCAAAGTTCTTGACTTTGGATGAACTTGTTTCACCTAAATTGTTTTGTCAAACACGGTGAAAGGTGTTGTTAGATTCCTCCACAATCTTAATTCTGACCCGAGAGAGAATTTTCTATCATCACTTCTTGAATTTAAACAGAAAACAAACCCTTTTTAAAAAAATGTGAAACACACCTACCAATGAATGTTGATTTGAAGACAAACAATATTATGGAAATATTTTTTTTTATTATTAAAAATTTGGCACATATTCACTTATTGAAAATTCAGTATCACTTAACAGTAATGGAACTTAGAAATTCTTCAAATAACTAATGGTATTTGCCCCCTAAGAATATTCTTTAAAATAAAATGTTTGTACACCAAATTAAATAGAATAAAAATGCCACATAAAAGGGGAAAAAAAAAGAAAACAATTCACAGGTTAAGAATGAGGTTGTTTTGTCAAAATAAAGAGTGCTCTTCTTTGTACTCTGCTTAAAAACATATATTTATTATGTGGGCAATATAGGGTTTCAGGAGTCCTTAATCATTCATTTCCCTGTTTTTAAGTGTGAGGGTTTTGCAAATTATGTGATAAGTAAGTACATTGTTGTCACTTAGCAACCTTAACTTGTCTCTGAAATGAGTTGTTTGTTTCTGTAATAAAGGAGACATTCGGATGCCATGGAGATGAGCAGAGACCTTGTCTGCTTTCCAGAGCCCATCCTGGAAAACGGGACATTGCTGGAGAGATGAGGTCCTCACACGGAGGAACAGCTCTTCATTCCTGTCCACGGCACAGAAACGTTGGCACGGCTGTGATTGTGCTGCTCTGAGAACAAGACTCACTCTCCTTTTGGGCAGAAAACCTGGAATGTTGGATTTAGCTATGGTCAAAGTGTTCAGAACGTGGTGGGTTTGCAACCAGCTCTCAATTGCTTTTATTGTTATCTGTCACAGACGTCCTTTATGGAAAATCCTTTCCTTAGGATTTTTCCTCCTGAGAAGCTCAGAGGCCTCAGGAACAAAATGCAAACATTGATTATCTGCTGCTGTGGAATGCAACAGGTGCATCTGTGATTGGTCCATGTTGGATGTTTGTAATTAATGGCCAATCACAATCAGCTGGCTCGGACACAGGGCCCGAGCCACAAATCTTTGTTATCATTCTTTCCTATTCTATTCTTAGCTAGCCTTCTGATGAAATCCTTTCTTCTATTCTTTTAGTATAGTTTTAATGTAATATATATAATAAAATAATAAATCAAGCCTTCTGAAACATGGAGTCAGATCCTTGTCTCTTCCCTCATCCAAGAACCCCTGTGAACATGAACACCATCACAGTTATCATCAGCCTTCAGTGAGAAACTTTATCCTCCACACTAAGCTCCATGCTTGGAAAACAGCATCTTTTATCTCCAGGCAGCCCTTCTAGAACCACCCTGGGCCTCTTCTTGGCCCCTTTTCTACTCTAACACAGCTCTAAGGGCAGTTGAGGCAGCTGGAGGAAGATTGCTGACCTCTGGGGAGTCTGTGATAAAGAACCTCCACTATGGGTCCTGCAGATGGGAACTGATGCCTCACCTTGAGGGCTGTGTCTGAGGGAAAAGGGAATAAAGACAAACAGCATGGCTGAGGTAGAACTCCTTCCCTCAAATCTGAGCTTTTGCTATCTGGGAGTAAATTAAAGCACAAGGGTTAATAACAAATGTCAAAACAGATTTTAGACAACTCTGTTCTCTTCTAAAACTGTATTTAATTGTACAAGACTGTCAGAACCCAGGGAATTCCTCTGGCTGCCCTGGAGGGCTCGAGCCTCTGCCCAGGGGGCTCAGAGACCTTGGCACAGAGCTCCAGACCCCTGTGCCTTTGATTTAGCCCTTGGAAAAAACAATTACCAACCTTTATATGAAGGATTACAAGCCACAAAAGTTTAAGTAGAATGATAGTAAATTTATCACAGGGGGAAAAATAGATTTTTGAAGTTTTTAGAATGGGACTTCAGGAGGCAAGATGGAGGAATATGGGTGTGTCCAGCCTTTCTCCTTCTTGGTCTCCATCTTCTGCTGTGATGTTGGCACTTTTGGATTGGTTTAGAGTAGAAGCTCACTGTCTAACATAGGTGACAGGTATTGGACAGTAACTGTAAACATTGTACATGTGGTTTTTAGTATAAAAAGATAACACGGCCTCGGGGGTGAGCAGAGTGCCTCTGACTGTCTTGCTGAGTGGATCTCAACAGGCCAAGAGAAAGAATTTTATAGATAAGAAACAACAAACAACCTGGAGAATGAGAAATGAAGAGCCCTGACTCCTTCTTCAACCGCCAGGCTGGGAAAAGAGACTTTTAACATTTCTTGGGGTCACTCTGACCAGCAAGAGCTCCTGAGACAAGACTCCAGTAAATCCATAGACAGTGTTGACCTGCTAGAGCTCACCTGATTTTTCCCTATCTTCTCCTCCCTCACTCCTCTCGTGTATTTCCTGACACTCACACAATCTGCTTGTATGGCTGTTCCAGCTTCTTGAGTTTAAATTAATCTTTTTAAAGAAGGATGAACCGCACAAACTTTCTTTTGGTTTCAGAAATCACATCCATATTCATAACGCACTAATCATGTTTGATAAATCAGGATTCATTGTGAAACACGCTAACCCTTCATGTTGCTTCACTTTTTAATCTCGCAGGGGAAGCAATCATCGCTGCCAGGGGGCTGGGCTGGGCTGCCTCGGGTGTCTGCTTGAGTCAGCTCCCTTGTTTGTACAATGCAGCTTGCGCTCTCCTGGATCTAAGCTATCATCTAAAAACATAATTAAGTCTTCAGCACTTCAGTGGCAAGAGGAATCTTCACAGTGTGAATCAAACAGCGTCTTCTCAGCGATGCTGGCCTGAGCCTGCAGCTCAGCTGCGAGAGCAGCTCAGAGCTTTCTTCTCATTCCAGTGGTGTAAGCACTCTGAAACCTTGAGATGCTGCGCTGCCAGGTCAGCCATGGGAAGAATTGCAGCTGCAGTCACAGAATAAACAGAGGGATGTTTGTGGGGATCAGCAGGCTCTGTTATTATGCAGTGGCTGGTTTAACCAGGTGCAGTGTGTGGATAAGGGTGAGGAGGTGGCATTTCTGCCCCTCACGCCATTTGGACAGGAATGTGCATGTTTGTGTGTTTTCTGACTGTTTGCAAAATGGGATTTTTTGGCAGCACCTAGGTAAGTGCAAGATTAGCTACATCACCTTGTTTTTCTGCCCCTATCAGTCCATTAATCCTGATCTTTTCTCTAGAGGAGGAGTCTTCACATGAGTCCAGTTCCTCTGATCTATTCCATCTGCTTCTCCTGCTGCCAGCTCCATGATGATCCCTTCTTCCCCACAGCCTGAGGCAGGAGACAAGCAGCCCACAGAGGGGGAAGGACAGTGACAAAGTGAAGTACTCTCAGCCATGAACCTCCTCCTGGGGATGGTGTCAAGGTTCTGGCTCTGCTCCACACATTGGAGTTGCTCTGCTTTCCCACAGTCCCAAGTTTTGGGCTCCCCTGCTTTCCCAATAAAATATAGGTGTTATTTGCTGAAGCAGATTCTAAGCCTGCCACACTTAATAATTCAGTGGTGAACTTTGGAGATGTGTGCAGGTTGAAAAATAACTTGCTTTAGTAAGTACAAAATCTCCATTTCTGCTGCTTTTGCGTCTCCTTCCCTCCTCCTCTCGCCCGTGGCCCCAGCAGCCCCTGCAATCCAAACACTCCCCATTATTATATTCTGGAGCAAAAAGGAAAGGCAGGAGGGGGAGAAGAAATTAATTTCCTCTCTGTGGGATGTTTATTGTTTTTCCTGCTCTCAGCCATCCAAGGTCTCTGTCGTTTTACGTGACATTTTATAACGGGAGCAGTTCTTGTGGGTACCAATGAGTTCATCTGCAGAGAACATGGAGCCTGGAGATTTAAATTTATACCTCCCTGCCAGGGCTGTAATTGGGATTCCCAGGAGAGGAAACCCTGACAAGTGACACAAATAACCCCTGCCAGACCCTTCTCAGGTCCTGTAGCAGCAGGAACCCCAGGAGGAGTCCCATGATCAAATTACCCTTAAACAAATGCTGCAGTCTCCAGTAACTAAGGATGTCACTGCTGAAGGTCAACAAGGAGTGTGTGTGTGTGTAACTTGATTATTGGGTTTGGTTCCCATTGCCTGCTCCCAGTCAAAGACCAGGAGCTGCAACACTTTCAAAACAGAACCAGAAGAAGCTGCAAAACTAATTAAAACTCTTTACTCCAATTGTCTAGGAATACATTTATTTAGGCCTTCCCTACCCCTCTAGCTATGCAGGCATAATTACACCAGCACTGTTTCCCTGAATATAAATGAATAAAATAAAGTACACACGTTTTCTTCTCTCCTGTGAATTGAAATTTGGCAATGTCTGTGATATTCATTTGGGAAGCTGATAAAAACATTTTGAAGATGTCAGCATCTCAGTGGAAAAGAGGAGGTTAAGAAAGATTGATAGGCAGATAGATATAGATATGCAGATATACCCATAGATATAGATGTATAAAAATGATTTACAGTTTGCTTCTTTTCTCCCACCCTTTTGCAGTAAGCTTTTTAGGGAAACTACGTATTGTATAAATAGATGTAATTTCCATGGAGGAGGAAAAATAATTAATACTGATGTGTCAGCTGCCAGGGAATGTATTTCAGGTGCTGCACTGCTTTAACTGTTGGTTAAAAGAGGAAAAGTCCCCATAACTGAGCCACAAACTGTGCTGGTGTAAAAATTCTGTATTGACCTCGTTCAAAACACAAATAGCTCCTTCTGATAAAAATAGCAAGACAAAAATTCCAGATGTAATGCAAAAATCATGGGATGAAATTCTCAGACTGGATTATGTAGGAACTTCAAACCCCAAGAATAAGCGAGTTCATAATTATTGATTAAATTATTATTACCATTAGATGTTAATTTATTCTGGATTTTCTCCCAGAATGTACTGCGTTTGACACATAAACCTAACTAATTAACACAGAGTTTTTTTTGTAAGCCCAAGGCCTGAGAGAATTTGTGAGTTCCACAACAGCTTGATGGGACTCAGGAACTTGAGGAAGATTTTCTTAGGAAAAATCAGTCATGGTGTCAAGGGGACTGCTGTCCCTTACCCATTGTTGTCTCTCAGTCACCACCCAGGGCTCTGCTCCTGGGAGAGCCCTGCTGACAGCCCATCCCTGGGTTTTGCTGTGTCCCTGTCACATTCCAGCCCATCCCTGGGTTTTGTTGTGTCCCTGTCACATTCCAGCCCATCCCTGGGTTTTGCTGTGTCCCTGTCACGTTCCAGCCCATCCCTGGGTTTTGTTGTGTCCCTGTCACATTCCAGTTGTGCTCCTGTTGGGCATCTGGAATCTCCCCATGCCAGAGAAGCAGCTTATGTCACAGGCTGGCATTCCCAGGAACTGCAAATATGCCATTTCGGGCTCTCCTCTGTGCAGCTGCTCCTGTGAAGGGATTTTTTTCCTGGATGACATCCTAGGAAATAGGAGGAAGATCTCCAGCCTCATCCAGTGCATCCCTATGGCAGCAGCTCTCTGGTCATGGAGAGAAACAGGCATCATTCTGGGAAAGGCTGTGAGAAGCTCAGAGAGAAGAATTATAAACAATTACTATCTTCACTTGCTGTACCTGGTGCTGTGAACATGTGGAATGTGTTATGGAGATAAGTTTACCTTTTGTTTGCCTTGGAGATTTGCTTTACCTTTATCAACAGGGTGGTTTCTTAATTAGCCAATGCTGATGGTACTTTAATTAAAGGACCAATCCGGTCCACCTGTAATGAACTAAGGTATAAAAAGCAATGGGTTTTTTAATAAAGTGAATTAGCCTTCTATGAAAACCTTGGGAGTCTGTGTCACTTATTACCCAGCCTTGGCTCTTATGGTGATGCATCCCAGTGCAAGGAGGTGCCCAAAGATCCTTCTCAGGGTCCTGAGCTGCCCAAGCTGCCCTGGCAGGTGTGGCCACCCTCTGGTGCCATGCACAGCCTGCCCAGCTCATCCACATCCTTCCCAACAAGTTTCCCCAATATCCCACTTGCCCAGGGCTCCAGGCCATTCTGTGCTGCTGGTAAAAATTACAAGCACAGAATGGGATTTTTGTGTGTTACCCTCAGCTCACAATCACCAGCAGATTATTTAATTGCATGGGAAAATGTTCTCTTTAATCTTTTAGAATTAGTCATCTCTTCCTCAGTCATCTCTCTATATTTTTGGTTAGATAGACTGAAAATCTTAATATATCAGTGACATTTATAGCACATGTTAATATTATAAAACGTCAGAGCTCTATTTGCAGAAATGAATACTGATGTGATGGCAGTGTTTTATTATGTCAATGACTTTTATTATAAATATGATAAAACAGTGTCATCTTTTTTTTTTTTTTTTCCCAAATAAAAAAAAAAAAAAATAAAACCACCTAATAATTTATCCCAAGGTTACTGCTGTGCTACCTGGTTAATTTATTCAATAACAGTGCTAAAAAAATATCCACCCTGCAATGGATTTTCACGTTGTGTGGTCATTTGATGGATGTTATCATTGACCTGAGGGTTTGTTTAGGATTAGAGCATGACAGCATGCACAGGAGCAGGGCTCACACAGCAGCTTCCTGGGGACACAAAGCCAGCAGGTGAAACCTACTTTTAAGGGGATAATTAATCATTGCCAGAGAGTGAAAGGTGGCTGGATGTCAGGGAATCTCCACTGCTGCAATATCCAGCCTCAATCCCACCTGTTTGTCTGCAGATGATGCTCCTGAGGGGTTCCCTCCACCCCTTGAGGCTCCCCCAGCCCTCAGTTTCATTCCCAGAGATCCATGAGTTCTGTATGGTGTCTTGAATGAGCCCATTTTATGGGCTATGATCCCATCTTATTAATTAATCTTTATTACTACAGCTACTATTTACTGTGGTAAATTGAACTTGTCAGAATTGTTAGTAGCACTACCAGCACCAAAATATAGCAAATTCACAAAAAACTAAGAGTTCATTATGAGGAAAATGATATTTTATGCAAAAGACGAGTAAATAAGGAGGGTTTCTATAAATTTATACTTTGTTTAAATTGCCTTACTTATCTTTGAAAATTGCAGGCCTGTAAGAATCATCTTCAAAAGCAATAAAATATTAATGTATTTAAAAGACAAGATGGGAAAGCTTGATTTGATTCTTACAAAATAACATGACTCCAAGGGCTGGGATTTTTCAGAATAACAAGGAATGTCATGGAATTCCCTCCAAAGTTAGAAGCAGCCACAATAATGAAGAAGCACATCCATGGTCTCTGAGCTGACACACAGCACAATGAGGGATCTGTTCCTTAGGGAGAAGCCCAGGGAGGACGGAGATTGCAGTGTTGAGGTGCTGTTGCTATGGTTAGTGGTGTGCAAGGCTTCAGGATTTATATTTCTTTTAATTTAAACTTTTTTTCCCCCCTTTTCCCCCTCCTCTTTGTCCCCGTGCAAAGGGAAACCCAAGATTCCAGTCCCTGCAGGGAAGACATCTGTTCTGCTTGGTGGCTGGGAGGAGGTCAGGAAGAGGCTCTTGAAAATGCCTGTCATGCAGCAGTAGATAATAAATCCAGAGGGAAATTTAATTAGTGGGTGTTTTTAATGGCAGGCATCTCAAATGTCTGGTGAGAGGCCCAGTCTGGTTTTGCAGAGCTCCCTGGCACTGAGAGCTGGCAGAGGCACTGCTGGCAGGAGGTGGGCAG
Organism: Melospiza melodia melodia; assembly: GCF_035770615.1. Taxonomy (NCBI): domain Eukaryota; kingdom Metazoa; phylum Chordata; class Aves; order Passeriformes; family Passerellidae; genus Melospiza; species Melospiza melodia. The sequence goes on from NC_086215.1 coordinate 6,572,772, forward strand.
GGGGCTCTGGGGTGGGCACTGAATGCAAAGCTGAGGGGCCACAGTGACTCTTGAGATGGCACCAAACTGAGCAGCTGTGGGAAATGGATTTTCTAAAGCTGATGGACCAAGAAACACTTACAGGGTATTGTTGTGGTGGTGTTCACAGGGGTCTGAGGATGCGGGAAGAGACGAGGATCTGACTCCATGTTTCAGAAAGCTTGATTTATTATTTTATGATATATATTACATTAAAACTATACTAAAAGAATAGAAGAAAGGATTTCATCAGAAGGCTAGCTAAGAATAGAACAGCAAAGAATGATAACAAAGATTTGTGGCTTGGGCTCTGTGTCCAAACCAGCTGACTGTGATTGGCCATTAATTACAAACAAACCATCATGAGACCAATCCCAGATGCACCTGTTGCATTCCACAGCAGCAGATAATCATTGTTTACATTTTGTTCCTGAGGCTCCTCAGCTTCTCAGGAGGAAAAAATCCTAAGGAAAGGATTTTTCCTAAAAGATGTCTGCGACACCTTTGCACTCAGGACTCTGAATAAATAAATAAATAAAGCTGGAAACAAGGTCTCCTGAGGCATGTGTAGACTTTTAAGTCCCCAAGCCCATGGGGCTGCTGAGATCTGCTCACAGCTCTGGCTGCAGATGTGCTGCTGCTCTTGGAGCCCAGCTAAAACTGGTATTGGTGCAGTCCAGTGGGAGAAAGGCAGAGAATCTATAAATATTTTTTTGAATCTAAAAATATTTTTTTGAATCTATAAATATTTTTTCCTAGCTCTGTATCTATCAATACATCTATATATCTGTATATACCTGCCCAGATATCTAACCATGTGTTTCCCTGCAATCCTCCTCTGGATTCTTGCCTGATTCCTGCCCTTTGGAAATGGTGAAATGTTCACCCACTCTGGTGCTCCCCAGGGAATTCCAGTCATGTCCTCCCTGGGGTTTGTTTTACACCTCCCATTTCCTTGCCCTAATCTCATGCTTCAGGGGCTGGCCACTGGGACAGAGATCATGTGAGGGAAGAAATTCCCTTATGGATGTGCTGGGATTTCAAAGCACAGCACTGGAGAGCAGAGCTGAGCCTGAGGTCACCCAGGAGATGCCTTTAGTGAGCTCCAGAGAGAAAAGCGTGGCGTGATGGTGCATGTAATACCAAAAAACCAGTGGAGCCTGAAGCAGAAGAGTGTCTGCAAGCTGGTGCTACTCTGGAATAGAGAAAAGAATGAGTGTGAATGGCTGAAAGGGGAGAGTTGTGAGGGGCAGCTCATGGAGGGAGGACCGTGGGCTGGAGGTGAAGGGCAGCCTGTGTGAGATGACAACCTGGAAGAAAAGATAAAATGACAGAAAATAGAATTATGGGATGAAATGAGCAGTCAGAGGGAATCTCTGAGAGGCCTTAATGCAAAGGCAAAGCTGCCAAAGCCATCATGCTGCTGGTAAACATGAATAGGGCAGGGAAGGAGAATAGGGAGGGACATCTCAGGAACTGAGAGAGGGGATGGAACAGAGGATTTTAAAGGAAAAAAAAATCAGCACAGAGATGGTTGTGAAAACCAGAAGCATTGGCCTGAGGCAGAGGAGAAGGATAAAGGATGTAGGACCAAACACAGAGATGCAAGATTGATTTATGGAGAGAGGAGAGCCTGCAGGAGGAGGACAGCCAAGGGGAAACACTGGCAAGAATTCATTTGAGGGAGAAGTAAAGCCATGGACAGGGACAGCCTGCCAGATCTTGGTACTCTCTTCATTTTAGTTTGTCACTTTGCTGCAATTTCACCTCCATCTCCACAACCACCTTACTGAGCTCTTTCAGGATGGCTCATAAAAAGGAAAGGGAAAAAATGGACAAAAGGACAGAAAACCAAAAAACAATAACCACCTATTTTTTATCTGAACTGAAAAGGCAAGATGTGTTTTTTATTTGGGCTTGAAAATACCTTTCAGAGCTCTGCTGGCATTTAATTTGCTCCTTCTCTGGACTCTCACTTGCTCCTCTCTGCTCCTGTTGTTCAGTTTCTCCTAAGTGGAAGCAAAGCCAATGATGACCAGGCTGGAGTGAACTTTTAAACCCACAATTTCTGAGCAGCTTCACAGGGAAACAAATGGAAGCTGCTCAGGCATAATTTAGGAAATGGCTGGAGATGGATGGGTGCTTGGACCTGAAACAAGAACAGGGAGAACCATGAACTTTGGTATAGCAGGAAGATTTTCTGCTGCTTTGAGGAAGCCAGGAGTGCTGGTTCAGGGATTAAAAAGGATGCTAACAGCATCTCCAGGTGTGTGATGGATGGTAAAAGTGACCTTGCCCTTCCTGGAGATGTGACCTGGGCACTGTGGTGGCAGCGTGTGGCAATTAGTGATGGCAGCTTTATGAGCACGTCTGGAATGGTGAGGCTGAGCTCCTGGATGGCACCAAATGGGAGTTTTAAGTGCCATGAAACCAGCTGTGCAGTATTCTGTGTGGCAGGAGAACAACAGTGAGAAGGTCTGTGCCAATTTCCAACGTCAGGGTGTGCATGTGGATGTGGATGTGTGTGCTCTGAATGAAGCTGGAAGGGCTCTCCAGCTCTCCCTGCTTTCCCAGGGAGAGGATGTGGATGCTGAGAACTGGTCAGAGAGGAAAGGCAGATAAACTTTCCCAGGCATTACTCTGCAAAGTTTTGGGAAAATTCATAAAAGGAATTAAACCAATGCGTAATCTTTGCAGCTGGTGTTGTTTTCTCATAAGATATTTACACGAAAGGTGGTGTTCCTAATTAGCCCAATGGTGTGAGGGGTGTTGATTGAGGACCAGTCAGCTCCACCTGTGTCCTAACTGTCTATAAAAAGTGGGTGTCATTTTTAATAAAATTGCATTTGCCTTCTGAAGACCTTGGAGTCTGTGTTGCCTCATTTAGCCATCCTCAATAAAACAGCGACAAGAGGAAATTCCAGGTCTGATCTGCAGTGAAAAGGAGCTGCAAACACAATGTCCTTTGAGAAAAGGAGCATCATTCCTGCTGTTCTTGTCCACAGAGATGGGGATGTGACAGAGAGCTCGTGCCTTGCAGCAGGAATGGCTGCAGAGCAGCCAGAGCAGCAGCATCTCTTTTGCTTTGGGCTCGCTCAGCCTTTTCCTGGGGCTCCAGGGCTCTTGTTCCTATTAAGGTAATTGGCAAACACATTGTTCAAATATTAGCAGCGGCAGCAGAGCCATTGTGAGGGACAAGTCAAGGCAAGCAGTGCCTTCAGTCCCAGCACTCAGAGCTGGGCACTGCTGCCAGGCCTGTCAGGTGCTGGATGTGATCCAGAAATGCTGTCCAGCTCCGAGGCTGCTTGAGCTGCTCCAATCTCAATTTATTAATTTGACTGGGGATAAAACTACATTTAAAGGCCACTTTCTGTGACTGAAAGCAAGTGAGGAAGCATTTTGCATGATATTTATCTGCCTCAGGTGTAGGGAGGCAGAGCTGTGTGGATGCAGGGCTGGAGGAGCCCTCCCATGTTCACACATTTACTGCATCCCCATCTCCCCTGGCTCCAGCATGTCACCCAGCAAGAGGTGAAGCAGGAGAATTGCATAAAGCTGGGGAAAGATTTGAATCAGCAGCTCTCCCTGCACAGGAAAATGTCCTGGTGGCTCTGCTGCTGCACCATGGTTATGTAAGCAGCAGTAAGGAGGGTTTGCAGGTACTTTGCTGAATAGGACTTCATGGGAAGTGTTTATAGGAGTGAGCCAAGTCCCACAACCCCACTGAAATCAATGGCATTTTATGCCAGGTATGAACAGGGTCAATATTTTTATGATGATGCCTTCACTGATATATTGTTTGCCTTAAAAAAATTGAATGAAAGTGATCATAAAACTCAGGTTATGCTCAAGCGTCCAGACATGTGAATAATGCAGTTCCTATATGACAATAAAAAGGGTGGAAGGAAGATCTTTTTAATTCTTTATTGATGAATTTAATGTAGCAGCTAACACCAAGTCAATGACACAATGAAGGGACTGAAGTTGCCAGGGCCACATCTGTGATTTGGGCCAGAAAACTCTTGAGGGTGATAATTTGGATCATTAACAACTCTTCTCCCTGCTGAGGCTGTGAAAAGAAGTGCCGATAAGATCATCCACAGCAAAGGGTTGGAATTAGATGATCTTTAAAGTCCCTTCAAGCCCAAACTGTTCTGTGATCACGGAGATCTCCAGGTTGCTTTGGTGTAAATCAGAGTTCCAGTGAGAGGAAACTGGAGGAATATCCATGACACTGAGATTAACAGGAGTGTGCTTCCACACCACTGCCCTGCACACACAACCCCAGATTTCTCCTCCTTCATTCCACTGCCCAATGGTCCCAGCTTGCTTTGGTTTTTCAGATAAATCCCCTGTTCTTAACGATGTATATTAAGGAATACATTTTTTCTCTTTTTGTTCAGCAAAGCATGCACTGCTTTTCTTTTTCTTCTTTTTTTTTTTTTTCTGTATATGCAGCTGTGAAAAAACCAAAGTCACAGCTCCCCACCACCATGATCCCAGCATATCCTAAAGATTTAAAATAGACAAGACACACAAATGAGAATTCAAAACACGCTTGTGAAAACCTAATGCATTTTTTAGCCATTCTCATGCTGTTTGAACACGGAAAGCTGGGCACACTCTGGCTACAGCTGCCATCTCATCCTGCTATAACTCTGCTGGAGTTGAGATGAGCTACATCAGCAGATAATTTGGCCCATAATTTTTCACATGACCAGCAATTTAAAATGCAATCTCTGAAGGCAGTGGGTGTTTGGCCACCGTTCCCTCCCTGTGGGCTGCTTGGAGCCTGGGCAATAGAGCCCCTGGAGATGGATTGTCCCTCCTGCCTGTCAAACCAGAGCACACTGCCCAAACCACTGACACTGTGAGAAAATCCACCCAAAGTTGTCTCTGCTCCAGGTTTGTCACGTCCTCCCTCTTCTATGGGTGAGCTGAGCTATGGAGGGGATGCCTGCGCTTAAAAATATCAATAATAACAACACAGATTTCAACCCCAAACCCCATATCCTACACATTGAAATAATTTTCTCCTTAAAATCAATCTTCTGCTTTGGGTGGAAGCCTGTCTTTAAATGAGGAGGAAGCAAAAGCTGGGGTTTCAGCAGCCTTTCTGCTAGAATTACATATAATTCTATATAATATATATATTATATATAATAATTATATAAACCCTTCTGGTACATTGTTGTGTTCATTTAAACTTTGTTAAAATTAATGGTGGAAAATAAGAAAAAAATCATTACAGGAAGATTTTTACTTCAATATATATAAACTCAAAGAGATTGATGAACTGATTTTATTTTCTTTCTACACAAACCTTCTGTTAATGAAGCATTTTGCTGTTTATTTACCTTTACAAATACCCAAGGACAGCTTCACAGCAGGGTTTATATCACTCCTTAGGAAGCAGAAAGCTTGTGGGTCTAGGGAAATATTTTTATTTAACGTTTATACCAGACCACAGACCTGATTCACATGCCACATTTTGCCCCACGAAGATATTTCAATGTACCCATAAGACTGAGCAGAAAAAGTTGAGCAGAAATGCAATTTTGCTGCAAGAAAAAAAAAGGATACTTTGAAAGTAAAAAAAAAAATAAATTATTTTAAGTTAAAATCCTCCAGGTATGTCATTTTGGCTCATGATAATGATATTTTGGGACACATTATTCTCTCCCACGGTCTTCAGAGTAGGGCTTGTACCTGCCTACTTCAAAGGAAATGTTGAAGCAGTTTCTGTGACGCTGGTATTTTTAAGCTGATTATTTTTTTTTCTTATTATTTTGATAGAAACCAACTACCACTTTGCAAATATTTTGATGGAAAATCCCTAGCAATTTCCCACAATTCAATGAACTCAATTAGATTCCTTGCACGGTCTAAATTCCATGAAAACCAGCATCCAGAATCTGTCTCCAGGGGAAATATGCACACATTTTTATTGGGTTTATTACGTCCAGATCTTCCTTGGTCACGGCCCTCTGATTTGTGCTGTTCCCACAGATGATTGAGCTTTTTTACAATTTTGGATGCTCCTCCTTTGGGTGTCCTGTTGCATCCTACAATGAACTGGAGAGGTGCAGGGAGACGGAAGAAGAGGAAGGATGGATTTTGAGGAGCATCATTTCAGATCCATGTCAGAATCCTGTGACCACTCAGCCCCAAAAAGGGTTTTGTCTCAAATTCCCCCATCCCTGGGCCACTGTTGTGAGCATCCACGTTCATTCCTGGCAGGTTGCCAGTCCTTTTTCCAGTCTGTATTTGCTGATATTGCCGTGGCAAACACAGAAACAGAAAATCAGATGCAACTGCAGTGTCAGGACCCAGGACATTCCCCTGGCTGCCCTGGGTGATTTGAGACCCTGGCAGGGGGCTCAGAGATCTTGGCACAGAATCAAAAACACCTGTGCCTTGGATTTTATCCCATGGAAACAATTACCAACTTTATGTGAAGAGTTACAAGCCACAAGAGTTTGAGTAGAATGTTAGTGAATTCACCACAGGGTGAAAAAGTAGAATTTTGGGGTTTTAGAATAGGGTTTCAAGACGCAAGATGGAGGAATCTTGGTGTGTCCTGTCCTTCTTCTCCTTCTTCTTTTCCTCCATCTTCTGCTGGGATGGTGACACTTCAGGATTGGTTTAGAGTAGAGACAGACTGTCTAACATAGGTGATAGGTATTGGAAAGTAATTGTAAATAAAGTACACGTAGTTCTTAGTATAAAAAGCTAACACCACCCCAAGGGCAGGGACTGTGCCACAACCTGACCTGCTGGACAGATCTCAGCAGGTCAGAGAAAGAATGGAATAGATAAGAAAAAATTAACAACCTTGAAAAGCAGAACCAAGGAATCTCGACTTCTTCTTCGGTCGTGGGACTGGGGAAAAAAGAGACTTTCTGACACCTCAGGGTCATCTCAACCACAGAAACCCGAGACTGCAGATCCTGGAAAATCTGAGATGCTTCCAACAGGCTCATTTATTATTATCCCCACCACCTTACTTTTTGGCACGAAGAGCCAACTAACCATGAAATAGCTGCTTCAGCTATGGGAAACTGAACACATCTCACTCTATTTCCCTCCCTCTGTGGTTCTACTTCACGTTGAGTTTTGATGAGACTTATGGATACATGCCCTTGGATGATCCAAAGTTTATAAAATAACAATGAGATCCTCAAAGCAGTAGTAGGATAATGTTTAGGAAAATAATGTTGAGGATAATGTGAGGAAAACCAAGCAGGAGACAATATAGAGGAAAGTGGGGAAAAAAGGGGAAATGGGAAAAGAGGGACAGGCAAAAAATAGAGTAAAGCAAAAATGAAAATAGGGAGAAGTCTGAAAGGGCAAAGTGAAGGTGGAGGAGACAGAATGAAGAAGATGAATGGGTGGGCTGAAGGAAGGCAAAGGAAGGGGAAAGCTGAGTAAGGAGTGATGAAAGAGCTCCAGAGTGATGGGCTTGCAGGTGCATCCCAGCAGGTTACCTCTGATGGGCTCACTCAGGGACACAGCGTGGCACCTGGGCTAATTTATAAAGGAAATGAAAAGGAAATGGACTCGTTATAATGAACACCATTAATTCACCTCTTCAGACTCCACTGTTTGAACAGACAGCATCAAACCTCTCAATTGTGGTTTGTCTGCTCCATTCTTCTCTGTTGCCTGGTAGAAAGGACTGGTGAGCACAGACGCCCCCCAAAAGGCTGCACAGCCACTAATTAGCATATATATTGTTTGTCCTGGTACAAATTTATAGCAAACAGCAATATTTTACACTCCAGTAAAGTTAATAAATGAGGATTTAGGCTATAAAAATTTCATGTTCTTTTGTGCAAAGGTCAATTATAAATAGTTAAGCTCAGATTCATCCAAAAGCTCTGGGCTTCAGCAGGGGAAGAATAGAATGTGTTTTGGTCACTCTGGTTGCTGCTGGACAAATTCCTCTCTCACAGTGCCTGAGACACCTGTCTGCAACAGCCCACTCATTTGTAGAGTGATTTTGGCTCTGAGGTGATGGATGTCCTATTTTAGAGGAGGAAGATGCTCTGAAGTGTTGGAGGCAGGATTTCACTGGGCCAGGAGAGGGGGAAATTTAATGGTTGGAGCTGTCTTCTCTGAGAAGTTCTACCAGACTGGAGGTGGAAAAGAAGATGCATTCAAAAGACAAAAAACACAGAAAGAAATTAAGGAGTATGAAAACCATTTCAAATTTTAGAGATAAAGGAAATCTAGGTTTCAAGACATCTTTTATTTCACAGAATCCTGGCACAATTTTGGTTGAAAGGGATCTTAAAGTCCTATCGACAGGGACACCTTCCACTATCCCAGGTTGCTCCAAGCCCGTCCAATCTGGCCTTGGGCACTTCCAGGGATCCAGGGGCAGCCACAGCTTCTCTGGGCACCCTGTGCCAGGGGCTGCCCACCCTCACAGGGAAGAATTTCTCCCTAATATTGAATTTAAACCTCGTCCCTGTCAGTTTAATGCCATCCCTCCTTGTCCTGTCACTCCTCCATGTCCTGTTTGTGTTACAGGAACACGTGAGATCCACGTTGTGCCCAAATCCATAAATAAAAGATGGAGAGGTGGCCTTGTTTTAAAGGGCATCATCTGCATATGAGTGATGGAAGGAGATGCTGGTGGTTCTGTGCATTGTTATTGACATTATTCCTTTATCACACAGTTGCAACAGTGAGACTTTATCCTTTTGTATGAGGTCACAAGTGAACATGCCAAGATAGACATCTCGAGGCTGGGGGTTTATAAGGTAAGGGATCAATGATATATGGATTTATCTCCTTTCTAATACTGGTAGAGAGAAAAAATATTGATCTTTCCTGCAACAGCCTACTTGAGAATGGAGGCATTAAATCAGAATTTTTTTTGTGAGATTCTGGGGACGTTGGTCTGGGAGGAGATAATTCAGTTGCAGGACATTGGAGATTACAGGGGAAACCAGACTGAACAGAGGATGCAGGAGTTAAGTTATTACCAAAAAGAGAGTGTGAAGAAGAGCATCTGAAGGCTTGACACCCCAGGAGGCTGGGAAGGGAGAGGGCTGGATCCCAGGTCGTGGAGGAAGCAGTGTTAAGCAAACTGTCACCCAGCATTTGTCACCAGCCTTAACCTGGTAACCAGGCAACTGAGAGATGTGTGAGGAGCTCCCTGCACCACCCAGAGCCAAGGGATGTGCAGAGTTACCAGCCCCAGACACCACAGATTCTGAAAGGGGCTCAATGATGGAGTTGAATGAAATAAAACTATTTCCATCATAATAACCTGTGAGTTCATTTCCCTGCGTTTCCACCTGATCCATTATTTCCTGCTTGGCATTAAATGAGCTGTGCAGCAGCAGAGAATGAGAACAGGATTGGAAAGGAGAATCCATGTCCCGGGATCAGCAGAAGCTGTTGGCTGCTGCTGCCTGTAAAGGTCGCCCCAAATGGGCAGAGCTGGGAGTTTTGTAAGAGGCTGGAAAGTAAAAAGGGGCCAGGCATGAGCTGCTGAGGGGCTTTCAGAGATGCCCCAGCAAGGGGAGGGATGCTCATGTGTGCACTTGGTCAGGAAGAGCAAGCCAGGAGCAGCCATGGTGGAGATGGCCAATGGCTTCTCCAGGGACAGAACCATCACCCACCTCAACAACAACTTCATGTTCAGGCAGAACCTCAATGTCTGGTGGGAAATTTGAGGAATTTCAGGGAATTTGGGCAATTTTGGGGTAATTTGGGGTCATTTTGGGGCATCACAGATTGATTTTAGGGGGCTTTTGGGGGGCCTCTGGGGCATTTTGGGTGGTCCCAACCCCATCCCCACCATCACCCACCTCAACAACAACTTCATGTTCGGCAAGAAACTCAACGTCTGGTGGGACTTTGGGGCTTTTTGGGGAATGCTGGAGGGGTCCCTGAGTAATTTTGGGGGGGTTTTGGGGGGTCCTTGGGCGATTTTGGGAGGGGGTTTGGGGGGTCCCAACCCCATCCCCACCATCACCCACCTCAACAACAACTTCATGAGACCTCAGCATGGAAGCCAATGCAGCTGTGGCTGTCATGTTGGCTTTGCTTCATTTCCAGCACCTGATAACCACCCAAGGTTTGTGTGGGGAACAGCTGGTGAGGTCCCTCCCTCTGTCCTGCTTCTGCATGAGCTGGCCTGCTTGTGTTCTCAGCATGTCAGACCCAGGAGGTTCCTGTCATGGTGTGTCCAGGCACCGCTCTCATTACAGCTCTAGTTATGTAACTTCCCCTTTTTAAATTAAACCCTGAAACGGTTTTGCGATTTCTTTTCATCTCAGACCGTAAAGGATGACAAAATAATGGAGGGGAGGGAAAAACATCTCTTCAGCCCTGATGTTGTCAGGACCCTTGCGTTCTTCAGCCTGTTAATTTCTGATCCCTGTGCTCCAAACCTTCATCCTCCACATTGTCCGTAGGTGAATAATTTTACCCTTTACACTTTCGAAATTACTTGAGTCAGAATGGAAAAAGCTTCTGAAATTTAAGATACAGAACTTTTGTCACTTCCTCAAACCCAAAGGAGATCATATTTGTTAGGCTGTGCTATATTTGTGACTGGAAGGCACACTTTCAGAAGATGTTTACACAGATTATTTCAGATATAACTCCCTGGGTTTTTTGATATTTATATAAAGTTTGGTGAAGACTTCAAATACAGCCTGGATCTCGTTGTATAAGAGCAAAGGTGCACAAGGAAAAATGACAAACCTTGTGACAGCACACACTGTCATGAGTTAGGAGAGGTCCTGCCAACCAGGAGTTCAAGCAGAAATAGGAGTGCAAAAGTCCAGGAAAAATGGATGTGCTGATATCCTGCATTAAAAGAGACTTTGATTAGGGTGATTTACTGATTGAGAATGAAGCTGACGCAGGAGGGTCCTTTTGTGAGACAAAGCCACTTTCAATGGTCCCTAGTTTCAATGATGTGTATTTAATCTTGGCATTGATGGTGTGGGCCAAACCCCTGCTCTAGTACTGAAGAAATCAACTGCTTTCCAAAATACTGAGTGCTGGGCACTGTGCTGCACAAGAACAGGGTGAGAGGCAGCCCTGCTCCCTTAAAGGCAGGAGGAGATTGTGGAGGGCACATCCATCCCGCATCTGCTGCTGCTGTTTCCACCTTGGAAATGGGGCTGAAGAAGGGTTTGAAGGTGCCCAAGGACTGTGAAAGGGATCCCTTCTGATCCTCATCATCTCCTGAAGCTCCAGCTGTGGCAGTGTGCGTGGTTGATGTCCATAGGTTAGTTGCCCCCTCTCTCACCTGGATATATTAACTCCTCAGGAGTTCAAAACCTCACATAGATTCAGAAATTTGGAAGCTCAGGCCGCTCTCATCAAAGCTTTCAATGTTATTTTCTCTGGGAGTCAGAGGTGGATTCCAAACACCCTCAGGGATTCACCTTTAATAAACAATTTTTGGGTGAGCTGGTGGAGAGCATCCAGCCAGGCCCCTGTTATTATATTTCCCCTTGTTCAGTACCACTCTCACTCAAATATATCTGAGCTGTAGGGGGTTGCTTGTGGTGATAGGGATCTTATTGCAATTAACTTCTCATCCAAATTAAACCCAGAGAGCTGGGTTCACCTTGCTGTGCTGACAGTACTTTTCATGGAGCGGAGTAAGGCCAGTGGTCCCTGGCAGTGACAGAGCTGGGAGGTGGAAATTCATTGTGTCACTATATGAGAAGATAAAGGACCACTGAGCTACAGCAAAATTAAAGCTTGCCCTAACTCCCCACCGAAGTCATAATCAAGCTTGGAAGCAACAGAAAAGCCTTCAGACCACAGCCTAGTGAGGCAGTGACACATCAAGGGCCATCTGCAGCGGTAGAAGGCTGCAGCAGAACAAATCCCAGTGCCATGCCACCTGCCATGGGTACAGCTGCCCAGAGATGTTGGTCACATCTCTTTCCTCCTGGCAAAACCCATCCTGGGGGCCCTGGGGCTGCTCCAGGTGTCCCCCCAGGCCCTGCTGTGCCTCTCTGCAGTGTGCTGTAGTGTTGGGGAAGATGAAACAGGAAAGCCTTATAAATATGATTGTCTGGCAAAAGATTTTGAGAATATGGAAGCTATAAGCGAGATTGAAATGAAAGCAAGGTTTGAGATACCTGAGTTACTGGACAACTGGAAAACAATGGTGTGGCCAGCTGAAGGTGATCCCCTTTTGATGGAACAACACCCTCTGCTTGCAGACAGGCCCAAGGGTCAGAGCAGACCCTACAGCTTGGCAGAAGGGGCCCAAAGAGGAGTTTGTAGGGTTTGAAATGTAACACAGTATGGTAATGTAATTATTCTTATAGGCTGTATGGAAATGCTGTAGGATTTGTACCTTGTACTAGATTGGTTAGTGAGAATCAGAATATTCAACGCAGAAGAAGATTTATGGTGTTGTAACGCGAACTTCGCTCTCATACTCTTACTTCTTGTCTCTTAGCTCTTGCCTTTTATGCTCTTACCCCTTTTGCTCTCTTACTCTCCCACCCTCTCACCCTCTCTCCCCTCTCTTCTCTCATTCCTGCTCTGAGCTGTGTCTGGCAGCTCCCAGCAGGGCCCTGCACCCAGGCCCTTTGCAATAAACCCCAAGTTCCAGCCCTGGCTGCAGAGATCTCTCATCTCCATCCATCCTGACCATCCTACCCCCAAACATTCCTACACTGTAGGAAAAGCTTTAGCAACACCCAGCTCTGTGCCACAGCTACAGGTCCTTCTTGGCAGGTGACAGTGGCAGCTTGAGGCAGTTCCCTCAGTGGAGCAGGATTTGGCACCTCCAGGGATGTGGAGGGATGTGGAGGGGAGCCAGGATGAGACAGCCCTGATCTGAGTCATGGAGTGACTTGCAGAATTCCTGTGACTCAGTAGCTGAAGGGTTTGGGTTGCTGTTCTCGGGCTTATTCCCAAATCTTGCCAGCACCAGCATCAGGAACAGCCTCAGCATCTCCAGCAGGAAGGAGCCAGTGGTGGGGCTGCTCTGCATTGCTGCCCAGAAATCTAAATCACAAATGCTTCCCTTTGAAACCCCCTCCTACATGGCACCAGAGGCATGGGCTCCAGGGTTTATTTCATGTTTTGCTATTTTATTCCCACTCTTTCTTTCTTGTCTTCAAAAGGTGCTGCTCACAATGCAGAGGGAGGATCTATTTCTTAGTTGGAGAGGGAAAAATGTAAATGTGGAACAATACTTGACAAAATAAACCTATAAGGGGAAATCTTCCAGCAGTGTTGCTTTATTATGTACACCCCCGGCTCTGATATTATTTTATAATCTGAAATACTGCCATGCAGTAATGAAATAATTAAACACCAATATATTATTACATCTTTGACTGGCCTAATGATGGACACCTTGGGCAGGGTCACCTGCAAGGTAGAGGCAGCTGGTGGCCCTGTGGGCTCTTGTCCCCTGATCTGTCTCCTCATTTCTCTCTGCTGCAGGCCAAGAGCCATGGAAGCAATTTATTGTCAAATAAAGACAACCTCCGACATCAGTTTCATTTCTTGTTTTTATTGACCCATTTCACGCATCTGCAGTCAATTTTCAAAGCCTGTTAGGGGCAGGTGTGCTCTGCTGTCCTGGTTAAGTGGCCTCACTTTGCAGGGCTCCCAAGGCAGCATCACCTGAGTCCAGGCTCAAACGCCTGGTGCCAGCTGCTGCATCCCATGTCCCTGAAAGCCAGGGGTGGGACAGCCTTGAAACCAGGCAGAGAAAAGCTGTGAGAGGTAAAGCAGGAGGAGTAAGGACTGGAACTGGATAAGAATAAAGAGTGAAAGATGGAGAATGGGATTTGCCATGTCAAACCATGACAGGAAAAGGTGACACAGCAGAATAGGAGGATGAGTTGGTGTTAATATAAAATTGTGCTGTGGGAGATTGTGTTGGAAGAAGAAATGTTTATGGGAAGGAGAAAAGAAAGAAGTAAGTAAATTAGTCTAAGAAGAATTAGTCTAAGACAAAGAAATGAGAAAAAATATAGAAAAAGAGTTTGTACTTCTTCCTCCTGAAGCTGCTGGGTCCAGTTGGTGATTTAACATTCTGGAGCTGTGATTTAGAGGCTTTTTTGTTTACTTCCCACTATCCCAGGTTGCTCCAAGCTCTATCCAACCTGGCCTTGGACACTTCCAGGGATCCAGGGGCAGCCACAGCTGCTCTGGGCACCCTGTGCCAGGCCTGCCCACCCTCACAGGGGGGAATTTCTCATTTTAGCAGAGTTGGGTCCATGGTCACATCAATTCCTGGGCCCCAAGAGCTGGAAGCCAGCCAGGGTTGATCAGAGACTCCAACCCTCTCCTGCTTCCTCACTTGAAATCACTACCTGCCACCTCAGGAGCTGCTGAAATATCTTCTCCACACCTCCTCTGAGCTCCCCACCCTCAGAAGCCTCCTTGGATTTCCAATTTAACTCCTCCAGGGAGAGTGTGCCTGGAAGGAAGAAGCATAAGCTTGCTAAATGAATCTCTTAATCTCTGTCATTTTAGTCCTAAAAAACCTAGCAAAAACAAAGGTATAATTTCTGCAGACAAATGGAAGTCCAGCAGTGAATTTCCCCTTTGGATCACATCCCTCTGGAGAAATCTTTCTTGATGAGCTGATTTTTTTTACGTCTATAAAGCACATTTTCTTTGATATTTCCAACACTCAGCAAGGTGAAAATGCTGGTCAAAAATGGTTTATTTCTATGCAGAGAGAAAAGCAATGTGTGTCCAAGCTTTGAAGTCTTCTTGACTAAACATAACCACAGTGTTCTCAGGAGGTGCTGAGCTCAGGTTGTCCTGGTGGATCAGGATTTAAAGATTGAGAGGATTTTTGTGCTCCTGATGGTGTTAAAGTTGTCCCATGTTCTCAGCTGGTCAAAATTATGGTGCACCCAATATGAAATATCATAGTTAAATTAATCTGAATGAATAAAGTGTTTTTTATTCTGCATGTTAAAGGGTCATAACACACTCAGGAATGAGGCAGAAGGAACCCACCTTTATACTCATGATGGAGCTCACAGCATTTAACCATGTTCAAGTTTGGCCTGGTGATCCTGTGCCCCTTGGTGAGCGAACTGCCTGGGGTGAATCTGGGATTTTGGACAAACTGACATAGATATTGTCTCCTTGCAGCTAATTGTCCTCAGATAAATCTTGCTATGAGGAAATAGCTCTGCCTACAAAAGAAATAAGTGATTTGTGAAGGAAAGGCAGCAATGAAATAGCAGAGAGCTCAACAGTGCAGTGAGTTACCTGCAAACAGAGGAGGAAATGCAGGAATTGAAAGATGAGCCCCACCTTTGATCCATGCAGTGGGCTCCCCACACCAGGGGGATGTTCTCCCAGATTTGTGCAACAAAAGGAATGCAAAGAAGCCCCACCATCCTCTGCTTCCTCCTCCAGCTGGATTAAAATTGTGCATTCAGAAAGCGAGAGGGGATGGATTCCATGTAATAAATTCTGTTTGAAAGCTGGAGGGTTTGCAGCTAGCAGAGGAGGGAAGCTCTGGGACAGCCTTCAGCAAGAGGAGTGGGTGGCAGGCAGCAGCCTGATGGGTTTTGTGATGAAGCTTGATCAGCTTTCGAGTGGGTTTGCGTGGAACAGTTGCCCAAGATAGCAGGGACTGGATGCTGTGACCTTTGAGGGCCCTTTCCATCACATGTTCCCTGAAATTCCAACGAAATCGTGGGGTACAACAGACACAGTTCAGTATTTTTCTGTTTCCTGGAAGGCACTTTAGTTTACACCAGCTGAGAATTGCCCTAGTGTGGCCAAAGCCAAGGCTGGCAACCTTTAATCCCTGACACGTGTGACAACACCTCCGTCCTCTCAGCCCCCACCTGGCTTCCTGATAATACCAGCAATGGCTTTATTCTGCAGGGCCTTTTTCTATTGTGGAGATGTTAGCAATGGCCTATCTGGTGCCACATTCAAATAGATATTTCTCCCTTTGTCTGGCAATAAAAGATACCTTGAAAGAGCAAGGATGGTGGTGAGAGTGTCAGGTGGGGTCACGAGGCACAGGCATTCCACAAAAGGGAACAAAATAACAATGAGAAAATACCTCAAAATACTTTCCAGATATAGCAGCCTAATTAATGCAGCTATTGTTTGCTCACTGGCTGAACCTCCTTTTCCTGTGCTTGGAAATGACTGCTGGGGAATTAGAAGGAACTTGACTTTGTTTCTCAGCTTTAGCCCTAACAACCTGCTTTGATGGAGAAATGTGTATGAAATCAGGTGGCTGATACTCAGCATGGGGACTCTGGGTTGTGTCAGAAGCAACCAGCACAACATGAACGTGGGATGCAGAGTACTGACAATGTAATGCCTATTTTATATACCTGTATCTATTTATATAGATATATCTCCCAGAGGGACAGTGTGCCCCCAGTCAAAGTGCTGGATGGACTACAAACAGAACAAAAAAGGCAACCACAGAACCTTACAATTCAACCAAGTTATGGCACAGAAAAGAATAATTCCACAAAAAAAATGTTGGGCAAATAAATGCAAATAATTATTCCCTTGTAGGAGGATAACTCGCAGAAAGGCAAAATACATCAAGTAAATTAGAAAGAATTTACAAAGCAAAATTAGCCTGACAAACCTGTGGCTAGAAGTCAATCAGGGCAGTGCCCAGGTTCAGTGTCACTTCCCTGGGGACAATGCTGAGCATGGACAGTGACTCAGTGGGGATGCATCAGCCTGGATAAAATAAAGCTCTCCCAGCCCACAGCTCACCAGCCCACAGCTGTGCCCATGTGTACCCATCCATTTCTGGTCAGAGAACAACACTGCCTTTGTAGAACCTGCTGTCAAGCTTTGTAGGACTTCCAGCTTTGTGGGGCTCTGTTCCCAGTTTCTGTGGTCAGCCAAAATGGCATCTGTTGTGCTGCTGCTGCTCTGCAGACTGTCAGAGATCTGCTGTGCATGCACTGCTGGTTGAAACAGGCAGTGCTGGACTCATCCCTGGGCATTTTGGGATATAAAAAGAAGGGTCTAGTTCAATAAGAGCATAAAACAAATTTGTCCGAGCTGCACAGGAAAACAAGCCCAGTTGCACATTTTTGTGGATTAATTTATCCTACAGGCAACTGAAAGATTTGTGGTTTTTCTTGCCACCCATAACACTGAAAAGCACCTCTGTATTTGACATGGGATCAGTATTGAGGTGTCCCTCCACCTTCCTCTGTGAATCCCAGAATCACCCAATGGTTTGGGTTGGAAGAAACCTTGGAGATCATACCATTCCCAGCCCTTACCGTGGACAGGGACACCTCCCACTAGCCCAGGTTCCTCCAAGCCCTGTCCAGCCTGGCCTTGGACACTTCTAGGGATGGGGCAGCCACAGCTTCTCTGGGAAATCTGTTCTGGGACCACACCACCTTCGCAGAGGAGAATTTCTTCTTATTGTCCAATCTAACCCTCTGAAGGGGCAGGTTAGAATAGGGAACGTGTCAGGTCAGGGCCCTGTGGTCCCTGACTGTATCCCTGGAGGAGGGAATGGTGTCCCTGGACAGATGTCCTGCTCCTGCCAGCACACACAGGAACACAGTTTCTGTGCTGCTGCTGAGGAAAGCCTTGGAAGTGCTGTCTAAAACTGCACTTTTAAGAAACCTCAGCAGCTGCCCAAGGACAGGAGTTCACTTAATTGCTGTATCAGTGCATTCAGAGCTCCTCACTATCTCACCATCGCCCCAGCTGAACACGTATCACCCATTTGTCCTTGGGAGCAGGGATTACAGCACTCCTGTGCCACATGAACCATGCACAGCTCCTTTCCTCCTGCTCCCCCCAAAGATCTCATCCCCCTGCCTTCCCCCCAGTCACGACAGAGCTCCTTCTGTTCCATTTAGAGCGTTTGCACTCGTTTGTTTCCCGTCAGGCAGGCTTCAAGGCACTGCATCCAGTGACCTCTGGCAAAGGGATGGGAATAGCTCACACTTTTATCCTGGCACCAGGCAGCAGCAGTGACAAATTGGTTTGCTTTTCTGCCTGACACTGGGGGTTCTGTGCAGGGAAAGGGGGTTTATTAGCCTGGACTTATGCATCTGAAATATGCTGTGTAAACTCTCTTTCTGATGTTATTTAAAATATGCATTTGGCCTTGTCTCTTACAGCCTTGACATGCAGTGAGTTTTGCCCAAATGGATGGAAGCTTCTGGTTGGAAATAAACTTGTTATCATGATATGCTGGGATTTTTTTTTTTTTTAATTTAACAGCTAAATATAAATGTTCAGTTGTGTATGGATGTTATGTTAGAGAAAGGAACAGCACATACATCCACACTTTCCAGCACAAAAATATCCAGCCATTTACCAGAGAAAAGAGATTAGGAGGTGTGCACAGCCACAAACGTTTCTCCAAGCCTAGGGGAACATTTTGGAAAGAAAGTGCTGTTCCCACTTCTCTCCTTCTAGAGCGAGCAGAAATAGCCCAGCAGATGGGGGATTCTGGGTGATTCTTGGCAGCACAAAGTGATAATAGCATTGAATTTGGTTTCACTGTGTTTTGCCAGCACTGCCCTGCCCTGCAGCTCAACCCCTTCCATGGGCACATCCACCTTTGGGAGTGGCCAGCAGAGTGGCAGAGGAAATAAAGCAGTGGAGATAATTTGTATGGAATTCAAAATACTGACCCTCTCTGCACAGCCTGTAAGGCCTGCTGATAAAAGCACTAACAGGTGGCTCCTGTTGCCTTTGCTATACTCATCACCAATTTAAAAATCAAGGAAAGGTTATAACACTTGAGGTCTTTTCCTCAAGAGCCTGCACAACCATTCCATGTGTGCATGTGAATATTCATTTTCCACCCTGGCTGGGCTCCTTGCTGTGGTTCTGAGGATGCTCACAGTGCCCAGCTCAGCTTGGTGCAATATCACCACACCATTTACAGTGTTCCCATGTTGCTGCTCTGTGCCCTGACCTCAAAGGGTCGGGCTCAATGCAGCCTCCTCAGAAAAACTCCATTTGTGTTCCCTCCTCCGCTCTCTTTTTTCTGTGGCTGATGTTATCTCCTGCTATCTTAATTACATGCTTTAAGGGTGCCTGCTGCACAGATCACTGATGGAGTTTGATGTTTGTTAATATCACATTGCATTATGAGAATCTGGTACATTAAGAGCTTGGTGTCTTTCCAAATTATTCTGAAGATATAAAAAAAGCCTTAATAAGCAGCCCACTTTAACTAATACAGACTAATAAGTTGGGAAGGCAGAGGGTGAGTTTGGGAACGTGTTTATTTGAAGGGTTTTAAGAAAATGATTTAAAGAGTCCTTGCACAAGACTTGCTGTTCAAGGTCAGGGTTTATTGTCAGGATTTGGATTGGTGCTGCTGGGGACAGCAGACACCAATTTGTGGTCATATTAAGTCAACCTTCCCACTTGTATTTAATTTTCCCAAAACAGCAATTTCTCTTTAAATATGAACACTTATCTAAATCAGATACAGATGGTTGTTTTTATCAAATGAATGCTGTTTTATCACTTTAAAAGCTTTTGTTCTTAGTCAAGTGAAGGCAGTGGGCAGCACTCCCTTGTTTTTGAAAGAAGAGCATATGCTTTTTAATTTGAAATGTAGCACTAATAGCATTATCCACAGGGGTATAGGCTGTGCTATTGTGGATTGTGGATAATGCATTTATGCTCAAATATCCTTTATTCCCTCCTGAGTGAAAGAATTCAACAGCATATTGTATTATCATGCCATGGAGAATATAGTTTACTCCAAAAGTGAAATTTTTGACAGTATTAACTCTTCTTATAAGTCTGTGTTGAAAAAAAAAACAAAACAGAAACCCTCAACTTATCATTAGCAAAAAAGTGCTGTTGAGGGGAGATCTGGAGATGAGACAGACAAAAGCCAGACATAGTTTCAAAAGCTGTCAGGCACATCCTTCTTTTGCCTTCCTCAGTCCCTGCTCCCTTCTCAGCAGAAGCTGGCGCTCGTGCCGCAACAGAGCCATGCTGGGGGATGCAGCAGAATGGGGAGAAGCAGCCTTGGGATGCACAAACTCAGCCCACTGTGGCAAGCTCCTTTTCCCCAGGGCTGGCAGACAAATGGTTCAATAACCCAGAATGCTGTGCTCTTTGCTTCAGCAGCGTTGACTCTCTGCATTCAGCCTCACTCGCAGGTGTCTCCCACAACCTCCTCGGAAAACGCTGAGCAAACAGAGATCGCGGCTCGGGCGCCCAGGGCTGGCCGTGCATTGTTTGCTTTTTATTCCAAGGCTTATCTTGCTGTGTCATATGGTTAAAAACTGGAGCCTTGCCTCCAAGATAGCAGTGGGAAGGCGAGAGAAGCTTGTGTGCATTTGTCTTCAGGTCAGCTCTATAAAGGAATATACTGATGCAGCCCTCAACAAAAATGCACGGGAGAAGCTATGAGCGAGAGAGAGCAGGAGCAAGTCCTAACTTTGTTCCCATCATGTGGTTTTCTGGAAATGAAAAGGCTGGGCACTGCTCTTCTGCTCTTTCACCAGAGGACTGGCTGTGCTCCAGTATTTATGTGGAGCGCTGGACTGGATCCTTCCACTCAGAGACAGGGAGTGTGACCACAGCCCGGCTGGAGGGACATTTGGAAAACAAAACCAGGTTCCAAAACCCTGTTCCCACCTGCCCCAGAACCTTGGGATGCCCTGGTTAAGTCAAGGACATTAAGCCAAACCTGTTAGAGCCGTCCACATAGAATGAGGTGAGAAAGGACGAGAAGCTCAAGGAAATGAAGGCACCAAGGGGCACAGTGTCCTAGTGGGGCAGCAAAAGAGGTTTCTGAAATGAAGCTGGACACTTGAGTTTCCATGTACTGCTTTGTAGGAGGAAGCAAAGAAATTCCTGCTGTCTTTCAGGTGCATTTAGCTTGAACCTGCCTATTGGGCATCAATTCCTTCAGACCTGGTCAGGATAAGACAAGAGGTCCATCCTGCAGCTCCTTGTGCATGGTCACAGAGCAGCAGTGCTCTGCTGTCCATCCCAGTGCTTATTGTGAAGCACAGAAATATTTGGGTTTCTTCAGCCAAGGGAGGATTAATTTTACCCAGTTTTAGTCCTGTAAAAGTTGAAATGTCTAAGCAAGTGCTCCATCCCTCTTGTACAGGCTGTGAGGAGAACAGGAGGAATCTCCAGAGCATGAGTCACCTCTTCTAATGTACAGTGTCTGAAGTGGGTGGGATGAGTCATTCTCCAAAGGTAACAGTCTCTTTCTGGCTTAAATGACTAGTTAAACTGAAAGCCTGACTTCGTGGTGGCAGAAGTTAGCCATCCTGTCTCACCAGCATTTGTCTCAAGTTATTTCCACAATTAGAGAGAGGTGAGGCGGCTTCCTTCTCACTTAATAGCACTTCAAAAGACTGTTTTTTTTGCTTTCTCCTGGAATCTGCACATCTTTGCCCTTCAAAAAATGGTGCTGAAACGGTTTGCTTATGTTTCATGGAGTCAGAGAAATTAAAGGCTGTTGGAAACAGAAAGTCACTTGACCCATCCCTAATCCACAGACAGAAAACTGCAGTTCAGTTTTGTTATTCTTAATGTTTTCTTCTTTCAACAATATCTCCCAACAGTCAGTAAGAAAATTTCAGTTGTTTTCAATGGGCTTTGATCCAAGCCTGCAGAGAGAGCAATAGAGGAAATTCAGCTGCAGAGGCAAATCAACAGAGGGGAAAGGTAATGGCGTGAGAGAGCTAAAAGACGTAATTGTGAGATGAGGGGAGAAAGGGGAACAAAGAGAGGTGCTTTAAAGCCTGAGCAGAGGAGGGGCACAGAGGTAGAACTCAGTGGAGAGGAGATCTGGGCACGGAGAGAGGGACAAACTCATACCCTTGAAACACACGTCTCTCCAGCACTGCAGCACTGCTTCAATTTGAAAATGCCTAACTGCTCTTCAGTTTAATCATTGCTGCACTTTTGGGTATAAGATGAATAATTAAGCCTGGGAGTAGAATACAGCAAGTGTTAATAGGGCAGAAGGTACTGCAAAGTCCTTATAAAAAGCTGTGCTTGCAGCACAAAGTGGCTGCTGCTCTCTGTGTCCCCAATCACGGAGTGAGGAGCAGCAAAGTACTAAATTTAATGAAGTGCATCTGTATCCATTCTGCTGGACTCTTTTCCCCCTGTGTTGGATACTATTTCTTGCTAAATAATACCCCATCTCTAGCAAAGGCTGAGCAGTGTAATTCTGAATTGTCCTTCCAAATCCAGCCAGGACACACATCCTGCACAGCCCTTCCTTCCATGCCTGCACCTGAGGGCTCCCACAGCCTTCTCCCTTATGTAACTCCATGTCTAAGGAAACTCTCTCTGGTGCCTTAAAGAAATAATTCAGTCTGAAGTGGCAGCGCTGTGAAATTCATCCTCTCCGAGGAGCTGGAGATTTCTTCCTGTTGCTGCCAGAAGATCAACATGAAGAAGTGAATGCCACTTCACAGTGTGAGAGACAACAATTAAACAAGGTCTGAGAGGACCTCTGGGATTACCCTGATTGAGCAGGGAGGTTGGGCCAGGTGACTTCACTGTGATCCCTTCCAGCCTGACCATTCTGTGGAGACACTGGGCCACGCACAGAGCAAGAAGAGGCACAGCCAGGAAAAGCTGCCCCTGGGATAAATACAGCCATAAATCCGTGTACAAAGGCAGTGATTGTGGTTTGCTGCTCTCTCTGCTCTGCCCTCCATCTGGAGTGCCTCCCTTTTCCTTAGCACCATCTTCCTCAGCAAAGCAGCAGCTCAAAGGACAGCAGGTCACCCAAAACTCACTGAACTACCCAGGGACAGTGTGCAGGGTTATTCAGATATTTGGATCACCCAAAACTCACTGAATTCACCGAATTGCCCGGGGACAGTGTACCCAAAACTCACTGAATCCACTGAATTACCCAGGGACAGTGTGCAGGGTGTTTCAGATATTTGGATCATTCAAAATTCACTGAATTGCCCAGGGACAGTGTGCAGGGTTAATAAGATATTTGGATCACCCAAAACTCACTGAATTCACTGAATTGCCCAGGGACAGTGTACCCAAAATTCACTGAATCCACTGAATTACCCAGGGACAGTGTGCAGGGTGTTTCAGATATCTGGATCATTCAAAATTCACTGAATTACCCAGGGACAGTGTGCAGGGTTAATCAGATATTTGTATCACCTAAAACTCACTGAATGCACTGAATTACCCAGGGACAGTGTGCAGGATGTTTTTCAGATATTTGTATCACCTAAAACTCACCGAATTCACTGAATTACCCAGGGACAGTGTGCAGGGTGATCCAGATATTTGAATTACCCAAACTCACTGAATTCACTGAATTACCCAGGGACAGTGTGCAGGGTTATTGAGATACTTGGATCACCCAAAACTCACTGAATTGCCCAGGGACCCTGTGCAGGGTGATTCAAATATTTGAATCACCCAAAACTCACTGAATCCACTGAATTAGCCAGGGACACCGTGCAGGGAGTGTTGTTCCCTCCTCTGGGAGGTCAGACCAATGATGCAATGCTCCTCTTTCAGGTCTTCATTTTCCACACACACCCAATTAAACAGAGCTGTGTACATTAATCAAATTAGGTGGGGAGGAAGAAAGGCAGATTGTTATTTTTAAATCCTTGGAAGATGTTTGGGAATGGGAGGTCATAAAAGTAAAGAGGGAGGTCAATAAATAGAAAGGAAGAAATTATTTTTAACCTTTGCAGATAAGGTATTTTTAGAGCAATCACCTGAAAGCTCCCTGAACTACACAGAGTGATAAGCACAGCTCAAACTGGAGCTGCAGCCTGGCTCAGACCCACCTTCCCTGGCTTCTTTAAAGTGAATTTTCAGTGTAAGAACTTTTTTCTTTCCCTTTTTCTCCTGTCTCCAATCCTTCCTGCTCTCGCTGAGGCACCTCAGAAAGTCTGGTGCTTGTATGGACATTTGAGATCTCCAGACATTGCTAAATGGATATTTCTCCTCCTCTTTGATTGGTTTTTCATCTCTTTTTTGTTGTCGTTTTTTTGTCTCCTCTCTCTTTCACAGGAGGTGGAAGGATGACAAACTGAGCTCCCCCAGGCCAGCAAGTTGGAAAAGAAACCAGAGGGGCCAGGAGGACACAGCTTTGGCTGAAACATCACAGATGGGGTGCCACATGTGGGGCAGTGGCTCCATCAGAGGCAGAAGACCCAGGCAGAGCTGCCTGAGGGGCCTGGGTGTGTTTGGAGAGGGGGACACAGATGGATTTTTAATTTTCTTTTTGCACACTCTGCCATACAGCTTCACCAATTATCCATGTCACACCTTGTCAGCGGGAGATGGGATCAATACCTTCATTTTCACAGCCTGGACAGCAGTCCAGGCAAATGTTGGTGCAGGAAAAGAGCTTTGGATCAGGATAAACTCAGGACAGACCTCACACAGACATTCCTCTCTAAAGCTGCAGACAAAAGCCTGGGATGCACTGACTACACTGCGTATAAAACACTTTTTTTTGGCTCTCTTCTCTTCTAGAAAGGGCCAGATCTTCAAAATAATTCAGCACAAACCACGCTGTGCCGTAACGTGTAAGCTGTGAATTTAAAACAGATCTTCTCAAAGGTAAGGGAAGATGTCCCAGCATCTTCCTCAACCTGAATTAGCATTTTTCCTGCCAGGATGCCAAGCTTTTGAATGTGTCAATATGTTGACATGTTGCCATAGTTTGGGAAAAACAATCATTTTTGGATCCATCTTCCCATCTGCTATGTGAATTTGATTGTCTTCCTGCATCCTGCTGGCCACTTCACTGAGAGCCACAGTGCCTCTGCCTTCATGGATTTCCAGATGAGGGCGAGAAAAAGGAATTTTCTCCCTTTCAGGGGTAAAAGTAAAGCATAGGAGATGCCGAAAGATAAATATTTGACTTTGGAACATGAAAATAAAAAGAGAAGAGGAAGAGCAGCATCATGGGAATAAATCTCTTGGGGTGTCCTGCAGTCTGGATGTACATTTGTATTGCAAAGACAGGAGCTGGGGATGTGGTGTGTAAAGATGTGGGTTTTACAAGAAAATAGAATCAGTTAGGAGACCTCTGGGAAATCACAGAATGTGTGTGCACTTTATGGTTTGTGTAAAATTAAATGCTTTTTTTTTTTTTTTCCTCCAAGATATTGATCCTTGTTCTTTTATTATTATTTATCATTATCATTTCTTTTCTTTCACTCTCCTTTGATTATCCATGTCCTGGTCTTTCTGGTGCCTTGTTTGAATTGGGCCTCTTTAGGTGAAACAGGCCTATAACTCTCATCTCTTCTCTCTTATGCTCTGAATAATTATAGGTTTCCCAGGAAATCTGGCCTTCAGTAGAAATTTTGCGGAGGTTTTGAAAGATTTTATTAGAAAACACTTGGATCCCGCACAATTATCAGCTCTGAAAGGTGCTTTGCCCACCCCCTCCCGTGGAAGGGCTATTGATCATCTCACAAAGGCAAGGCAGGTACTCACAGAGAGAGGAGTTGAGGTTTGGTTGTCTTTTCAACATCAATGATGAAATTGCATCTAATGTTCACCTCATTCACCTTAACTCCAGTGGTCTGCACTAATTAAGGTGAAGCAAGCAGTGCTGGTTAATAAAGAACACTGTAATTCAGCTTGTGCTGGGCAGTGATTGCAAAAAGAGCAAAAACTCAATAACTCATTTAAAAGATGGGCTTTGATTACCAGAAATATCTGGGGCTATTGTCCCCTGATTGCAGAGCACACACTGCAAAACCCTGCCACCCTCAATGGCTCTAATGTGACACTCAAAATACCTTCTCTGCCTTTCAAGCTGGGCTCCAACTTGTCAAATGGGGCTTTAAAATATTGTAGATGATCCTCACAATGCTGTCTTCTGTTTAGCAAAAACTGTTCTGCTTGGCCATATGTGCCACCATCCTGCTCCCAGGTCCTATATCCAGGGCCATCACATCCCACACAGTAGCCAGCTCCTTTTGGAGCAGCCACTTTGTTCCCTCCATATTGCACACTGCTGTAGTTTGCAGGAAATTCTGCTGCTAGGTCTATTTTGGATGCCCATATGTCTGCCAGGTTTGGTTCTCTCTATCCAGGACAGTTCTTTCCCCACTATCAGAACAGACTGTGCTGCTTCCTTCCCACCACGCCCAGCCATCCCTGAGATGCGTGCTCTGTGCTGGGACACAACCCTGCTACATCCACTGAGGTGAAAGATACACACATAAAATCGTTTTTAGAGCGGTGGCAAGAGCCAGTTTGGGTGAAGTGTAATGTATTGCCCTCATGGCTAATTCCCTCTCTGCAGCATTAGCCATGGAGATGTGTGATGGAGGGCAGCTTCTGCAGACTGCCCGATGATCAGGGTGGGAGTTTGTCACAGACATCTTTTATGGAAAATCCTTTCCTTAGAATTTTTCCTCCTGAGAAGCTGGGAGGCCTCAGGAACACAATGTAAACAATGATTATCTGCTGCTGTGGAATGCAACAGGTGCATCTGGGATTGGTCTCTTGTGGTTGTTTCTAATTAATGGCCAATCACAGTCAGCTGGCTCGGAGCCACAAACCTTTGTTATCATTCTTTTCTATTCTATTCTTAGCCAGCCTTCTGATGAAGCCTTTTCTTCAATTCTTTTAGTATAGTTTTAATATAATATATATCATAAAATAATAAATCAAGCCTTCTGAAACACAGAGTCAGATCCTCGTCTCTTCCCTCATTCTAAGAGCCCCTGTGAACACCGTCACAGGAGTTGGAAATACAGAAAGCAACCCCATGGGGTTTTTTACCCTCTATGCCTGTCTGGAGCTGCACATTCCAGCTGTGTAGACAGGAGACAGAGCAATCAAGGATCACTCCTTCCCCCCAAGCCTCTCAGGAGCACTAAGAAAGGTCTACATGTACTCAGCCAGGCCGAGTTTTCACACCCCATTAGGCCAGATGGGATGAACTTCACTTCTCAACTCTCTCTCTGCTGACAGAGCTGACCAATTCATTTTTCCCCAGCTGAACAGTTTTCTCTCACAGAAATGCAAATTCAGCAAAATATCATTTTTGTTGACGTTTGTAATGGGAAATTATTGAAACACTTCATTTCCAGTTTAGCATTTGGCTGGTTCTGTCTCATCTGGCATGAAGTAATCAAAACCCAGCAGAGAAGCCCTTGCCTCTTAAATCATTCACCAGACTTTCCCTTCAAGAAGCCTGTCCTGAAATCCCTGAGATGAAATAAGATGGAAGGTTGCCTTTTTACCCAAAACTTTGAGAACACTACTTTCCATTTAACTTTAGAACTTTCCTTCTTGGAATGAAACTATTGCTCCAGAAATATGCATTTTTAGGGAGAAAATGTGTCTTGCAGCAGCTGAATCACAGCAAGGATGGTTTGACTCAAGGCTTTTAAAGAATTAACAGTTGCCACAACAGGACTCCCTCTTAAGCAGCCAAGGCAGAGCAGAGAGGAGTTGGTACAGGGAGTCCTGCGTGGTTCAGGCTTTTTATAGTGACAGATTTCTTTGCATAATGTATTTTGGGTGAAGCTTCAGGTTTATTTTGTACTGATCTGATGGCAGAAAAGTATATGTTAAGTATTTTAAAGAAAAAAAAAAAAAAAAAGGGAAAGAAAGGTTTCTTAATCAGCTTATTCCAGCCTTCCATGTCTAATAAAGCACTTATATGGCTGTAAACCTGGAATCCTACAGGAGGTTGCTGTAAAGTGACAGATTCAGGTCAGAGCTGTTCGTGAGCAGCCAGATTGATTTGTGATGCATAACGATGGCAGAAATGGCATTATTGTTTTACAGAGAGTTAGAATATACCAGAGCCATTAGAACAGCTGGGTACCCTGGTCTGAAATACCTTGCCTCTGGCCAATGCCTGATATTTCAAATAAATTGGAGCTATTCCACAACTGGTGAGCTATTCCACAGCTAGTCACACAGTAGGTGTGGGTTTGGTTCCTTAGCTCCCTTCACCCTGGCAACAAAGCCTGAATTTCCCAGTTAACTGTTTCTCCTTTAGGTACAGGCTTTGAAAATCGCAGACATGGGATGGGTACAACCACAGCTGTCTGCAAGAGGTCAATTTTTAGATTTTCCTTCCTTTCCCTCTGTCACTGCCTAGCTCTGTGACCATGGGCAACTCTTTCAATATCTACTTCTGCACTCTTTCTTGTTTTAAACAAATCCTTTTTAGAGTGTGAGTTTATCCTGTGTGTGTAATATTTTATGTTATTTCTTGTTCTGAATTTGTTGGCCTTTATTTGTATTAACTGGATCCTGTAATAAATGCACAAGTAATGCTGACCTGAAGGAAATGCTGCTCACTCTATACAGATATCAGAGAGGTATAAAAACACTTTCTGAATGGAATTATACTGAAATGGTAAAAGCAATGGGTCCTGTCCAACATTTCCAGGGGCAGCAAAAAGCAGATGAAGGACTGGTCCACCTTTATGGGACTGACCCTTGAAAACCCACTGGGAACTTCAGATGGTGCCACATGCATCTTCCTCCTAATTAGTGCTCTTCTGAGAGACTTTGTGACACCAGATCTCCTTTTTCTTCCATCTCAGTGAAATGTCAGCTCCTATGGGGTCTTGGTGTGCGACTGAGGTGCCTCAGTGCTACATCAGAGATATTAATTCTCATTAAGAGATGATGCAATCAGTGCTCATTTGGACACGTGCTGTGCCCCTCGCTGGCTGCTGGGTGCACAGTGATGGTTCACCTGGGGATGGAAGGCTCTGTGCTCCTTCCTTCCATCACAGCTTCCCAGGCTCAGCTCACCCAACCAGCTGCTGAGAAGAACAAGCCAATTCAGGCTGGCAAGATGGGTTTTTGATCTTGGGACTCCTGGGCCTTTACAGCCCTGAGATCTGGGATTCTCCCTGTTACCAGTTATTGAGAACTCTGAATTCCAGTGTTGAAGATTGCAATGCAAGATGTTTCCCATTACCATCTGCATGGCAGATTACCTTTGCCAAGTGGGCAGTTTGCTTTATCTCTCTCTTGGAGTGACCACATTCACTCCTCCCTCAGGAGGGGACATTGCTGATAACAGCTATTGAATGTCCCTGCATGGCTGATAAGAACTACAGCATCCCATTGGGAGATGCCCCGCCCAGAGGGAGGAGCCAAGCATTGCTACCCAGATATAATCCAGAGGTTTTTGAGACACCAGCACGGCTTTCTGCACTGGATTCCCCAGAGGAACAGCAGCTGCCTCTCCTTCCACTGGATCTCCAGAGGAAGAATACATCCTTCTCTACAGGATCCCTGCTCCAGCAGAACCACCCCTGACACTGCAGGAGGGCTGCAGCCACATTTCCAATGGCACTGCCACCAACACCCTGACCCACAGGGTGTCAGGTTGGGTTCTGACTCTGTCAGTGTTGTTCTAGTGTACTGCATTGTTTATTTTATCCTTTTATTTTTTTATTTTCCTTATTAAATATGTTATTTCCTGCTCCCATATTTTTGCCTGAGAGCCCCTTAATTTAAAATTTATAGCAATATGGAGCGGTGGGAAGGGTTTACATTCTCCATCTCAGGGGAGGCTTCTGCCTTCCTTAGCAGACTCCTGTCTTTCCAAACCAAGACATCCAGCCAAAATATCTCTGAGGGGTTTGAGCAGTCCCTTTGACATCCATGCATCTGCCACACACATTCAGACCCTCAGTGTTGCAACTTCTTGTGCTCAGCACCTTGCAGGATTCAACCCCTCACTAATCCTCCTAAATCCAACTCTATTGACTTTCAAAGCAACCCGCCAGGGTTTCTTATCTACATTTCCTGAACAAGCTGCTTGCTTAAGCTGAGCCTTTTTGCATTAGTCTTCAACCAGAGTTGATTTTGAGCAATGAACATGATTAGATTTTCATACCAAGAGGGAATGAAAGTCTGGAGATAGTTCACAAGTATCCTGGAGTGAGGCAGGAGTGATCTACCTCAATTGAGTAGCTTGTGAAAACACAAAAGGTCAGAATTAGTGTCTAAATCCAGCTCAGGCAATATCCAGGTTTTTCTTTCTCACCCTGGAATGAATCTTAACAGAAGGCAGAGTCTAAATGTCTTAGGGAAGTTTGAGAGCCAGATCTCAGCCCTTAGATGGCTGACATTTGTAGAATAGGATCCTGTCACCACATGGCAGAATGAGATTCAGTCCTAAACTATGGCACAACCCACAAAGAGGGAGATACTGAATGAACTCAAGGAGTCTGCTCCAGAAAACAGGCTGAAATAAGGATTGCTTCATCTCCAGGAAATTTCTATTATGGGAAATTTACCCCATAATAGAAATTTCCTGGAGATGAAGTAGAATAGAAATTCACCCCAAAATCAGATGAAGACAGTCTTTCAGGCTAGACCTGAGCATTTGAGATGGCAGAAGTCTGAAACAAAACCTACATTGTGTTTGCACATCCCTGTGCATCTTTCTGAAGGTCATTGTCACTGCCTGTGTGATGGGGCACTCAGGAACTGGCTATGGAAATAAAGCACACCTGGAATAACCATTCCCACACTGACATTCTCCTCATCTTCACACAAAGGTCAGGCTTAGGCCTGAGACTCCAGAGAGACTCTGGCCACAGTTCTGTGCAGGCTTTGCCATAGCAAGTCACTCTCTGTACATTTTGGACTTCTTTTTCCCACCTCTAAAGTCAGAGCAGTCCTAAACTGACCATATCTGAGGCAACCTTGTTTTAATTCAGTGTATGCCCAGGAATAAACACAATGAGACTTGGATTGTCATGGAGCCCTCAAAATGTAGATTAATACATCAATTAATAGATCAATTAAAAGATCAATAATATACACCTATGAAAGCTTAACAAAAACCTGCATCTAGAAGCACAGAAGGTGTAATTGTGTTTCTGATGTCACAGTCAGCCTCTTGGCTCCCTCACTTGAATTCAGCAGCACCAAAATCCAGACGTTCTTTCCTCTGTTCCTGGCAGCAGCTTTGAGAACTCCTGACCTTCAGCTCCCCTTGGCACACCCTGTTTGAGGAGATGTGTGAGCATCTTGGAAAATCACCCCAGCTGAACTTCTCTTTCCTGTTCAAATCTATGTTCTAGACAACATGACTGACAGTATTAAAACACACGGCTAACTCAGATGTTCAAAAAGCAATAACCCTCCCACATTTGTCAGTCAAGAAATCTTTACCTAAAATTTCAGCCAAAATTATTCAGTTGGACAATTTTTACTGGGAGCTCTTGTGTAGTTAAAAATTAAGGTATCTCACAGAGATTTATCACTGGTAAAAACATCCCTAATAAACAAAATGAGCTGCTGTGTTTTTCCTATTTCATTTTGCTTTCTTTTTTTCAGTTTGATTTATTTGACTTTTTCAGCGTAGAAATATTATTTTAAGCTCTGCTTGCATGATGTGTGTTTTATATATCTATCTATATATATAAAATGGGCCGGCTTTGTTCATCACTGAGCCAAAACTGAAATGAGGAGGGGATGAGAGACAAGATGGGCTGGGGGAGTGGAAGGAGCCCCCCCTGAGCACTGAGGTCAATATTCCAATCTCTTTTGTGCCTGCCTGTATCTCTTCAGGGTCACCTCACCAGATTTCACTCCTCCACAGATTCTGCTGTTGTGGTGATTTTTTCCAGCTATTCCTTTTGTAGTTCTCCTGGGGAGGAACCCATGGCCTCTTTGTTTAAGGGCTTTACACAAGGTCAGATTTCCTTCTTGGCTTACAAGCAAGTGCTGGAGGTGGACAGGAGCCACCTGGAGATTGGACTGCTCTACAGATAAACACTCAGGATGGGGACACAAAGATAGGTAACAGCACCTGGGGCAGTTCCTGAAGATGCCTTTAATATCCAAGGGGCAGAGACTTGGAAAATTTGCCCTTTTTTTCTCGTTACACTGAAGGAAGGTTTGATCGAACAATGCTTTTGTACAAAGCACCCATCTCATTCCAGTTAAAAATTCAGGAGGAAGGACTGAAGTGTCCAATAAGGCTTTTATATAGTATTTAAGTCCTTGCTGATTTCCATATTTATTTAATTCACAGATGAATAGTAATTCTGGTGATATTATGAGAAGAATTAGATTAAGGCAAAGAAATTGTAAGGGTGAGATAATTGATATGTGCATTCTTGGACAAGAAGTCTATAATCTGACTGTCTCCAACAGGGTTAATCTACGATTTCAAATTTTCCAAGGCAGAAAGAACATGGAAATGCCTCTCCCATGACTTCCTTATGCCTTGTCTGCCGTGTCTCCCTTCATCCTCTCCCCAAAGCACACACCACAGATCATCCTCCTGTTCTCTGCTCTCAGACTTGCAGCACCTCCTCCTTGTGCCATTTCCTCCTTTCAACGAGGATAAATTCCTCAAGGGAAGTGTTTTAGGAGCACAGAGCTGGGACTGGCACCCAGCGTGTCTCCTGCAGCACTGGGGCTGAGCAGCCAGGCTGGGGACCTCGCTACACCCCTGTGCAGGAGGCACCATCTGCCAAATGCCCTCCTGAACCGTGCTTTAGCAAGTGGGCTAAAGAGCTGAAATGAACATCCCATCCATGGCAGCTGAAGTCCATCACAGCTTGCTTACAGGATTCTGGCTCTGAAGGGAGGCTGGGCAAGTGGCCAAGAAGCCTCTCTTACTTGCCCATGTTTCTCTTTGGGGAAAAGGGATGGATTCCTGGTTTAGCATGGCCTGAGCTGGCTTTAGGGAGCAGGATGGATTTAGGGAGCACTGGAGTTCCCTCATCCCAGGTGCAGCCCACCCAAGAGGATGCAAACTCCATTAATTGGATTTGCCAGGGCCTTGGGGCTGCTCTTGATGTCTTCAAGGTGACTGGCATGAGCCTTGTCAGCTCAAAAAGCAGCAGATCTCTTGTGTTCTTCTATGCAAGAGCAGCCAGGTGGGAAGGGAAGGGAAGGGAAGGGAAGGGAAGGGAAGGGAAGGGAAGGGAAGGGAAGGGAAGGGAAGGGAAGGGAAGGGAAGGGAAGGGAAGGGAAGGGAAGGGAAGGGAAGGGAAGGGAAGGGAAGGGAAGGGAAGGGAAGGGAAGGGAAGGGAAGGGAAGGGAAGGGAAGGGAAGGGAAGGGAAGGGAAGGGAAGGGAAGGGAAGGGAAGGGAAGGGAAGGGAAGGGAAGGGAAGGGAAGGGAAGGGAAGGGAAGGGGCAAGAAAAAGGGGAAATTATCTCCATGCTTTATCTCTGCTTGTTGCCCCCTCCCCTTTCTCATCCACCTACTTCTCATCCCTTCAAGAGGTGGTTTCTGCTCCAGGCTGTTCCTGGAGCTGTGCAGGGGTCACTGGGGGGGTCTCTGGGGCTGTGCCCTTTGCCCCTGAGGAGGCCAAAGCTGCTGAGGTCCAGATTCTTCCTGATGATTCCATGTGATAGCTAATTAATGGCCTCCCCCCACGTTTCCATGGCAACTTCATGCTGTGCTCTTAGCCCTGATCCAAATGGACATTCTGCACACTCCTGAAGCCATAGCATCAGCATGTTAATAAGACTTGCTGACGTCTCTTGCTTTCTGCCACACCGGCTGGTGGGTCTAAATTTGAATAATTTGAAAAGAGCAGATTTCTTAGGATGCTCCCAATTTCTGTCATGTGACTGGAGGGAAATGGTCCCAGAAGTCTTCTGCATCTGAAGGGAAGCAGGATTCTGCCCTATGTGCTGCTTTTTCCTTGCTTTAGCTTTGAGACATCTGGAATTGGCTTTTCTTTTTTTTTTTTTTTTTTCTCTGGGTTATTTGGAAGCTCCAAGCTTTCATGTAGTGCCTAATTTAATGACAGCAAGGGACAAGTATCTGTCCTGTATTGGTAGGAGCCTCTCTCTATTACCTGAGTTGGACAGTCTGATGGATTGCTCCTTAGCTCCTTCTCGAGCCAAGAAGGGAAGCTGGGTTTTGTTCTCATACAGTCAGAGGATGGTTAGTCTGACTTTAGAGTCTGAACATCCCTTTTATCATTAAACTCTGCTACAATGCCCACTGATCATGCAGGTTAGTGGGTTGAGTTTTGTGGTGAAGGGGTTCTCTGGGTCCCAGCCTAATTCTGCTCTGTTAATTGCCCTCCATTCCAGTCATTGTCTTGTCAAACACATTTTTATGGCCATCCTTTTTTCAGGAGCCCATTAACCCCACTGGAGCCCTGCTGTGGCCCCTCTGTGGGTCTGAACTGCTTGTTCTTGCTGAAGCAGATGTCAGATGCCTCCACATCTCCTCTTGCCTGCAGAACAAATTCCCTAAACCAAACCTAGGGGATGTTTCTGGATCTGTCTGTCACAGACTGCCCCTTGCCTGGGGAAGGGCTTTTGGGACTGAGCAGTGGAAGCAGAGCATGTGCCCTGTTTAATTTATTTCCTACCATCAAAAACAATCATCCACATTTGATTGGCTCGTTTGGGTTATTTCCCATTTTCTCAGTGAGCCCAAAATGGTGGTTGAGCCCAATAACTTCATCTTCCCTACCTTGAAGGACATGTGAGTTCCTTCTTGACATTTTCGCTGCGTTCCTTCACAAAATTTGATGTAGCCATGTTGGAACGTGGCCCCACTTTGTGGTGTTGATGTGCCACCATTTCCAGGTGCACCATCAGGTACTCCCAAGGTGAGTTCCATATGCTGACAGCATGGCTGTGCCAAAACTCCTTCCCTCTCCCTGCACTGCTTCCCCTTTCCCATGGGGAAATGTTCCCTCACGTGCCTCTCTCAGCATCCACTTGGTGTTAACTCCAGCCAGGATTTAATGTTGTGTTGGCACCCAAAACTTTTCTTAAGGTTTATGGAGCTGCCCCCATTGCTGAAGGCAGTAAATGCTGGGGGCTGCTCATCCCAAGGCATCATTAAAGATACATGAGGGCAATTGATTTGATCCCTACCAGGCGAGATTTAGGTAATGTGCTGCTAGTTACCCACGAGATCTGAGATTTAATTGCAGCTTCTTTGGCTTCCACTCACTAGACCTGGATTCTTATCTCAAAGGAAAGAATTTATCGAATTAATTTCACTCTGTGTTGGCACAGCCACTATTCCCAGCCATGAGCAAATCCCATCATTGCATGCAGGCTGCAGTCAGTATTTTTAGAGCTATAACCATAGTTCTTTCAAGTGTCAGCTCTTTGGGTCATACATGTAATTTAAACAGTACATTTCTATTCCCTGCTTAGATGGATGTAACTGTCAGGAACATTATTTCTACTGATAATTACAAATTTGACATTCATTTCCCATGAATACTCTCTACTATTTGCTTAAAACTCACCTCCATGCATACGATTGCTGCCAAATGTTCTCTTATCAGAAAGCTGAGGCAGAAATGTCACATCTATAAAGAACATTCTTGGAATGGTGAGGTCTAATATGATTTTCTGCTACACAAAGCAAAGACCAAGCAAATGAAAAACAAACACTGGGAAAAATGGGCAGCCCAAGGCCTCTTGTGTGGACTGACCAGGTGAGAGAGAGATCTTGATACAAGGTAGGGAAAAAAGCTCCCACTAAAGGAAATATCCTAAAAAACATCCTTGCTGTTTAATTCACCCAGCTCTTCTTCTGATATCAGACTTTGGTGACTAATCCCCCTTTTTGGAGTTTTACTGATTATCCAAATTACTTTTCTTATGCCCTCAACTGGTAGCTCAGCAGAAGAGTTCAGTGAATGTATATTTTCCTTAAGGTATCCAGTTCCTTCTCAGGAAATTTGGATGAGAACAAACCAAATCACACAAATTAAACCTGAAACCTGCCTTAATTGCCCAAGCCCCTGGCATCACATGGCCAACACCACAATGCATGAAGTGATGCTGCTCTCAGAATCTCAGCCAAAGTCTTCAAATAAAGTCAAAATTCCTACAAGACAATTTTGAACTCTGTTGAGTAAACATGCTAAATCTTGAGCTAGACCTGAATCTGGGTCTTTGGATCAGGACTGTGCCCCTTGCTCAGACCTGTTTTCCCCAGGATGCTCCTCCACCTCTGGAAGCCATCAGGATCAGAGATTTATTTCTCCCTTTCTGGAGGGCAGGAATTCCAGTCTCTCACTAGCACTTCTCAATCAACTTCAGCTAAAAAAACCAGTGAAATTAAGAGAAACACCTCACTACTCACCTCCCACAGTGTTCAGACTTCATCACCCAGCTCAGATGATCCTTCATTCACACACTCCATTCAACATCCTACTTTTTGTTTAAATCCAAACACATGTCCCCACACATTCAAAAAAATTTTACCCACCTTTTGGTTATTTTAGTATTTTTTTTGATAACTCAATTCTTTTTAATTTGGCTTTATCCTTGCAAACTCAGGGTAGGTTTGGTTGTTGTGCTCTTCCCTCCCACCCCTCCCTTTTACTAATTTTGCATATATTTTAATAAAATGTTCTCATATATTTGCTGTATTTTTTTTTTTGTGGACAAAGTGTAAGTGAGACAAGGATATTATTCACAGCCACACAAACATAAGAAAGTAAAAAGGATTTTTTCCTTTCCCAGTGAACAGAAATTACCTATGTACCCTTCAGTGTCTCCAGGTTTCCTTGGAAATGTATTCTCTTGCATTGTGCTTTAGTTTTTGTGGTGATGAGAGCTACTGGAAAACCCAGCACCTGAGGCAGAAAGACAAACTCAGCTTTGCCTTTATGATTTTGGCTTTCTCTGCTTTAGGGACTGTGTAGAAGGGCCTGAAAGATGAGTGAGTGAAGATTTACAGGTGCTGCTCCTCCTCTGGCACAACCGAAGGCAGCACCAGCCCAGGGCAGGGCACAAACTGCAGGTCAAGCTAAACAACCCAACACATCCCATTTTCCAGCATCTGCTGAGCCTCTACCTCTGGTGAGATGTCTTCCAAGATGGAAATCCCAAAAGGAGGAACACCTGAGCCCTGAACCCACCCTCCACCTGTCTCACCAAGGAGGTGAGAAAACTCATCAGTTGTAGTCCCCAAGGGCTGCCATCCCCTCCTGTCCTCCAGCAAAGCTCAGCACAGGCTGCAGGAATAACTCAACATAAAGCTGGCATAAATCTCAACAGAAGAAATATCTTTTATCTTTAACCATTTACTCCCACTATAGGAATAATGGTAGCTCTTTTACATTTACATATAACTCTTGTTTGTTTGTTTGTTTGCTTTGATTTTTTTTTCTGTATGTCTCTTTGTCTTGGCACCTGCATAGCAGAAAACTTGACAGTTCAGTACAGAAGTTTGCCCCTCTCTCTGCTCCTCCCTTTATTTCCTCTGCTGCCCCTGAGGACTCGCAAGCAACACCCCCAAGGTCAAGAGAGAGTACGGTGTTACCCTTTTATGACGGATTATAGAAATAACAAACATGCCTGACAGTCTTATACAGCGGCTAGAACGGGTTTAGTTTTCAACAAATGAAGAATTTCCTCTTTTCTTTTTTCCTCTTTTGTATATTAATTACATTTTACAAATCTTATTTTCCCCTTTTCTTTCCCCCCACTTTTACTTCTTCCTTTTTTACTTTTTTTTCCTCTTTCTCTTTTTTTCTTTTTTTTTTTCTTTTTTTTTTTTGTGGGTTTTTAGTTCGCTTGTTTGTTTTATTTTTCTTTTTTTTTTTTTTTTTTTTTTATACAGCAAAAGGATCAATCACCAAAGTGTCCATTGCTAAGTCCGGGGGTTAGCAGAGTTTGGCTGTCATCTGGTCGGACTGTTTGAGGATCTCGGTGTTGTACAGGTCCAGGGCGTGGTTCACGCGGATGATCTCGCTGTTGGTGAGCTTCAGGCGGTGCTTGAGCATACACGAGAAAAGATCCAGCTGCGGCTTCCCCGGGGCCACCGGAGGCGCCAGGCGGTTGATTCGGTCCCGAATATCCAGCAGCAAGAGCATGACGGAGGAGGAGGAGTAGAACTGCCCGCCCTGCGTGTAGGACTGGTTGACCTGCTGCACCGCGCTGCGCAGGAGGTCCGCGTTGAAGCGCAGGCTGTAGCCGTAGACCTGCACGTCTGAGATCTTGATGTAGAACTGGCGCTTGGTGGGGTCGGAAAGGTCCACGGGCCCTTGGCCAGTCTCGTTGCGCAGGAGGGAGGGCAGCCGAGTCCGGCTGCGTAGGTAGATGTGGACGGTCTCAAAAAAGGTTTTCCACCGGTTGCCCAGCAGCAGGGTCCAGTTGTAGCACTGGCTGTTTTGGAGGCGGATTTTCTCCCAGCGCGGGTAGCCGTACTCCCCGAAGGGCATGTTCCAGCCCTCCGAGTGGCTCCCGCTGAAGGGGTTGACGTAGACAAAGAACATGGGGTCCAGGCTGCTGTTGCGCATCTGGCAGATGCGCATGGAGATCCCGATCACCATGTGGATGAAGTCCATCCGGTTCTTGTTGCTCTTCAAGGTGAGGGACATGCGCTTGCGCCACCGCGGGTCGAAGAAGGTGTCCAGGCGGATCTCGTTGCTGATGAAAGTGGTGTGCACGTACAGGCGGGAGTCCATCTTCTGCAGCAGGTACTTCAGCTCCAGGTCCTGGAAGTCCAAGTCCGTCTCAAAGCTGATGAACTGCTCGCTCCGCTCCGAGTCCACGTTCTGGGGCTCGCAGCGGCCTCGGTAAAGCTTGTAGCCCTTGTTGCACGAGCCGCAGAGGGAGATGTTGGCAAGGCTGCACATGGCACAGCTGTTGTTGCCCCCGATGATGCAGGGGATGGGGCGCTGGCACAGACTGGTGCCACCGTGGCAAACGCAGCTCCGCTGGCTTTCCAGAAACGTCCCCCAGAACCCATTCTCATTGCAGTAGAGCAGGGACTGGACTCGGGTAAGCCATTCCTGTATCGTCCTGCAGGTGAGGAGAAGGGAGAATTAGCATTGTAAGGCCTCACAGGGAATCAGTGTTGGCATCTTGCTGGAGCTACAGTGTTTTCAGGGATATGTCTGAGGCAGAGCTCTCGGAACATCGGTACCCTGCCGTGGCATCTGGGAGCTATTCCAGTCTATTTCTAGACTGAATCTTTCATCTGCTGTTTACTCCTCTGGTGATGAGAAAAATCCTTCTAAGAAATTGCTACCAGTTAGAAATGCTCACCTGAGCGCTCTATCTTCACTCTGCACCAGGAGCCAAGACAGGCACTGTGTCCTGCCAAGGATCCCAGCAGCGCCACAGTGACATGGGAACGGAGCTGATAAAGCCATGCCAGAGACTGTGGGGCTATCAGGACATCACAAGGGCAGCAGAACTCCCAGGCTAGCAGGAGAAAACTGCTCTTCAGGTTACTGGCAATTGGCCCCACCCTCTATAAAGCAGACCCATAACAGGACAAGGCAAGCAAGCAGCAACCTCTGCTTATGAGCTCAGAACAGTAGAAAAGAGGGTGGAAGCCAGGATGCATAGAGACAAAGCTGCTAAAACTATTCCTCCCTAAAAAAAACCCCCAAAGTCTTCTGCTAATTAATCACTTCTTGAAGTCTCTTCCTTAAAATCAGCCCCGCTCACCCACCTCTGAGCCCCACCACTCCCACAGCTGCTGGATCAGCACTTTCAACCCCACATCCTGCAGCCCTGGAACGGCTCCTAGAAAATGACACTGCAGCCCACGTTCACTTTTTTTGCTCAACCCACTTGCCACGTTGCCTCGTTTCCCCCTTTTCCCCCTTCCCAGTGCCCCAGGAAAGCTGGGTACAGGGACTCCTTTCTCAGCAGCCCTAAGCAGAGCCCTGTGTGCAGCCGCTGCTCCCTCCCCTCCACCTCCCCCCTGGCTAATGAATACTTCATTGTCTCCTCTGGGCAAAAAGTTCTTGGTAGTGCTGCAGTGAGAGGACTGGCTAATGACAAATTAGGATTCAGCCCCTGTAGAACAGGAGGAGTGATTATGGACAGAGGCTCTCAGAGCTGGATTAGTGAAATTCATGGCACCTGCATCGCCTGACCTCCGAATAATCATTAAGCTGTGGGCTGTATCAAAGAAGGCATTAAATGATACAGCAGCAAAGAACAGCAAGATGATTAGGGGGAGGGAGCCAGTGGAGGGATGAGAGTGTAAAACAGAGGAAAGCACTGGAAGGAAAGAAATAATCAAGGAGCAGAAGCAGA
The DNA here is from genome assembly GCF_035770615.1 of Melospiza melodia melodia. Lineage (NCBI taxonomy): Eukaryota > Metazoa > Chordata > Aves > Passeriformes > Passerellidae > Melospiza > Melospiza melodia. The sequence goes on from NC_086215.1 coordinate 6,612,745, forward strand.
AAGATTGGGAAAGAAAGAGAGGAAAATGTGCAGGTAAAAGGAAAAATGAGAGAGATAAACAGTGGGCAGGGTGGAGAAAGGGAAAAACTGCAACAGCAACAACTGAAAGAGAACAGGCAGGAATAAGAGTAGGAAGAAAAGGAGTAAAAGAAGGACAAGGAAAAAAGGAAGGGCATTAGAAGGAAAATTCTGAAGTGCTGGATATGGGAACAGACAATTTTTCATATTTTTTTCTGTGATACAGAGCTGCCAGGGTCTCTTCCCCCCTATTTCCAGCCAAGAGGAGCTCTTCTGCTGGTGGAAAGGACAAGGCTGGCTGGGGAGCTTGGGAGCAAGGCAGTGACCTCCATAAATATCTGCTGTAGAGGCAGACAGTCACACCCCTGGTCCCCAAAAAATGCACAGGGCTCCTCTTAATCCCTGGGACAGCTCAGCCTCAGAGGGGTGGGACTGCACAGCACAGTGTGGCTGTAAAACACAGCCACAAGCTGACAGCAACAAGCATTTCCAAACCATCCCAGGGGGCTGAGGCTGTCTTCTGCTCACAGGAGAATTTTTGCTCACTTTTCAGCAATACAAATATGTTTCCACCCTTCTGAATCTTTGTACATCCTGTTTGGAAAGCCAGTCGAATGCACCTGGATTTGTGCAGTGCTGGACTGAAGCTTTACACAGGTTTTAGGTGTTGATAATGCCCCTGAGTTGTTGAACCAAGGACTGCCAGGCCATAGGAATGGAATGAATTAGAGTCAGGTGATCACATTTTGTCCATTTTGGGTGTGTTCTGTCTTAGGAAAAAAAAAATCACTGGATAGTTCTGTCCTTCTTTATACTAACAGCCAGCAGAACAAAATGGGAAAGAAGCCTCAGCTGACATCTTACAATGGATACCAGTAAATTTCCTGTTCTCCAGATGAACTTTGTGGAGGATGGATGGGAGGTTGTTTGTTAACGTGTGTGTATGTCTTAGCTTTCAGCAAAGATAGAAGTAGGACTAAAAAAACCAAGAAGAAAATGAAACAGGAGACTACCCACCATCTGCTGATGGCAGCAATAAAGGATGTAATTAAATAAAAATGCAGAATCCAGGGCAGAGCTGGGCATCAGCTACAAACACGACAATGGGGAGTGTGAGAGAGCGAGAGAGAAGCAAAGTGGTATAAATTCCACCATTTTTTCTTGCAACTGGGACAGGTTAAGAATATACACAGGCCCAGTCGAAGCCCTTCAGCTGACAGGAGGTAACTTTTTAAAACACACCCCCCCGATGGCTCAGGCTCATGGCATTGTACCTAAGAGGTGTCAGAGCAAGAGGATGCTGGAAAAATCCACTGTTCAAGAGCTGGAAACCAGTACCAGAGTAGCCACTGATCTTCATTTAAAATATTCCCAGGGAGGTGCTGGAATCCCCACCCCTGGAGGTGTCCAAGGAGCGCCTGGATGTGGCACTCACTGCTCTGGCTGGGGTGACAAAACGGGCATCAAGCCCAGGCTGGACTCACTGATCTTGGAGGCCTTTTCCAACCTCAATGATTCCATGATTCTAAAGTGATAATAAATACGACCTGCAGGTCAAGCTCTGGGTGAGAATTACTTTGCAGTGTTCTCCGAATATTGCTCACTGGACATGTGGCTCCCTGGCAATGCTGGGAACAGGCAGCCAGAGAGATTTTGGTTTTTATTTGCAGGAAAAAAGGCAGGGACTTAAATAATTTCCTTTGTAAACTCACCTTTCACTTTCCAACCAGCACTAGCTGCTCTGGGGGTACTTTTGGGTTTTCTGTACAGAAGAGTGAAGTAAAAAATGCTACGTTTTTTCCTCAGCAGCTGTGAGATGTATTTTGGCTGCAAGCCAGAACATGTATAACCCTTCTCTCCATTGGATGTTATTTCTATTTTACATCCAGTGCTTTAAAATAAAACTACAGGTGATCATTCGACATCAAAGTTTTATTAACTGAGGAGTGGTCTCCTTTTTAAACCAACAGATTTGCCTCTGTTTTAAACCTGTAAACTTTCCTGGGTTTGGACAAAAGAAGTAGAGACCAAATATATCGGTATCTATATATCTATATTGATATATTTATATATTGATATATTTTTATATTTGTATATTTATATATATTTATCTATATTATATATTGATATATCTATATCTTTTTCTATATTTATATAGATAAAATATAGATATAAAGATATACAGAATTGTAGATATATAGATATATAGATATATAGATATATAGATATATAGATATATAGATATATAGATATATAGATATAGATATTTCTGTCTCCTTAGCCATTGCAAAGGGTCATGGAGAATCAGCCTAATTGCCAGAATCTCTACTCTTCTTTTCTTATTTTCCTTTTGGAAGCACCTATTCCTTTCCCTGAGGACAATCAACTGCAATCTATTTTTTTTTTTTAACATTGCCTTTGAATGTATAATGCAGACTTACAATTATGTGTATTAGAGAGAGAGAGGCTTGCTCTTAATAGAACCAAGCCATCCTTTCAAAGCCACTGGCATGCTTGATAAGCCTCTGTCATTCTGTACAGCAACAATTAGAAAATGAGAGTATTTCCCAGCTCTGTGAGGAGAAAGATGGGCTTCACCTCTTCCACTACACAGCTCCTACCACACTGCTCCCCTGCCTAGCTGCAGATGCAGAATGACAAACAAGAAAAGAAATTATAATATGCCTGCTGATGTTGACTTAAACAAATCAAGCACATCAGTCAGTTAAAAACCCATCTGCCATCATCCATTCCACCCTCCTTCCCCCACATTTCATTGTAGTACTTGGAGGCTCCCTTTCTGCTTGGCTGGGTTTTTAAAATAGATGATAAATGCCGAAGACATATTTGGTCTGAATCTTTTGGAGTAACATGGTTGGATGGAGATTTCCTCGCTGCTGCTTCATTTTGTTGTTGTTGTTGTTGTTGTTAAAAATTCAAAAACAACTCAAAATTCCAACTTGGACATGCCTGTGGCTCCTCCAGCACTCAGCGTGGTCAGAACAGCTCAGCCACTTGGCAGGGATGGGCCAGGTTTAGGAAGCTCTCCAAAGACTTTATTTCATAATCTCTTACATTTAATAGATATTTCTCCTCATCCCTAGTAAGTCCATCAAATTTTTGTCTAGAAACATGAGATTTCTTGGTAATTAAAGAGGTGTTAAGCCCTGGAAGAGTTTTCTGAGCTGAACAGTGATGAAATGAAAAGTCAGCGTGTTCAGGTGCCAGGGAGCTGGATGAGAGCTGTAGACAGCAGTCAATCTGTCCATTTTGTCTTGAAACAGAATATTTAGGTAATGAAGGAAATGGACAAACAGTTTCTCTTCAAATATTAACTTGGCCTGGCCCTTCCAAGAGAAGCATGGAAGAAAAGGCACTCAGACTCATTTTTCCCCCAAGATTTTCCATATTGCTTCTGTCCAGACAATGTAGAAGAACACAGCAAGAGATATTTATGAAAACATAGAAATGCAAGTCTCCAAAAATGACTTTAAGCAACTCAGCTACAGGTTAGGGCTGAAAGGAGCCAGCAGGAGGGGATTATTAGATATCAATAATTGCTGTAGCAGTGGAAAATGCTCTCTCCCCCTATAATAAATGGAAAATCTGCTTTCTCCACCTATAATAACCCTGCCAGGCTTCTGCTCAGTGAGGTTTTACAGGTTCACACTGAATCTCACAGCAAAAATGTGATGTATTCAAGTGAAACTAAAGCTTCTCCTTTCACTCTGGAGATATTGAGGAGCACAATCCAAGACTGGCTCTTGGACTTTGTGCTCCACATGTCTCTTTGAACAGCAAGTGGAAGCTGAAAGCTCAGCTGTGGATCTTGAGGGAAAACCACAAAAAAAGCAGAACAGACTGAAGATATTCTTGCAGAACTTAAAGAACAAGTGATGCCCTTCCCCTGGGTAGGTAAAACCACACAGAAGGGATATGAATGTGATCAGGGATGTGACAAAAGTTACCTACACCTCCAGGAACTTCCAGATTTTACCGTTTCCCCCAAACATCCGCGCCAACACCCCCTACATTCGAACACATCCTGCTGGGATTAATCCCAAAGCCAAGCCCAGCTCCACCAGCCCCTGAGCCCAGCTCCCCCATGCCTGAGGAAGGAAGGAGGTACCTTTCCCTAGGCAGCTGGTGGTTTGGATTGTGCCGACACCGGACACTGAGGCCAAAGATAGAAGCACCTTGTGCTCCACATGTCTCTTTGAGCAGCAAGAGGAGGCTGAAAGCTCAGCTGTGGATCTTGAGGGAAAACCACAAAAAAAGCAGAACGGACTGAAGGTATTCTTGCAGAACTTAAAGAATAAGTGATGCCCTTCCCCTGGGTAGGTAAAGCCACACAGAAGGGATATGAATGTAATCAAGAATGTGACAAAAGTTACCTACACCTCCAGGAACTTCCAGATTTTACCGTTTTCCCCAAACATCCACGCCAGCACCCCCCACAACCAAACACAGCCTGCTGGGATTAATCCCAAAGCCAAGCCCAGCTCCACCAGCCCCTGAGCCCAGCTCCCCCATGCCTGAGGAAGGATGGAGGTACCTTTCCCTAGGCAGCTGGTGGTTTGGATTGTGCCGACACCGGACACTGAGGCCAAAGAGTTTGCGGGCGGTGCGCTGGATCTTCTGGCGCTGGGCTTCCAGCGAGCTCTGCAGCAGCTTGTAGCGGTTCTGCAGGTCCCAGTCGTTCCCCCAGTGCTGGTGGATGCTCCCAATGGTCAGGAAGTGGTTGCTAGGTAGCCTTTTCATGAAGGATTTGAACTCATCTGGAACACAGACACGCACAAAAGAAATGGGGAGAAATGCGGAGGTTTCTGAGCTGTGACAAAGGTTTTGTTGGTAGGGTTGAGAAAGAGTGGTGGTGATGATGATGATGAGGCCATCAGCTCTGCCAGGGGAAGGTGATGTCCATTAACTCACTGCTCTCTCACTCTGCCCCAGGAAGTGACTAATCCCATTGCTGTTGCTGCACCCATATAGAAAAAAAAAACCCTATAGTGAATATCAAGGTGTAACAACACACTTAAAATGTACATGGTGGAAAAAAAACCCCAAAACCACAGAAATTCCCTGGAACATGGGGTTATAGTGTAAGGGTTATAAACAAAAAGCTGGGAGTTGTAATCATTTTCACTTAAAATGTTCTCATTTACATTGTTTTTCAGCTGGTCCTGAAATGCTGTTTGTTGTTGAAGGCAAAGTATTTTGCTGTGTAATTAAAAAAATAAAGGGGGAAAAACAAAGCTTTAAAAATTCCCCAGAGGAAAGGTTTGGATGCTGTTAAAATGTCCTGCTTTTGCATTTTTTAAAAAAGAACATTTTGATTCTTACCTCTCATTTAACTCCATTTGAAGATAAATGGGTTGCATTTTGTAATGAGGAAAATAAAAATAGTTTGCAGGGCTTGGGTGAGAATAAAAGGTGTCAATTTTAGACAAAGGAACAAATCCAATTGATCGAAAAATATATTTTTCAGTGCTGCTGTTTATTGTGTTTGTTGTTTTTTGATCACTTTATTTCCATTTTATTTTGTTTGATAATGAAAAAAAAACCACTGTTATGCAGGGTTTGTTTGAGGGTTTTTTTTTCATCACAATCAGAAATTCTGATGCTGTTTCTGATCAGCCCCTCCTTCCTACCCGGGAAGGGTGGTTTGCTCAGACTCTGATTACCAGGCTGGGACATCCTCAGATGAGGAAAAACCAGATGGTTCCAACTTTCTCAGGGGAAAATAACTCAATTTTTGATGCTAGAAAACCATATTTGACACAGTGAGACCTTGAGAAATGCAATGAGTGGGACAATAAGAACTCCATCAAATGTGATAACAACAACAGCAGTGTTTTGTACCAGGAGAGGAAAAACCCCAGGTGTCAGCACAGGCTTGGGAGGAAGGTCCTGGCGGCTGAGGTGGGTCAATATCCTGTTCTCACTGGAAAAAAAACTTCATATTGGGCTGAATCCTGCTTGGGGGAGTTGATATTCACCTTTTCTTGGCACTGCTACACCTGGGGCACCCACCTGAAAGGGATGGACAGGGACTGGGAGGGCAGAGCTGAGGGACACCGAGGTGCTCTGAGCTCTGCAAAGTCAGGTGTGGGGAGCTGCACTGGTCTCACTTGATAAAGAGGAGGCCAAGGGATATTTAATTACAGCAAAAGGTACTCACAGATATGAGCAAAACTCCTCTTTTGAGAGACACTCGCTATAACAAGGAGCAATACGCAGTTTGCAGCTTGAGAGATTAAAATGATTTACTGAAAAACTTCATCACTTGGAGGTAATGCAGTGCTGGAACATGATCAGAGATGTATAAAAATCTCTCATTTTACACTCTGCTAGGCAAAACCAAGGCTGACCTGACCTAGTGCTGGCTTTGGTCCTGCTTCTAGAGGGAAGCTGGACTAGGACCCTGCCATAAACTTCCCAAACAAGCCAACAAGAAGTATAGCCATCTTTTCCTCTACATTATCTACATTATTTCTGATCCTTTCCCAATCTTTTTTTTTTTTAATTCCTTCATCCTATTTTCAGAAGGAAAAGGAGAGTTCATAAAGCTGACATATTTTCAAATAAAAAAAGAAATAATCCATAGAATTAGCGAAAAAAAAAATCAGATAATTTAAATCCTATTGTACAAAGTCTAAGATATTTGCATAACAGATTTCCTATGCAGGAAATCTCCTACTTGCAGCTCCTGCTTAGCTGCCCAACAGAGGATATTTGTACATCAGTCAGTCCCATCCTGACATGGATGGTAAGTGGAAGTTCACATCCTACTCATAAAAATAATCATCATCATTGCACTACCAACATCCCTGGGACATGTGCTGGTCTCCTTTCTCCCCCAAAGACAACCAAGAGATTGTTTTTAGCCATCTCTCAGGTTTTCACTGTGTTTTTAGTGCTGCTGCCAGTGCCCTTCTCCTCCCCAACCCTGCCTGTGTGCCTCTGGAACCACCATCAGGTATAATTGCTTCTGTTGACCATGCTGATTACTCCGGGTACCTTTCAGCAGTAAAAGCCTTGCATTTGCTTCCCGCCCCTTATAAATCAATTTCCTCAAAAGCCTTTTTGTGCAGGAGCCCAGGCTCTTTTCCCTCTGATGATGAATGTGGTACATTTTTCATCGAGACGGGCGAGGCAGGAATTTCGGTGCAGTGTGCACATTTTGCTACCGCAGTGCAACGTCGGGGGAAAAACAAATGAGCAGCAAATCTGGCAAAATAAAAGCTGGATGGGGTTGTTTTAAAATTAGGGTGATGAAGAAAAAGAAAAGTACTTTAAAACCAACATAGTTTCTTCATTATTTATATTAATTTATAACTCTGCCTGAAAGCCAGTGGTATGCATGGGGATATTCCCTGTTTCTGGGAATGCTTCATTCTTAACCCTGAGAATTTCCAATTAATTAACATGTCTGTTTGCATTTGTGGTTATTTGATTCCTCTGCACAGCAAACCTTGCTGGTGGCTGGAACTACACCTCCCGTGATGCAGCTTGGCCCTCTTTCTGCTGAGTCACCCCATCCATCCCCAAGGCAGTCCCATGGCAGTGACTCAGCATCACAAGTGGCACCACGGGGAATTGACAGGTCAGACATCTCTTTCACAGAGGAAATTTTCCTTCTGCCAGTGTTAAAAAAAAAAAAAAAACAACAAACCCATTTACATCAGAAACCAATAGCCTTGACAAACAAACAAATTAACTCCACCAAATGACTTAATTAAAAGTTGGCATTTTTTTTTAATCCGCAATCACCGATTTTTTTGACCAGCCATTCTAAAATACCAAGAATGAGACAGTATTATTTTTCTCAATTTACCCACAAGCAGTGAAGCACAGGGAAAAAAATCTCCTGAGCTGATTCAAAGCAGCTTCAGTTCACTGCAGCCTCCTTGACTTTGAAGATACTATTCCAAATCACAGCAACTCTTGATTCGCCCTGCACAATTTTTTCAAATTAACAGAGGATCCAACACAGACCAGAAGCAGAATACAAATGTTTTGGGCTTTCAGTGGCTTCCTGTGCAAAATGGTATTTGCTTTCAGAGCACTCCTGTGCCTTTCAGTCCACTTTATTGGAAAAGCCTTCAGATGTCATCAGAGATTTCTCCTCTGCTGTTCATAATGAAGAAAATCCTCCAGTTATTGGGAATATTTATTAAAACAAAGAAGCAAAACACTAATACTGCAGTCTTTTGTGATAGCAACTTCTATCTCAGAGGATAAGTTCACGCATGATGCATCAAAGTGATGAATCAGATGCAGCAGCTTTAGACATAAAGATAATCACTCCATCTAGCCCTGAAAAGCCTCCAGCCCTGGGTGGAATATGGCAGAAATTGCACTGCAATATGTCACTTTAACATGGCAAATGAAAAACACCTTCCCCCATTCAAATCTCAAGGGGAGGGAGCCTGAATATAATTATCTACCCTGGTCTGTGCTAGGATTGAGTGCAGCAAGGACAGAATGTGGGACTGGAACCCCTCTTTCCACGGGGCTCCCACCTTCTCAGGGCTGGGTTAGAGCCCCTGGGATGGGAAGGGGTTTGCTGAGACCAACCTGAGGCTCTCGAGCCCCTTTTGTGAAGATGCTGTGACAGAGCTAACAACAGCTAACACACAACCAGTGACTGTGCTGGCAGGCACTGCCAGTAATACTTGAAAGCTTGTGTGGTACTGAGCTGGGAAAAGCTCCTGAAATCCACATTTCTGGTTTGCCCTGGGGTTACCCAGCCTGTCACCATGATATTTTCTGAAAAATCCCTTCGCCAGGATTTCTTCTCCCAGCAAGATGAGAAGCCTCAGCTTCTCCATGTTTTGCTGCTCTGGAATGTGGCCTGGATATTGTTTATCCAAACATGTGAATTGTGTTTTATTAATAACCAATCACAGCCAGCTGTGTCAGACTCTGAGGAGTCAGTCACAACCTTTCATTATCATTCTTGTTTAGCCATATGATGTATCCTTTCTCTTTGGTATAGTTTTAGTATAGCATTCTTTTAATATAATATAACATCATAAAATTATAAATCAGCCTTCTGAGAACATGGAGTCATTCATATTGTGGAAGTTTCTCCGTAGAACTATTAAAAGAGAGATTTGTAGATGGTTTGGTCTGAAAAATCAGATTTTTAACCAAACACATACTTCCATGGAAAATATCCCTGTACACATAATTCCATGTGTGGTGTGTGTTCCTGTCTGTGTGTTTAATAGAGGAAAAAAGAGTAAGACTTTCAAGACTAAGATCCTGGGTTTGGGTTAAAATCTTCTATTTTTTAGCCAAACTAGATCATTATACTGAGGGAATAAGAGATTTCTACCAAGTTGAAACTGCCACAAATTGAAAAAGCAAGTTTTTCTCAGTTACCTGAATTCTCCAGATCTTTGTAGGCTTCTGTCCAGGTCTTGGCCATGTTTGCCAGGGTGTACTCCATGATCTGGATGTCGGTGATGGGGCAGTTGCACTGGGGGAACTCCTCGGAGCACTGGCAGCCACACTGGCTGTCCCTGCAGATGTACTCGCCCTCGCCATTGCACATGATGTAACTCAAGGCAGACTGGACAAACTTCTCTTGTAAATACTGAGGGAAGATGATCTGGAGGCCTGGAGAGACAACAACAGGGTTATGGATGAAAAAAAAAAAAAAGTAAATTAAAAAGCAATTTCAGGTATTTGTTCCTCTTTTCAAAGTTATGGTGAAGAATTAAAAGCTGTCATGAATAAAGAAAGTACCAGTTGCATTCCTTAGGGCAAGTAGTGATTTAGCTGAGAACAGAGCCCATCTCCTCTGCAGGAGAAGGGTGACAAGAAACTTCCCCTTCCCCAAAACCCTTTCATCCCATTCCCAGATCCCAGCACAAGGCTCTGAATGCAAAGCCTCCCTTATTCCCAGATATGATGTTTTTTGTGTCCTGAAACTAAGTGCTAGTTCAGAAGCAATGCTGCTCTGACCTGTTTTGAGAGATACTAAATGGGTTTGGTTCTACAGAAAAAAGGAAAATGCACACTGAAAGGGAAAATAAGAAGCAACAGAAAACAGAAGAAAGGAAAATACCACGAGAGGGGATTTATAAAAGTCCCTTGCAGAGTTAAGTGCCCAGCTCCCACAGCATAAATACAGGAGCTGGGTACCTGAGCCTTCACAGCTTGCTCCCTGCTAGGAAGGCTACTTGCCAAATCCTATAAAAGTGCAAATGGATTTAGTGCCGATGATTTCAGTGTTGCTTGGCAGACTTACATTAGCAGGGAGATCTATCCCCTTGTCCCTTTCTGCATGGCAAGTGTTTGTGTATGCATCCATCTGTGCAGGCAGCACTGTAAGTGCCTCCTTGCTCAGGTACCCGAGGATGCAATAACAGTTTCAGTGTTTGCCCTGTGCACAGTGTACGTGGTTTTCCATCCCAGCCTCCCTGTGGATCTCCCTGAGGATTCCCAGCTGTTTGCTCCTACCTGCCCAGCGCTGCCTGTCAGCCCCTGTCAGTGTCTGCGGAGCACGAGGCAGGGGACAACAACTCCAAGCCTTTCAGGGACCTCTCGGGTTTCTGTGGTTGAGATGACCCCCAAGGTATTAAAAAGTCTTTTTTTCCCAGCCTTGCGACCAAAGAAGAAGTCGAGATTCCTTGGTTCTGCTTTTCAAGGTTGTTTATTTTCCCTTATCTATCACATTCTTTCTCTGACCTGCTGAGATCTGTCCAGCAGGTCGGGTTGTGGCACAGTCCCTGCCCTTGGGGTGGTGTTAGCTTTTTATACTAAGAACTACATGTACTTTATTTACAATAATTTTCCAATACCTATCACCTATGTTGGACAGCCTGTCTCTACATTAAACCAATCCAAAAGTGCCACCACCACAGCAGAAGATGGAGGAAAAGAAGAAGGGGAAGAAGAACAGGACATGCCCAGATTCCTCCATCTTGCCTCTTCTAAAAGGCAAAGATGCCCAAATTCCTCCATCTTGCCCACTCTAAAAACCCCAAAATTCTACTTTTTCACCCTGTGACAAATTCATTATCATTCTACTCAAATTCTTGTGGCTTGTAACTCCTCACACAAAGTTGGTTATTTTTTCCATGGGCTAAAATCAAAGGCACAGGTGTTTTTGACTCTGTGCCAAGGTCTCTGAGCCCCTTGCCAGGGTGTCAAATCACCCAGAGCAGCCAGGGGAATGTCCTGGATCCAACAGGGACCTCCCTTGGAAGAGGGCAGAGATGGAGTGGCAGTGTGAGGGGTTTGTGGCAGTGTGAGGGGTTTGTGGCAGTGTGAGCAGGTTATGGCAGTCCTGAGCTGCACTGTAATGAAGGCACGTGGGTCAATCACCCATCTGTTTGTGCTTCTGCTGCGCTGCATTACCAGAGCCATGCCTGACAGCTCACTGGAGTGGAATGAAAATCAGACAATAATTCAGAGGATGAGAGCGTGCGGGAATGCCAAAAAGGGTTGTGACCCCTCTCAGGAGTGCAGGCCCGTCTCTGATGGGTTGTGTTCACCTCAGACAAGAGAAAAACAGCAGGTGGTGACCCTGGGACCCCCATTACCCTTTTGCATTTGGATCCAGAGAAGCACCTCGGCCTTAATGAGGTCCCTCTGGAGGAGCAGGTGTGGGGGCTCAGGGGGCTCTGGGAGGCACAGGGAGCCCTGGTTCCTCTGCCCTGCTCCAGGTGAGCAGCAAGCTGCCCCTCTGCCTGACCCCACTGGCAGCCTCCAGGCAGGATGGGCTTGGAGCACCCTCCAGCTGGGAATGTGTTTGTGACACTGGCACAGGGAAGGATTTCCAGCCCAGGGACACTTCTGCATAGATCCTGCTGCCTTTTCTGCATTGCTGTTGGGGACTGGAAGGAACACACAAAGAGCTGGCCAGGACAGCATCCCTGCAAACACATCAAAACTGGCCTGCAGAGGATCATTATTCTGAGACCCCTTTGAGGTCTTTTCTGAGATATGTCTCAATAAGAAGCTCAGATTTCTTTCTGCTGTCTTCAGGAAGTCCTGAAGCTCAGCCTCTTCCAGGGATTGTAATGATAGGACGTGGGAGAGTGACTTAAACAGAAAGAGAGTAGGTTTAGATTTGATATTAGGAAGGAATTTTCCCCTGTGAGGGTTCTGAGGCCCTGGCACAGGGTGCCCAGAGCAGCTGTGGCTGCCCCTGGATCCCTGGCAGTGCCCAAGGCCAGGCTGGACAGGGCTGGGAGCAGCCTGGGACAGTGGGAGGTGTCCCTGCCATGGCAGGGGTGGGATGGGATAAGCTTTAAGGTCCCTTCCAATCCCACTCTGGAATTCTATGATTTATCTGAAACAACCACTACAGAGGGATGGCTCCTTGCCAAATCCTCACACTGATATTAGTGATCCCAAACCTTCCTTCAGGATGGAATCAGAGTGCAGTGCTGTGGGAGAACTGATCCACAAAGGGGACCAGAGAGCCTGAAGGCAGCTGCACTCACTGAGCTTTCAAGCTCACATGAGAGCAGAGCTGGACTTCTTGATGTGCACTGACTCTTCATTCATGGTCCAAGTCCCACGAACACATTTTCCACTCTGCTTCATGGAGGAGCAACCTGCTCTGGCTCTTTGAATATGATCAAATTACCTCAGGCTCTTCAGTTCTCCATAGTTTCTCTTTGAATTTGAATTTGGATAAAGCACAACAAGCTGCTTGGTACCAGCTACAAATGATCCTGGCTTTAGAGATTTTAATTTTTTTTTTTTTTTCTGGAGGGAATGGGGGTGAAAAAGCAGCTAAGTCTCAAGGAAAGCACCTCCCATTGCAAGGAGCATTCCAGCAGATGCAGAAGTGTGAATACTCTGTAATCTCCAAAACACATCGTATTTTAACACTGCAGTGCTTCACATGGATACTTGCTTTTTGCCCATAAAACTCATGGTTTCTGGAAAAAAAAAAATTCCAGGAAAATATCCTCTTGTAAGAAAGAATATCATGTTTAAGGGGCAATCAGACTGTACACTTAGCACCAACTCAACAAAACACTTTTATAAATATTTAACTTCATCAGAAAAGCAGTTTTGCTGGAACTCACCAGTTGCCTGAAGCATTTGACAAGAAGCCCACACTGAGAGCTGTGTTTGCACAAGTGCCACCCAAATCCAGCCACTCCAAACACAACCCCTGACTTCAAACAGGTTGCTGGGATTACAGGTGACTCACATCTTCCAGCCAGGAATTGCCTTTTGGAAGAAACCAATGTTTCTGGTTTCTTCCAGAAGAAACCAGAAACTTCATAGCTGAAATTTCTGGTGCTCAACCAGAAATTTCACAGCTGAAATACAGCTCTGCCTGTTTCCGCAGGAGTATTTTTTATATGTACATGTAAATAGTCACGGATTCTTCATCATCCCCAGACAAGGGCATGTCAATTTTTTTCATATCAATTACATTTATATCAATTTATTCATTTGAATTTTTTTTGCTTTAGTTCTGGGCATCTCTGTAATTGGATATCAGCAAGA